>NC_084888.1:2546875-2854687 GCF_958979055.1 Alnus glutinosa
AGTCTTACAGATTCAATGATTAATTTTTAAAATGAGAGAATAAGAGAATGACCCAAATATATTAACGAACTTATCATGTCTCAATTACATATGGGTGTTTTCCTTGAATGAGGATTATTTTAAATTATTTGTCCGAATTTGAGAGAAAAAATTGGGGCATATGATTGTGAAATGAGATATGTTATGCGCAACAACTGTGCAACAATATTGATGTGTCCAAATTTTGTTTTAAAAAAATAAAATAAAAATGTTAGATATATCAGCATTGTTGTGCAACATATTTCTTGTGAGATACTACTTATAGGACCAATCTGACCATATAAAAGTCGGAATGTCCAACCACTTATTCGGTCAAGTAAATTTCATACGTGATTTTTCACAATCACCTATTCAAATTCAAACAAATAATTGAAAAGAATTCTAATTCGGCTCCATCCATGCTAACTCTGTTAGCAACCCGCCAACACCTAACGTTGGGTACCAAATTTAATGATTGCATCGATGATATCTACAAATGACTGAGTCATCTGAAGTGAGCAGCGGAGTTGAATCAATCCTTCTACTTGACTGGTCATTTTCTTACCAACCAAACGGCATCTTCATCATATAAAAACAGTATCATTAATTCTTCCGTGTATGCCTTCGGCCACTTACATTGACCTATTCCCACGAAGCCCATAAAAGAGTACAGGTACATGCGTCCATAAACGATAATAGACAAAAACTCTTATGCTTTCATTTCGGACCCACTTTAGTGTGGGTTGGATCGTTAGAGGAAGTTTTCACGATACTTCGGGTTCTTTTAGGTTTATGGTTTCAAAAAAATACGATTTGAAAACGTAATTATGTGTTTGATAAAATCGCAATTTAGTTTTTAAATTCATGCATTTTTTGAAACACATTCAAATGATATATTTTTCACGTTTTTGTTTGAAAATGACAGTGCCAAACGCACTCTTAATGCATGATCATATCTAGAAATCGGGGGAATTGGCATTGTGTTAGTGAGATTTCAAAATTTTATTTTCTCCCTTTGAGCTTAGGCTCCATATATATAATTAAGGCTTTTTGTATCCAGATCGCATGCCTGGATGACTCCAGCACAAAAGAAAACCTAGATAGGTGCTTTTTGTAATGTAGTCCAAATGTTGTACAAATCATCATCATGTTAAGTAGAAATTGAGACCGGAGTGCAGGCCAAACACAACTCATCGCACAACTACCCTTAGCTAACGAATGCTTGTAAAAAGAGCGAGAATGAAATTGGAGACTTGTTGGGAGTGTCTGTAAAAGATATATCTGATGCTTAAGTTAGCAAGGACGGTTAATGAATTCCTTTAAGTGAGTGATAGCTAGAAGAATATTCTAATGCGAGAATGATAGACAAATGAAAGAAGTGTCGCCTTTGATTTGGCACAACCTTGACTAGGGGTGATGTCAAATCCGAATCTTTCTAATGGAAGTATGTGTTTTGTCGAGTGTTGTTCACCGGTGAGGTATGGTCTTTGTAAAGTAGTGGTGTCATATGGTCAATATGATATGCAAGCGATGAATGAGTGTAAAAGAGTAGCATTAATCCATGATAATACATTGTAGTTAAAGATACTCATATTTTATTGTCGCCTCTTATACTCTTTGACATGATAGTGCAAGGCGACCCTTTAACATCAGCCCAAAAGAAAAATTTGACCAGCCTCCTTCATTGGTGGTCTAGAGTCTCGACCACTCCCAACATGCGATCTGATGGCTTGTTGGTTCATTCGACTAGTAAGGGCTTGCGATTTAAGTCCAACTTACTCGGCCTAGGCCTGCATTCTTAATTCGAGATGGTCAAATGAATATTTGCATTCTTGATTTGGACCACCACAAAACCACTCATTTTTAGTTTCTTCTATCTTTGCCGACGTGGTCCATTGTCAAAATGATCGGCTGAGATTGACCTAATTAGATCTCACTCCTCTTCACCCACACTAAAGACTAAAGTCTTACTGAACTGAAAAAATAAAAATAAAAAATTCAGGAAAAGCACATTTATCTCTTCTAAATATAATGTTTTTGCTGACTTCTAAATGTAATACCACAATTTGTATTTTTTTTTTTTTTTTTTAGTAAAAATGACAAAAGTACTCATTTTTCCAGACTTTTGATATTTTTTTAAAATTATTATTCTTATCATTTTTTTTTTTTTTTTTTTGTAAAAAAACGGAGTATTGCCTACAGACTTCATTATCAAACAATCATGCACTTTGGAGCTACAGAACAACAAAAAGATCAGGTTCCAAGTCAACATCTCTCTCTCGGGAAAGTGGAAACAACAATGGCTGATCCAGTTCTCCACCCAGAAACCCAACTCCTCAAACAAATCGCCATAGACTACACCCCAGAAGCCTGCAGCCACTGCCCCAACTCCAACACCATCACCCTCACCTTCGACCACCGCGGCGGCGCTAGGTGGCGCACCACTACGAGGTTTCTCTACGGCACTTTCAGCGCCCTCATTCAGTGTCCTACAGGCAACACCAGCGGCCTCAACTTCAACCTCTACCTCTCCTCCCTCGAGGGCGACAAATCTCAGGACGAGATCGACTTCGAGTTCTTGGGCAAGGACAAGACCATCGTGCAAACTAACTACTTCACTACCGGTACCGGCAATAGGGAGAGCATTCACCAGTTGGGTTTCGACTGCTCCGATGGGTTCCACGAGTATGTGATCAAGTGGGGCCCGAACGAGATCCAGTGGCTCATTGATGGGAAGGTTGTGAGGACGGAAGAGAGAAGGGACGGTGAGGATTTTCCTGACAAGCCCATGTTTTTGTATGCTTCGGTTTGGGATGCGAGCTACATTGATGAGGCGAGGTGGACTGGGAAGTATGTGGGTTGTGATGCACCGTATGTTTGTGTCTACAAGGATATTCATGTGCCGGCTGCAGGGACTGCACTGGATTGTTCTTGTGATTCGTGATCTGGGCTTTCTGATTTCTTGAGGTGGGTGTTTTCAAAATTTCAATAAATGATTGGTTTCGATTGATGTTGTTTGATTTTGGGGGTAATCTGTTGTACTCATATTTTTTGGTGATGATAACTATTAACTGTTGATGGCTTTTTGTTTCCAACTTGTGTTTTAAAGATTCTAAGAAATTCCATTTGGTTGAGAAAAGTATTAAAGAGTTGCTTACTTGAACATGGATGAATGAAAAGTGATCGAACTGGTGAAAGTGTAACCAAGACACGTACAGAAGTGTTTAGTTCGACAAGAGTATCTTATTGATACTTAAGAATTATGTTGTAAAATTGTAGTTTTTATGCTTAGTTTTGCTTCTAAAAAATGTTTGTTCAGACTGATTTATACACAGATAGCCATCTTGTTAATTTATGGAGTCAGAGCCATTTTATATAACAAGGAGGTCGCCTAGAGCTTATTGTGTATATATGCTGTTTTACTCACATCCAGCTTCATGTTGCAATTACAATTGAGAATTCCAGTCAGCAATGACTCGAGGTTCTTGATTTGTTGAGTTGGGTATCGCATTATGATCTGGATTGTGTGTTGCTTGAGACTCTGAATCACTACCTGACATGTCTCTTGACGAAGACGTTAGGGATTACCTAGGACATTGAAATGGGTCTGATGAGAATGTTGTCCCATTTTGGGAAGGTTAGTCCCACATTGATCAGTCATTTTGAAGTAATAGGCCATATGTCCCATTGTCTTCCACACATATGAAACCATTGATATGTGGTTTAGATATCGTTCGATTTAAGTTAGCTTTGTTCACACAGTTCCCCCAGATAGGCCAGTTTTATAATATGCAGGGTTAAGCTCTGTTGAATCACCCCAATCAATTCAGCATGACAGCATAGGATTTAAATTCTCTCATATGAAACAACTGATTCTCACATTTCAGTTTTTAACTTCATGATTTATGCTATGAATGCTGTACTTCGTATTTGCTATTGTCATTGTCTTCTTGTTGTATTGTTTTCTCGTTGATGATGTGTTACTTCATGGTCATATACATGGGGAAGTTGGGACAATTTTTTGTTTTTTTCGTCATGTATATTAAGCTCATATGATGCTCTATATGCCATTCCAAGACCATAAGTCATTCGGTTGCGGAATTTAGAACTTAGCTCTGAACTTCATAGCATTGAGATGAATAAGAATCATTGTGTTTTACATGGGATATAAATGAGTCCTTTGTGTTTAATTGAGTCCAATTGTGTTATGATCTTTAAGGCATTGATCTTTCCCTTGCAAACTAGTTTTTAAGAATTGAGTTCTATCCAAAATTTGTATCATTTGGTATCAGACCCAATCATCACGTTGAATATAGAATCGGACACAGCTCATCGAGTATGAGATCGAATGGGTTGCAGCTTTGTAGTTGAGTTACGAAGGGGACGACTTATTAGCTTTGATTAAAATGTCATGGTACTATGTATAAACATAATTAAGTTATTGCATACTAATAAATGAGTGGAGTCGCAAAAAATGAAATGACTATCATCAAGTCAGTATTAATAGAGTGGGCCGCCATGGACGTCTGCTGCGGAGTGTGGTGATATATTGTGATCTTAAGTGTCCCACATGGCTTAAGTATATTCTTAACCATGTGTATATAAGCTATTAGGCACATTCGCAAGCCGGTTTTCAAATGTGAGTTATACCCAAAGTTTATATCAAATTATTTTTATAACGTGAACAGATGGCACAAGTAATGATCTTGGTCTAACAGTTGCATATCACGATATGAAGAAATTCTCTTAATTCAATATTAGTTGGTGATATATATAATGTATGCATGTGACACTTAAGAGTCTGTTTGGTTGTGATTTTAGATAAAATCATGAAAACTGAATTATTAGGGAGTGTGTTTTTAAAAAATTGTTGTTTGAAAACGTATAAAAAATTTGAATTGTCAAATCTCAAGCAAAGAGTGCGTTTTAAAAAACGCTTAATTTAAAAGGTAAAATTACAATTTTACCAACAATATGAATTTGCTATGCATATTGACAAAGGTGTCGACAACTTCAAGAACGTGTTATTTTTCGTTTCCTTTTGTTGCTAGGTCGGCAAGAATGTGCATGTTATTGATAATAGTAAGTGATGACTGCTAAATTGAATTCTAAAAGGATTTTATTTTATCTCCTGAGTTAAAAAAAAAAAAAAAAATATTAAACGGTCATGTTGTAATATTATTATTATTATTATTTTTTAAGAAGATACTGATTTCATTAAAACATGCAAACAAACAAGAGCATGAATGCTCTATATAACCAGAGTTTGTAACTTTGATGCTACAATTTTCTGAATACACTCAGTGATACAATCAAGTCAAATCCAATCTGAATCATGAAGGACACCTTCTTTGGCTAACAAATGTGCAGCCCAATTTCATGATTGCTTGGTATGACAAGTCTCTCGATGAGGGGCGGAGTTAGGATTTGAGATGGGGGAGAAATTGAAAAATAAATAAATAAATAAAGTTAGAGGGGCCAAAATTAAAAAAATAAAAAGATTTTGGGGTAAAATTCATTTATTTTTTTTTTGTGGGGGGGGGGGGGGGGGGGGGGGGGGACCACCTTGAGCCTGACTGGCCCCCCTAAGGCATAAGGTGCTCATAGCAACTAAGGACCAATTTAATATCCTCCACAATCTGTCCATGCATAGCCCAACTAATTCCATGATTTTTAAATTAAGATACTAATGCTTCTATCTTTTCAAGTTCATTTTAACCACACCGACATTAAGAAAAAAGAAAGAAGAAATTTTTAGTGATAATCACATATACTTGGCAGTTTGGATGTTCAGTGAGTTGGTTATAACTATGGGTGAACAAGTGGGCGAATATTAACTACTCACATCGTTATATGTAGATGCAGTTAGCAAAAATCATTATCTATATATGCGTGTGCGGATAACGATTTTCGGATAAACGGATACGGTTAAGATTTTTTTTAAAAAAATTGCCTAAAATAGGCAGTTAGCGGGTTAAGAGTATGCAATTGCATATACTACTTGTCTACCCATTAATGTTATATTATTATATATACATATATATTGTACATAATCTATAGGCCATAATTGAGACGTGCAAAAATTGGGCTTAAAATTGACGGACCCATATAGAAACCCCAAAATATGCACCGGAATCCAAATTTAAAAGGCCTTTAGGCTCATTTATTAGACTGATGAGACCTTAAAAAATAGAGAAAACTTTAATTACCCTTTTTAAACTTCCATCACTTTTGCAATTTAATGTATTGAACTTTAAGAAAAATTTCAATCTCATCTCTCCATTAGGATGCTTTTGAAATTCCTAAAATACACTTCGTTTTTTTTTTTTTTTTTTTTTTTAAAAAGTAATTGTAATTCAAGGGTAATTTTTTTTTTAGAGTTCATGAGTATAAGGGTCATTGTATCTTTGATTTAACCCTAAACCTTAGTGTGAGATGGGAGATTGTAAAAAATTGAAAGTTTAATAAATTTAATTAAAACTTGTTTAACTTTGAAAAATAATTGCAAAAATGATTGAAGTTTTATCTAAAAAATAATATCTATTCAATGGGAACAAATATGGTGGGTGTCTGTCTCCGTGGACAAACCGGCCGTTCCTAAATCCGCCACACTAAGTGTATATACAGGATATAGTTGATATTCGCCGGGAACGATGTTACCCTGTAGAGCTTTTTGATTAGAGGAGAGCCTATGTTGGCACACCTTTTGAATTAGGATAAAGACTCCGGCACAACTTGTGCAGATTCTAGAGACACGGGGTACCATTCACTCCCCAATTAATGGTCGATTCTTAGACTAATCCTGCGTCATGAAACATGCTTCCAAAGTCTTCCTCTCCCCAGCTGTTCAACTATAAAATATACAAAGAAATGTCAAAAAAAAAAAAAAAAAAACGCAAAAAAGAGTGAATCCACATTATTCAAAGAATCAAAACAAGCACATCGTGACAAAAGAAAAAATCTTCTCAAAATTTCTCCGACCTCTAGGCCTTATCCAGAAGTGGCAAGGTTACCATAGCCGGAAAAAGCAGCAGATTCTCCACTCTCTTAGGAATCTCCCAAAATTTACTTCTTTTTACCGTTAAGTTCCTTTGCCGCCAAAATCGTCAACCGTCTGATCTAGAACCTCTTAAATCTGTGGGGTCCGTCCATGTTATGGACCCCACGAATATGATTCCAAAAGGGAAAGAAAATCAGCCCTCTTCCTCCTATCACATATCCCACTTGTCATCCCCAGCGTCCGTTCGGGGCCCCAAGTCTTCTCGACTTTCAAGTCCACCTCAAGAAATTGGGCCAATCTTGCTTTGAGAAAGTGGTATTTCTTGAAAAATCCTGATCTGGGTCCAACTCAGTCTTCTTCTTCTTCTTCTTCTCTTTGTTTTCGGTCGTCTGTGTTTTAGAACTTGTGGGTGTTCTTGTTATTGTTGTTTCTTCATCTTGTATTGTGCTTTTGGACCTGTGGCTGTGGGTGTGTTTTCTTTTCTGAGAATTGGGTGTGGGAAGTAGGAAGTTGGAGATCGATGAGGGGTTCAGGAATGAATTTGATTACCGCTGTTATTGGGTTTGGGATGAGTGCAACATTTATTGTCTTTGTCTGCACAAGAATAATCTGTGGGAGGCTCCGCAGGGCGGAATCACGGCCCATGTTCGAGATTGAATCAAGGATTGATCTTGAACAGGTACTATTTAATTCTCTCTATGATGGGTTTTTTCTTTTCTTTTCTTTTTTTCATTTTTCGCTGGTAACTGGTAAGGCTAACTGATTGTGTATTTGTCTCAATTTGTGAATCTATGCCAAGTCTTGTAGTGAGTTGTGCTTGAGATGTTTGAGTATATTGATAGTTCTTGATTGTCCTTTAATTCACACTTTCTTATTGTAGTAACTAGGATCAATATGCAACTTTGCACCTTAAGGATTGAAAGTGAGGTAATAACAAAATCTAGGGGAGATTTAGGGGTCTCGTGTGTCTGTGTCTGTGTTTGACTAATTGACTTTGTCTATATATATGAACTGTCATGATTACTTGTGAAGACAGCATTCTCTCTAATATTGGCAGATTGTTCTACACTGCATTATATATATATATATATATATATATATTGAACTGTCATGATTACTTGTGAAGATAGCATTCTCTAATATTGGCAGATTGTTCTACACTGCATTGTCTATAAAAATACCGACTATGGTTCTTTTTTTTCAACCTTAAGCCTAAATTTGCTAAGTGGTTTTATTGTTTATAGGACCAGGTTCCAAGAAGGTTGCAACTGTTAGAATATAAATTAAATGATTAAATTCATCAATTTCTGTTACTTAAAACTTTTGGGATAAATGATGATTTAATATGATATCAGAGTAAAGAGTTTAAACTTTGTCTCCGTCATTCATCTCCCATGTCAATTAAATAATGTAGTTATTGAGCCTCACTTATAAAGGAGGGGTTTGAATCCACATGCGAAGGAGAGTATTAGAATATAAATTAAATAATTAAATTCATCTATTCTTACCTGCTTAAGTTTTTTTAAATAAGTTGTAAATTAACAGCACTTGCCTTCCTGTCTTCCTTCTTCTCTCAATGTGATTGTATTTGAAATTGAGCTTCGAGCAATGGTATTAAATTTTCACTATTTGCTGACAGCCAGAACCTGGGGTTAGAGGCCTTGAACCAGTTCTGGTTGCTGCGATCCCTACCATGAAATTCAACCATGAAGCTTTCAGTTCTATGGAAGATCCACAGTAAGTTTAGCCGCCAATAATTGTAGTCATTGAATAAAAAGTTCCTTTCATTCACCTTAAAATCTTATGTAAATTTAAGTGGTATGTGTCAAAAAGGCTTTCTGTTTCTCTTTAGCCTCTACAACGTGTAGGAACTTCTTGTTTCCGTTTAATGATTAAATGTTTAGTTCTCCTCGGATAGACAGACATTAAGGTTAGTTCTTTTGCTACTGCAGGTGCTCAATATGTTTGGCAGAGTACCAAGAGAAAGAAGTATTACGAATAATGCCCAAATGCGGCCACAATTTTCATCTCTCTTGCATTGATGTGTGGCTCAGAAGACAGTCTACTTGTCCTGTCTGTCGTCTACCATTACAAGACTCTTTTGGAACAAAACATGTAAGACCACCTGTGTTTAGCATCACTCAATCTTTTGATGATTCTGAGGTCTCAATGGATCATTCCCATCTGTGGCTGCTACCTGGCCCTCAGCGTTCAGTAGGGAATGAAAGTAACCAAGGGAATGTTGAGCCTGTTCTTGTGAACACCCCAGAGCCAACACTTTCTGGAGAAGCAGAAAGAAGACAATGATGAAAGCAACTTAAATTTATTGTGCTCCAGATCGTAATGTGTCTCTGCTTCTAGCAAGCCATGTTTTTTCTTGTATATACAGTGGGTGAGAAGCTTTTAGGTTTTGAGGCATTACATGATTGGAGATTTTTTATTCCTATATTTACAGAAATTTCCTATCCTCTGTTGCATGGCTCAGACTCAATTACTTGGACTTGTGGTGAAGAAAATCCTCAAAATTCTAAGAAGTATCAGATGAAGTTCAATCGATATTTGGCATTCTCATCCAAGCATCCATCTTATATAAATTGATCTTGTTAAGCATTCAGTATACTGTGGCTGGCTTTATACATATAATGTCCAAAAAAAGAAAGTGAAGCTTCCATGGAGCATTGCATACATTATCTAAATTTTAGCTAAAATGCTACTTTTTTTTTTAACTAAAAGCTTTTCCCACTTCACCAAAAGCTTGCCACTGTTCTCTCTCTCTCTCTCTCATCACTCTCGTCTCCAAAAGCTCGAATGTCACCCCGTTCACCACCATAATTGCATCTTGAAGCTCACAATGTTGGGAATGACAGAGAGTGGAGGGAGGTGGAGCTTGGCTTGGGTGAGAGGGTTAAGGAGAAGGACTGCTGGAGCCTGGAGGCTCGTCGAGGACCACAAGCCAATCGTGGTATGGGCGGCAACGACGCTTGCTGTGCAAGGTGGCCTCTAGAAGCTAGAGAGAGAGAGAGAGAGAGAGAGAGAGATGAATAAACAATCAAGAATTCTATGTTTAGAGAAGCCATTTTAGATAAAATGACCTTCGGGGATTTTATTTCTAATTTTACGTTACAACCCATTTTAGATAAGCCAATACAAATGGGCTTAGTCACCCTGCATATTATGACACATGGTGACTCTACTGTGAACAACATTTTGCCCAGTTTCAAATTCGTTGGCTCAAACCAAAGGCCTTAATAACCACCTAAGGCAGCGGTTAACGATTTTAGAAGAATGCAAAGGTGATTATTAATTGTTAACCACCTGCCCATATATATATATATATATATATATATATATATATATATATATATATATATATATTATTCCAAATCTCAAATCAATCCTGCCGCCAATAGAAATCCAAATATCGAATAAGTAGGATTTGAACAGCTTTTTTTTTCGTGTTGAATACTTGCAAAATAGGAGAAATACAAGCAGGGAGCCTGCAGAAATACCGGTGGAAATAACTCTAATGTTTAATAAATGTTTAGAATATGCATGAGAATTGAAAAGAGCTTAAAATCAAAGTTTTGAGTGAGGGGCAAAAGTTTCTTTTACCTAAATAATAAATAGGGTTTAATATTTTATTGGTACTTGAGTTTTCAGTTTTTTTTTTTTTTAATTTAATATCTGAGTTTTCATTTGTTTCATAAGTGATCTCTGAGTTTAGGGGTAAAAATCACTTTGATACTTCTGTTACATTTTTCGTCAAAATATTAACGGTTTGCCACGTGTTAATCGCTAAGGTTGACACATGGTATTATATAAAAATTGTTTGATGGGTTTTGGCCTTTTGGGATAGCTGAACCACTCCCGAGGGCCATGGGGTGATTTGGCCCTTTTTTTTTTTTTTTTTTTTTTTTTTCTTAAAAAAAAAAATCATATTATTTTATTATTTTTAAATAATTTTTAAAGATTTTTATATTTTTTTTTATATAGTGCTAGCGGTTGACACGTAACAGATCGTTAATATTTAGATAAAAAATATAACGGAAATACCAAAGTGGTTTTTACTCATAAATTCATGTACTACTTATCAAATAAATGGAAACTCAAATATTAAATTTAAAAATTCTAAAATTTCAAGTACCATTAAAGTATTTAACCTTAACAAATACGTTAAAAATTCTACGTTAAAAATTCTTATCAAAAAAAAAAAAAACGTTAAAAAAAGAAAAAAGAAAAAAAAAAGTCTGTGTCATACACACGTTGCACTTGGATCTAATACAGTCCTACCCAGTGGTGGCACCGTAAAAGCGTTTTGGAGTGAAAGAGATAATGGTGGCACACGTAGGAGTCATCTCTCTCGGCTCTTGCTTCCCTTCTCTCCGTCGTCTTCCTCGGCCCTGCTCCCCCAAGCACGCACCATTTGCCAGTACGTACAAATATCAGTAAGAAGGTTACGATTTTTTAATGTGTATGAGCTGAGTTATAGTTGTCTGTCACTAAATTCAGGTGTAATGTAGTCAATATACGAGCTTTTTGACACCCCACATCGTTTTTTTGGTGGGTTTTTGTTATCATAGAAACAATCTTCTCTTTTCGGTGATATCGAATTACCTTCTTGTTGTTTTGGTTGTTGATTACCCATAATTGAGTTTGATGAATTCCTTGAGTTTTCAGCTGCCTATTTATTATGTGAGATTAAATTATATTGCTTTTCCTAAAAAGAATTCTGATTTGAACTTTAATGGAGTAAATTTCATATAATGAAAAGATTACCCCCAATATATAGAATTTCCCTAAGAGCTTCTTTGATGCCTTTGTGTGTTGCTGTGGAGCCAATATATGGGTTTCTGGATATTTACCAATTGGTGATACGATGTTCTCCTTTTTTTTTGCTGGGTATGTAATTATTTAATGTTCTTATGGTTTTGAGCTGTGATGGAGCAACTTTTGGGTCATAAGAGATTTCCCATTAGTGATTTGATGTTTCTAAGAATTGCTTTTGCAGTGGATATGTACTAATTGTGTACAGGAATGGAGGCAATCATAAAATGTAGTTGGTCTTGGGTCATTGATTCAAGGATTTGTTTATATGATGATTTAGATATGAATTCTATAGGGATTTTGTCTAATTGAACTGTAATAGAGATGATTTATTGAGGTTTGGAGATTAAGAAAGCTTAAACTCGTTAAAATGAAAAACTGTTGAACTGTGTTCTTGAGCCATAAAATTCTGTTGTAGGGAACCTATGTTTCAATTATGCTGGTCAAATTAATCAGTGTCAGTTGCTTGGCAGTGGCCACAATGAGTGAAGATCCAGTTCGTGAGTGGATTCTCTCAGAAGGAAAGGCAACACAGATAACAAAAATCAGTTCCATAGGCGGTGGTTGCATCAATCTTGCTAATCGTTATGATACCGATGCCGGTTCTTTCTTTGTGAAAACAAACAGGTAGAGTGGTATGCCAAATTTGATATTCAGATGATTCAATCCTATATTTAGCCATCCAACTGATGCAAGCTTGCTTCTGGTTTGTACTCATGAATATACAATTTAAATCCTTTTAAATTCCACGTCAAAATAACAAATACATTATGAATTTGAAACACTGGATCAGGAGTATTGGACCATCAATGTTTGAGGCAGAGGCTCTTGGTTTAGGTGCCATGTATGAAACCAGAACAATCCGTGTGCCTAAGCCATTTAAGGTATGCAAGTTTGACTTTGTAAATATTAAGGTAGCATAGTTTATTGTTGACATAAGTTCCCTATTTGGTAGTAAAGCTTAAGTAAGCCTGTTGTTAAGCATTGTAGGTTGGACCCCTACCTAGGGGTGGTTCCTACATCATCATGGAATTCATTGAATTTGGTTATTCCAGAGGCAATCAGGTGAGAGTCGTGAGACTGCAGATTTATATGAATATGATGTAGGTGATAACAACTTGTATTAGAATTTTAACTATTTGTTGGTCCTCAGTCTGTTCTAGGGAGGAAACTTGCTGAAATGCATAAAGCTGGAAAATCCGAGAAAGGGTTTGGCTTTAATGTAAATAACACCATTGGCAGGTAAAGTATTCTGGGTTGTTGAACTTATCGTCCTCATACATGTGCGCTCACACAGACATGCGCACGCACACTCAAAGCACACATGCACATGCACACACATCTTCAATTCTTTGGAATTTATAGAGATGTACGATTGAGTTCTAACTAGATCATCTATATTACCTTGTAGTACACCACAGATAAACTCTTGGTCCTTGGATTGGATTCAGTTTTATGGGGAACATAGATTGGGTTACCAGTTGAAGTTGGCCCTAGACCAGTATGGTGATAGAACCATTTATGAAAAAGGTTAGATTGCGTTTGAAATAATATTTCTTTCTATCAGATTACTATGATTCTACATTATAGCTTGTTATACACTTGTACATACATCGATTAAAGATGATTTGCTCTGTCAATTCAACTCAAATAAATGTATGGCAAGCATATGAGATGGCTTTATGGTTGTGATTATATTTCAGAACCTTTTTCCTGTTTGAAGGTGATGGCCCATGGAATGGTTAAATGCTTCTGTGTTTCACTTTAATATTGCAATTAAAACTGCAAGCCAACTGCAAGATACTTGTAGGATTCTTAAAGTTTCCCTTTTTATATCACTTGTCTCCTCAAAGATTAACAAAGCACCAGTGTCAGTTGTGGGAATTCTAGGATCTACAAAATTTATAAAGGTAACTCCCGTGGGAAACTTAAATATCTTATTTGAGTAAGTACTATCCAAATGTATAGTAATTTGATATATGATATCTGACTACAATATTATGTGAAGAAGAAGAAATAAATAAAGAGGAAATATGTGATATTATTACTTTTTGTTGATAATATTCATTTGTAGCTAAAAAATTATGAATATGATTGATGGCACATGATGTTTGATCATCATACATAACAGGACAAAGACTGGTGAAGAGCATGGGACCTCTCTTTGAAAATGTGGAGATAGAGCCGTGCTTGCTACATGGAGACCTGTGGAGTGGAAATATCAGCTCTGATAACAATGGCGAGCCTGTTATACTTGACCCAGCGTGTTACTGTAAGTCCAAGTTAGTTGAAATATTGTGCCAGGACATATCAGCTTGAAATTAAAATGTGTTACTTTGAAGCATTGAAATTTGAGATGATAGTAGTTATGTGAAGCTGGTTCCTCAATAATTTTGGTCCCTGGAGTTAGCTTCTGATCTAATTACTTATGATTTGAAATCTGAGGATGGACACATCCTGGCTGGGTTCACTAGATGAAGAAATCAAGGAGTACAATTTGGCATGCTTTTCTTAGTTCAAAACTGCCCGGATAAAAAAGATGCAAACAAAGTTTCTTCAGAACTTTCTCTCTTTTATGATAAGACAAAAAGTTACCCCCCTTTAACATCCTTGGATATCTTATCTGGTTATTTCTACAGTAACAGTTAAAGTTTGACTAAACAATGTTTAATTGAGATGAGGGTGATTTCGTGTTATAGAAATTGATAATTTAAAGCACTAAGAGCAATGACACTGTTAATTAACTTTTCTTATAGATGGACATAATGAGGCAGAATTTGGAATGTCATGGTGTGCCGGCTTTGGAGGATCATTCTATAATGCCTATTTTGAGGTATTATCATCTTCTAACATACAATCAAAAAACTGACTAACCCAACCTCAAGCTGATCTATGCTTGCATCTTGAAGTTATTATTCTATCTAAACCTTCTCTATATTTCTTTGTAAGCTTTAGCTTCTCAATATCTGCATTGATATTATTCAAAAAGCTATCTTTTGTTAATAGCTTGTCTGCTTTCTCCAGGTGATACCTAAACAGCCAGGCTTTGAGAAGAGGAGAGATCTTTATATGTTGTACCATTATTTGAATCATTACAACCTCTTTGGTTCCGGCTACCGTTCATCTGCCATGTCTATAATAGATGACTATCTAAGGATGTTAAATGCGTAGCATTGCATCTAAAATGATCATGATGTTCATACACAACAGCACAACAGGGTTAAGTTGCAGATATTCTTGTAAGAGATTTGCTTCAGATTCAATTTCTTCATATGGTATGTTTTGTATTTAATCACCATTTATTCTCAAAGTTCAAAGTGATAAATTTAATTATTTAAATTAATATTTTACTATTTTTCTCATGTATGGGATTAGATAACATGTAAATTATTTAATTGAAACAAGAAATAAATTGTAGAGTTAATGTTTGAGTTCATAATATCGATTTTGATACCATCTTAAATTACTAGCTTCTTTTAAAAATTACTATACATTACATTCTTTTTCTTTTTCTTTTTCTTTATTTCATTCTTTATTCCATTAAAATATTTAAGCTTTACGAAGAGCTTTCTATTTAGATTTAAGAGAGAAATAAATAAAATAAAAAGTAAAGGATTTACAATGACTTTTATGAAAAATGATGGACATCCATCACCTTCCTCCTATTGGCTAAACATATTCTTATGACGGATTTGAAAATGAGATGAGTTGGAATATGCGTATAACATGATTCTTTCCTAAAAATAAAGGATGAAAAGAAAAGAAAAGATGTATGATAATTTTAAAGGATTACTATTTATTACTCTTTACACTTATATCACATCGGTTAATGTTGTGTGTTTAAGTGGTTGTTTATGTTACTTCCTTAAATAGGCGTGAAAAATATCATTACTCATTTTAAAGCGAAGCTCTTCAAAATATACGTTTTTTCTAAAGAAAAAAGATTTTTAAAGGACCCGATATGGATGTGTGGGCTGCTTCCGTAAAAGGTAAAACAAATTTTCCCACATACAGAAGGCCTAGGAGACATGTTAGGAAATGCCCGAAGAAGCCCAAACCAAACTAACTAGTCCACAACATTTTTTTGTATAAGATCGGAGAATTGTGAATCTTATTACAAACTCCATTTTCTTACTTCCTCCTTCCCCTCCTCCTTTTGGGTGGTTGAAAAAATTTACAGAAATGCAAACTTGTGTGCCTATCATATATCATATGACATATTGATCTGCAACTAAATCTCACTCTACTGCACTCCCATGTATTTTCCTCATCCCCTCTTTCCCATTGTGTAGTGGTAAAATCCTCCGCCGCCACACTCATTTTGTGGCCTAGCCTCTGTTTTGGGCCTTTTGGCTAAGTTCCTTTTGTTGTTTTCTCTTTGTTTCTGTGAATGTACATTTATGTACTCACTAGAAAAAGAAAAAAAAAAGAACTAACTAGTCCACAGTTTTTGAGGAATTTAGGAATTACAACTACCGAAAACACCTTCCCTTCCAAGACCACTCTCTGGAACTCAGAATCTCCAACACTTGTCCCCCAACATACACAAGGTTCCGTGGAGAGAACATTCTAGAAGGAAGAAAAAGAAAAAAGGAAAGCTTTAGACAGATAGTTAAAAAAAGCATGGAGGGCATGGCAGAGGAAACGCCATTGGCAGAGCAGCTGGTACTCTCACTAGAGCAAGCGACAAACATGGCCAAACAGCTCCAACACACCACCACTGACCCAACCCACCTCCTTCAAATCTACACCTCCCTGCACCAAGCCCACCAACACCTCTCCACCTTCCTCTCCAAAACCCAGTTTCCTCCCCAGCCTCCCGCCGCCGAAAACTCCTTCTCCTCCGCCACCGGTGCCGTCGCCGGCGACGAAAACGACACCAATCCGATGCAAATCATGGACAGTGACGATGCGGTGGAAGAAGCTGAAGAGAATTCGAAGGGCATAGTTGAGAGGGTTGAGGAGAAGATGAGGAACTGCTTTATCAAGAATAAGCGGCCCAAGCGGCGGCTATCGCCTTCGGCGGTGGCAGTGGCGGAGGAGAGGAGGCTGTATGATGATGGGTATGGTGGGGGAGTGAAGGGGTTTGATCCTCGTGCGACGAGGTTGAGGGCTTTGGACCTTGTCTACCAGTTTCATGGCTGAGGGAGCAGAGGAAGTCGAAGAAACAGAGCAAAACAGAGTGGTTCTCGGTTGCCTTGTGATGAAGAGCTTAGATAATATATTTTGTTCTTTTTTTTCCTCCACTTTGGTTTATTATTATGCGGCAGGATATAGATTTTGAAGGAATAAAAATGGAGAAGAAAAAGAATGGGAGTTTTTTTTTTTTTTTTTTTTTTGGGGGGGGGTGGGGGGGGTTATGGTAATTATGGTAAGTGTAGATTATACAAGATCAGGAACATGTTGAATGAGCAGCAAAATGTTCAACTTAGGGAACCCTTATGTTGGGATTTTGTTAGTAAATCATTCTGGTTTTCTTTTTCCAGGCCTTTGTGCTTGGAATCTCAAAAGGCTAGATCTTGAATTTAATACGAAGTATTTTCAAAGAAAATAAAATTCACGAAATGTAAAATAGTTTACACTTTCTATTTGTTTAAACGATTTTTCACCACTATCTCACACCCTTGAACAAACTATTGTGAGAAGGTTCTATATGGAGCCTACTTGCTTGAGCAAGTCTCGAGTTACCTAAATACCTGCTTCCTCACAATTACCGGTTAAAATTACAAGTAATATAAGTAAAAAATTTCATTGAATCTTAATTTCACCCTCGAAAACTTTTTATTCTCACACAAATCTTTTCATTTGCCGCTCCTCTTCCTCGTAGCTCCTCAAATTATATGGATAAAAAATATTTGACAATTTTTCACATGAATCAAACGTCAAAAAAACTGTTTTTATAGCCATTTTCAAAGTTGCAAACAAATAGTGAAAATAGCCACTTTTTCCCAAAAATGTGTTCATTTTCAGACAATTTTTTTTGTCGAAACGAACATGCCTAAATAAAAGAACTACAAAAAGAAGGTGATTTTATCATAAAATCATTACAACAGTGCACTGGTATTCTTCAAACTTTCTGAATCAAATATTCATTCTTATTTACAATAGAGTAGTCTTAGATGAAACAGGAGTAATATTACTTCTTGATACTTGATAGTATTATGATCATATGCATTGCATGAACTTGATTTTTGGGCCCAAAAATGGGGTCTCCACTATACGTATGCTGCTACAGCCCATAAAAAATTCCAGTCAAAGACTCAAAGGAGAGTTGCCCACAGCCCACTTCCATCTCCGATTCACCTTCAGCCATGGATGTTCACTTTCAGACATGGATGTTAATCATATGGTTTTGTCATTCTTAACTATTTGAATCATATCTGGTGCAATTCCAACAATGTAGTAGATCAGGCTCTGTGTGCGTGCCTACTGGTGGGCGTTTGCCGTTAAGTTCCCGTTCATGGAAACCTCAAACTAGAAGCACTATACTTTCACAATCAAGTTATGCAGATTCACAAAATCATCTAAGGTAAGCTCTTCTGGTCTAGACTGCAAAACCCATCGAATTTATTGATGAAATTAGCAAAGTTATTGCCAAATGAACAAGTTTTTGCAAGAAAAATGAATATAGGATTGAACTTAACTACTCTAATTACCAATACTTACGGTATTTGGAAGACCAACATTTCCCAAAGCTTTTTCGATCTCAAGGGACGTGCATATGTGCTGAAGCGACCTCCGTAACATCTTACGTTTCCCGTTGAATGCAGAATTGACCTATATCCGAACCAGAAAGGGTAAATGAACATTAAGAATTAAAAGGCAGTGT
This sequence comes from Alnus glutinosa, assembly GCF_958979055.1. NCBI lineage: Eukaryota > Viridiplantae > Streptophyta > Magnoliopsida > Fagales > Betulaceae > Alnus > Alnus glutinosa. The sequence goes on from NC_084888.1 coordinate 2,565,547, forward strand.
CTCGACTGATATAGCTCATGTTGTAAAGTTAAGGAATAGGGTTACGTTGGTCTTACGTTCAAATTTTTCTAGTAATAAACAACAACAATAAATAAATAAACAAAATAAACATTTGGCAAAAATTCAACTGTAAATTTATCTTCAGATAATTTTCTACTGCATGTCAGCCATATCAAAGACAGAATAAGAAATAATTGTTGCCCTAGCTAGCACTAAAACTAGTTAAGTTTCTTCATATGATAAAAATCTGAAAAGTCAGAAGGATAATAAATTGCACAATGGAAATTGAAACAACCATTGAGAAGAAGCTCTTTGTGGAAGAAACTTGGGGATACTCCGCCGGTTGCTTCAGCTTAAATGTAACAACAGCAGCATCAACCTACAGAAACATAAGAAAGGATCAGGTTAATCTCCATTCATTCAACAAATCGATACAAAAACTTGTCTCAACAGACATGCATTGTATATAAGATGAGATGTAGGAATAGGTGTTGGTGATAATCATCACCAAGTATCCTTTCAAACAGGGGCGGAACTAGACATTGAAGTGTGGGGGAACATAACTGAAGAAAGCATAAAATTTAGAGGTAATTTTAAAATTTTGGGGGGACATTTGTTAATTTTGTAGGGGATATTAATAAAAAGCATTAAATTTAGGGGTAATTTTAAAATTTTGGGGGTACATTAATTTCCCCAAAGTCTTACCTAGATCCGCTCCTGCTTCCAAACAATAGCTATGATCTTTTAGTAACTACGGCAGTTACAGAGAGAGAAAAATGCTAACAAACAGGTTATTGTGTGTCCCTGCAGGTTTGAATTGAGTGATTCTCTTTCTCGTGCCAAAAACCAAAGATAGGTCAACTTTTATTTTTTATAGAGATGATAACAAGCATAATGAGGTATGTTACACATAGATGTCTGCTCCATAGAGACGGAAAAGTTTTAACACACCAAACATTTGAGTTTACAGGCTTTCACCAGTATTCTGATAATGATTCATCTGGCCACTAACTGATGGACTTATTTGAAAGCACAACTTCAGGAGAAAGTGTACAAGCAGCGCTGCCCAGCCACTTCTAGTTCTTATGGGTACCTTTTAAAATCTTAAGAGGTAGACGAGAAAGATTCTTCTATCTTTCTAGCAAGGGTAATACATGATGTTTAAAAAAAAGGGGGGGAGGGGGGGGGGGGGAGAGAGAGAGAGAGAGAGAGATTTGTGAAATGCTTTCATGAAACCGAGTAATGTCATGCTCACAGTGCAAAAGAATTGCTATGTTGTAGCCATTTTATGGTGTTGATATGTCGAGTCTTCTCCACAGTGAAGGAAATTGATCTATATTTTCTTTTGCCTGTGGTAATAATTTTCTTTCAAATACTTCTTTCTGGAAAGAGCTTGTTATGCACATCTCCTGTATCTTATATTATGGATGTATGAAATATTCTCGCTGTAGCTCTGTTAAAATCTGCAGGATCCTGAGTTAGCTCATGATAGGACATGGAGAGACAGAGCCAATTGTGATTGACGAGGACTTGGTAAGTTTCTATTTCAATTATTATGCACATTCAAAGAAAAGAAAAAAACAGGAGTCGGAAATCATTTATCTGTATATATGGGATATAAATCACTTACATTGGGCTGAGGGAAAAAATTTGTCCTTGGGACCTTAAACTTGTATTCAGGATCTGACAAGGAAATTAATAAACAGAAAGCCCGTGTCATCAAGAAGCATAAACAAAATTGTGCAAAATATTCTCGATAATAGATAGAGACAGGACTCTACAGCAACGAATTTTGATTGCTTAATTACATGATCTTGTTTTGGCTCCTTTAATTGTATAAATTATTGTTGCCCAGAAGAAACAGAGGTAGAAATAACAGTTATCTAGGTCATGGGCTCAAGACCCACTGGGTGCAGTGATAACTTATCCACATGTTATAGATTCTCAGTTGCTATACCATAAAGGTACATATAAATTTATTAAAATCAGGAATAACTCATTATTATATTCATGTTAAACAGTCTATAGTATTGCAGGACACCTGAGTAGAAATTGACAAAGACATTGATGGGTCGGTACTCTGATGTCCGCAAGGATGATTCCACCATTCGCACTGCTGTCTCCTCCTGAAAATAGTTGTTTAGTGTAGTGACAGTAAGTAGACAGGTCTATAAATCTAATTATGATCTAAATTTTATCTTCTTAGAGTAAATATCTGAGAGGTAAAACACCACCTGGATGCTAGAGGTTGAGGAAAAGAAAAAAGTATGCTAACCTGGAGTAAGAGAGCAACTTCCGAGAAAATGTCACCCATTGGAAGGAGTAGTTTGACTACTTCTGTGCTAATATTAAAGGGTATATTGGAGACTACCTGTAAATGAGAAACTTATCTAGATTATTCTATATATTGGAGAATTACAAGTGAACAAGAAACACATATTTATGATGTCTTTAGTGTTTAACTGATATGGAGTGTAAAATTAAAATATACATACACCATCAGAAGCGCGCACACACACACAAAAACAAATACATGCAGTATATCATCTTGGGCACATGTTCAGGTATGTCTGAGCCACGTTTCTGAACAAGTGCAATGGATTTAACAGTCCACACTACAAAGACTTGTCCTAAATCCTTTTTCACATGGTATTACTTATCTCTTTGAATGAATAACAAGTTAACAAGACATCACATTCAAGATGATGGAGCAATAAAAATCAGTTACACAGAAAATGTACATGAAGTAGGGTTCTCACTTTTGCATATCTTGATTTTGAATGGTCCAATGACTTTATACTTCCCAGCAATGACAACATATGGGACCGAACATGACATTTGACGAAGTCTTCTTTTAAAACCTGCACATTTCGCCTACAGAAGTTAATATCATTCACAATGTATTATTGACAATGAGAACATAAAGGTTGAACAAAACAATATAAATAAATCAAATAAGTACCCACATTGATGTTAATAGTTATAACTGTCAGGCACTTCAATATTCATATGGAAAACTAACATACCAAATGACAATTCAGACACTGAAATAATATCAGCAATTCAGATGAAAAGGGAAAATTAAAATCTTGCAGGAACATGTGGACACGCTGTTTAGGATAAGAAGTTCAGAACAACTAACGATATATCATAGCCAGTTTTGAATAGTATTCAAGCAACTTGCAAATTTAGTGAGAGCATCGTTTTAGCATAAGACATCTTGAGTCATTCACTAAGGAATGAAAAAAGTTAACTACTAAATGAAATTGCTTAAGTTCTGTCAATAAAACATTTTTTAACTACGTCAACTTTACACAACTATAATGCATACAATACTTTGGTTTTTACCAAGCCACATGTGCATAATGTAACAATTAAGTATACAACCGATGGTTGAAAAAGACACCATTCGAACACACATAAAGACAAAAGGCAGAACAACTTTGAAGAAGTTAGTCATCTGAGTTAAAGGCTTGAAAATGGGGACAAGAAGCAGAAACAGACACATAAAAAGAGACAAGGCAATCCATGCTTCAACACAACTCTAAAATAAGGAATTGGAATTTTTTAGTATCCACGCCAAATTATATGCTTTTCTCAATCAAAATCATATCTGTAGATTGTGGGCTATTCATCCCATAGCTCTTTATTTAAAAGCATTTTATTTGCATATATACAACTAACGCAAACAATATGGGAAATCAATAACAAGTAAAGCTTCAATTTGTCATTGGTGCTTAAAGAAAACTTATGGTTCAATAAGCATTTTGGAAGAGGCTTGCTGTAGAAAGCAAAACCGGAAGCAAATTGTTCTCTTGATTTCTTCAAATCTGTTCATTTATTGCAACTTTCCATTCAAAAGCAAGAGAAGTGGCCCCATTGTGCAAACAAGATGATGCATTAAAGTTGTTACTGTTTAAAGTTAATGGGGGTCAAATTATATTAATGCTCTGGAGAAGAATAACATACAAATGTGCTTAAGCAAGAAGAAACTAGTGAGAACATATTAAACTTTTTAGGGCTTAATTTATCACCAAAAACGTAGTTTACCTGAAACCTGTCTGTGCCTGCAAATCTTTCACTCACAAGAGTGGCCATGTGTGGATCCTAAAAAGTCATGACAAATGTACAAAATAAGTCTGATATCGAAACAGAAGATAAATATTTCTTATTGCTCCTCCGTTTCAAAATAAATGATTACCTTTTCTTTTTTGGTTGTCTCAAAATATATGCTATTTTCTAAAAATGATAATTCACACTTCTTTGATTTCCTATAATGCCCTCAATTAAAAAAAAAAATGAACAAAATTCATGCCACATCCAATATAAGGCAAAAAAATATTTTAGGAAGATTACTATATTTTTTTTTCATTAACAATAATCAGGTTATTTCAAAACACAGTGTCTAGCATTTGGGGTATTTGTAGCAACAAATAGTAAATGTTTCTCCATGCTCATTGCTTGCTTGCTTCCCAGACTTCAGATAATGCCAAATTGCATCATATACAAGTCAAGGAAGCTTGTGCAAGCAAGCATATGCTTGTATGATAGAAAATTTCCAACTGGGTCATTCTTCATATAAAGTTTATCAGCGGAGCTAAAAGGTAGGCCTTGCATTCTGAGCAACTAACCTTTTCAATGGCAAGAACAATAGCACCGGCATTGATGAGTACATTAGTCAAAGAACCCGTCCCAGGCCCGATTTCTAGCACAACATCGCCATCTTCTACACTGGCCGCACTCGCGAGCTGCTCATTGATCTCGTTATTCAACATATAATGCTGCAACCACAGCCGTTCATTTCATTGGGACATTTTCTCGAACAGCTGGTGAATACCAAACAACTACCTTCCCGGACACCATAGTCGCAAAAGCAATTACTAAGACTACAGCTACTGTAATTTATATTGACATTTTCTCAGGAACCAAACAGAAGAGAAAGCTAAAAGACCTGGCCGAAGGATTTTCTTGGGGTGCGGCCTTTGGAGTTGAGAGCTCTGAGAGTGGCGTGGTAATCGTCTGCGCTTGGGCTTGGGCTTCTCTTCGCGCAAGCTATGTATAGCGGGATGGGACTATTTCTTCTTCGTGCGCCGGCGGTGCTATTGTGCGCCGGGAGTGGAGCTTTGAGGGTTCGTGTCGAGGGTATTGGCGGTAGAGATTGGAGGGGAAGAGGTCCGGTGGTCACTCGATTCATTCCCATTGTAGTCAGTCTCCTGGTGAAACTTTGAGAAAGTGATTTCGCCAATGTACAACAACGCTATCTTTTGATTAATGGTGTTTTTGTTTTTTTACCCCTTTTTTTAATAAATAAAAGAGAGGAATGCTACAGAACCCGAACGTTTTCCCGAATTTTGGTTCCAAACTAACGTGGAACCAGCCACGTCAGTCAAAGAAAAAAACCAAAAGAAATGGCTTTTTTTTTTTTTTTGTGCTACAGTAAATGTCAGGAAAGACAGCCTGACGTGATAGAAATGCAGAAGTGATTTTCATCTCTCACTCCAAGCGACCGGATGCCATTTTCGTCTCTCTCTCCAAGCTGCTCCATTTTCACTGATTTTCGTCTCTCTCCAAGTCTTTCTGCCATTTTCGTCTTATTGGTGCGTCTGCTAGTGTATTGTGTGTTACTCTGTTTTGAGTTAAGTTGTTGCATGTTCTAATGTAATAGGCATTCTAGTAAATTGTTGGAGACTTATAAGCTTCATTAAAAAACATAACCAAACTCACGCATACCAGGAAAACACCTGGAATTGGCTGCTTAATAAACAGCTTTCCCCCATTACAGCAAAAAAACAAACACTTTGCATACAAGAAAACAGAGCAACAAATAAACCCCCCCAAAATGACAACAAACCCATTCTACAGAAAATACAGAACAACCAACTATAAAAGAAATTACAGGATACTTGTATTATATTAGGCTCAGCTTAACAATATTGAAGGCCCAGACGAAAGTCTTTTAGATCTTGCCCTGGCGAGCAGCCGGCCGTCCGTTCGGGGTGATTGTGGTGGTTGTGGGGCTCGGAGTGGGGTCAGTGATGGTGGTTTTAAGGGGTTGAAAGCTGGATAACATTGAGAAGAAACGTTACCCACTGCTCTTTTTACGGCTTCAAATAGAAAACCTATCAAATGTGTGCTTCAGACAACTTTAAGTATAAGAACGTTGATGTTTAAGTTAAAAGAAACCAAAAATAATCAGGGGCCATTCATTAACTTTACAGTATATTTCAGCCGTCCCTCTTCGAGTGGCAGTTGGTGCGAGGTGGGCTACGGCTTTCTTTCTTTTTTTTTGCCATCTTTTATCTTCATTGAAAATGAAGCAGCTTTGACAGGGAGACGAAAATGAAGTTGCTTGGACTTGGAGAGAAACGAAAATCAGTGAAAATGGAGTAGCTGCAACTTGGGGCGAGAGAGATACGAAAATGGCAACAACAACAAAAAAAATCAAATCAACAGTACACTTCTCACTTCTGCATTTCTATCACGTCAGGCTAACTTTCTTGACTTTTACTGTAGTACCAAACCAAAAGCCATTTCATTTGATTTTTTTTCTTTAACTGACGTGGCTAGTTCCACGTTAGTTTGGAACAAAAATTCGGGAAAACATTCGGGTTCTGTAGCATTCCTCAATAAAAGAAAGCCGTTGGAGTATAGCGCTAGTCCCCATCGATGCATGTTATAGCCTATAGGGAATAAAAAGACTTCAATTCATGCATCAAGAGTGGGTTTTTTTTTTTTTTTTTTTTTACATGTACACACAAGAGGGAGAGGGAGAGATAGATTCGAACTAGTGACATCTGCTTCATGAGACATGATCTTCAACCAATTGAGTTATCTCTTGAAGACAATTCATGCATCAGAATTGAAATGAAAGAATCACATACTTATCGGTAGGGTTGTGCAAAAAAACTGCCAACCACTTACCGGCTGAGTATCCTTCAAGAACTGACCGACATAGCTTAATTGGTGGCCAATAGGCGATAGACTTTTTTCATTTTTGACAAAGTCAGTTTGGTAGGCAGAATAACTTTTAGAAAGTTGATATTTCAACCGACACCAAACTGACATTATTACATATTGAAACGACTTTGTTTTCCAAAACGACGTTTTGAATTATTATTTATTTATCATAAAATACAGCATTGTTTTGTGATGACTATAAGCATTCCACCAAAATTACTAACCACCATTACAGACTACCACCTTATCTGACATGCTTGTGATGAAAAATAAACATAGGCCAAAAAAATCGGTAATATTGTTGACTTTATCAATCGTGGCGGTGCGAAATGGGAAAATACATATTTTGTAACCGTGTTATCCAACTCCCAGCCCTGCCTATCGAAGAGCCTTTCTTTTCTATTTCTTTTTTTTTTTTTTTTTTTGTTAAAAAAAGGTTTACATCCCCTCGAACTATTATCTAATTAACAATGTTCTTTCAAACTTTAGACTGCGACAATATCTCCCGAATTGCTAAAAATTATCCAGTTACTTTTATAAACGGACATCTCCAATGAAAATATTGAACAACCAAAATTTGTCAAAACAATAACTACGACGAACAAGAGAAGATACTGAATTTATTTATTGTTCTATGTTCTAACTTTTACAAAATTATTTATTTGTCTACATCTCTTAATACAAACTATAATGATTGAAATGTTTACAACATAATCAAGGAACAAATATCTTAGGACTAAGCTGCATTGAGGCTTAATAGTTACTGAATCTCTTGCTGAAGTCATGCCATGAAAGCTGCAAATATATATATATATATATATATAGACAGGTAAACTTAAGATGAGAACAAAGCAAGCGAAAATTACAAATATAACTTGAATAAACAAATAGTATTAACGATTTAGGAAATGCAATCTTACCGGCTATTTCTTCATTTTTGGGCTAATCTACCAGTCGAACCGTTGGTATATGGGCAATCTTGGACCGATCTTCCTCTTTGCATTTCCTAATCAATTCATCACAATATTCGATCGTCAATTCTCTTAGCGCAGTGAGACAATTCATTCCCGCCGGAAGAGATGACAATTTGGAGCAATTAATAATCTCAAGTGTGTGAAGTGATTTCAGACTTGGCAGCCACTCAGGTAAGGCCATGAAGTTGTCACAACCTTCAATACTTAGGAGCTGTAAAGTGTTAGCAGATCCTTGGAGCCATTGCGGCAAAACCTCCAACTTTGGTAAATATGTAATCTTCAATTTTCGAAGGCTCAACTTTAGATCCCGATCGTCTTCTCCTCCTGTCAAACTAAGCTTTTCACAATTGTCAATGACCAGGGTCTCTAAGGCGGGTAGGTGTTTGGTATCATACGTCAAAGAGGTCAACATTTTGCAATGTGAAACAACCAATGTCCGAAGTTTGGTAAGGCACCCGTCCATCCCTTGAAACAAAACTTCAAGTCTCATGCAGTCAGATATACGCAAAAATTGAAGAGAATTCAAGCAGCATACACCATTCTCAAATAAGCAGGTGTAAGTTGTTGTTACCGTCAAATACCTAAGGCTGATCATCTTCCTTGTATCTTTGGGCAACCGCTCAAGCATCCAACATCCATGAAGTAGTAAAGTTTGCAAATTATACAGCTTGCAAATTGAATCAGGAAGTTTCTTGATATTATAATTCCAAGCTAGGTTCAGATATCTCAAATGCTTCAAATTACCAATAGAGCTTGACAACAGCTCAAAAGGCGAATTACTTAAGTCAAGCATCCGCAAGTACTTGAATCTTGAGATGCATGCTTCAACTAAGGCCGACATTGGTTGCTCAAGTAAGGAAAGCACTTGTAGTTTGGCCGGGAACAAAGTGGTCCGCACACCAGTACTTAACGCGTAAAAGTAATTTGGAACTTGTAGAGCATTGTGTGAAAATGACAAATGGCGAATGGTTCGAGCAATGTTTTGGGTGTGAAAGTCGACTACTGAACACTCTTCTTCTGCAACCTTAAGTGCAAGATCATGGACGAGATCGTGCATTTTAAACCAATACCTATAGTCCCAGAGTTCATTCTTGAGATCTTGGAAGAAGGATCTGGACCACAACTCCTTGATATACATGTCGCCAACATCTTCAAACTCTAGATTTTGAATATTATTAGGCATTTTATTAAGGAGTCCATGCGCCATCCAAAACTGAATCAAGAAATCACTATTGAATAAAAAATCCTTTGGGAAAAGAGAACAAAAGGCAAAGCATTGCTTCAAATGAGATGGCATTTGATCATAACTTAGTTTTAATGCAGGTAAAATATCACCCTCCTTTTGTTCTAATTTCCATATCTCATTATCTCTCACAAATTTCCACTCCCCTTCCTCAAGCTTTGAGAAAAGTAGGCTGCCTAAAGTCCTTATTGCCAATGGAACTCCTTTACATTTTTTCACAATTTCTTTCCCAATTTCCAAGAGGTTTGGATATTGTTTGTCTTCCCCTTCCTTAAATGCCCATTTCACAAATAAAGACAGACAATCATCATGGGATAAACATTCTAAAGTGTATGTGAAACCAGTTCTCACAATGGATGCAACCAAGTGATTACGTGTTGTCACTACAATTCTACTTCCCTCTGAACCACCACTTAACAACCCTTTCAACTCAATCCATTTATTACGATCCTCGTTCCAAACATCATCTAAAACAAGTAGAAACTTCTTATTCTCTAAACAGTTTCTTAAACTAGTTTGCCACAAATCTACACCCAACTTCTCATCAATTGTACCACTTGCAGATTTAAGGATTTCTCTTATTAATGTAGCAACATCAAAATCCTCAGACACACAAACCCACATCCTCAATTCGAAATGTTCAACTATACGTTTATCATCGTATACCAACTTAGCAATTGTTGTCTTCCCCAACCCTCCTATTCCAACTATAGGAATTACATTGACGTTTCTGTCAGCATCTGGGCCCATCAAAAGATCTATTATATTGTTTTTATCATCATTCCTACCGATGACATCTGAAGGAGGAACAAATGAGTGGGTCATGGCCCTCCTCCTCTGCATCACATGCCCATCTTCAAGTCGTGGTATGAGATTAAATTGATCCTTATCAGCTGCAATCTTACCCAACCTCTCTCTAATGTCTTTGATTTTGTGACCCAGTTGAGAACGGAATGCAAGGGCGCTACAACATGAAAAGAAACTACATACCTCTCTACTAGTGCGCCCATATGTTCTGAGCACTTGCTTCCTTAGAACTTCGCACTCAACTTCATCAAGCACATCCTCGGCGTCATAAAAAATATCTTTGAGGTGCCTTAGCCAGATGCTCAGCGCGCGATTGTAAGGTTGCTTCTCTTCAGCATCCAAGAGCACGGCTTTAATGGTTGTCACGGTGCCTTCAAGCTCTGTCAGCTCACTTTTGATGTTTAGTACCAAGCTGAACTCTCCGTAAGCAAGGGATCCTAGCTTCTCCAAGATCTTTTCTGCGATGCCAGAGGCAAGTTCAGCCATGTAAGATCTTGACTTGGTGGAAGAAGATGGTCGTGGTCTGTGGAAGTCACAAATTGCAAAGAAAAATAAAGAGAGGAACCGATTGGTTAGCTTAAAGGGTGGGATTCAAAGGGATTTTGGGTTATCTGGATGACAAGACGATTGTATCTGTGCTTCGAAATCTAGGATGAGCAGCTGGAGGTAGGCAAAGACTGGGCAGGACTGGGACTGGGCACGGCTTTATAGATGAAACTCTCTCTCTCTCAGTGAAATATTATAAATAGAAAATGTCATAAATGGCAGGAAATCATGGCTGACTTTCCCTCGCAATTGCCGTGCAACACTTTCAATCATCTAGGCCGTGAGAATATGCCGCCTACTAAAAGGTAGGTGGTATGGTTACATTTTTCTTTTCAAATCCTTTCTTTCTTTTCTTCTTCATCTTTTTCTGAAAGGTTTTCAACCGAAGTTTCTGTGTTGGGATGTAATTTCAGACGAGTTATAATCGGCTGAAAAATTGATTTCAAGTACGAAAAATCGGTTTGATACCCGATTATTTATAATCGAATAACTGGGTATCCGGAGGTGTGTAATAATAATATATTAAAAAAAAATTAGGGTTAAATATATTTTAGCCCTTCAAACTACCACAATTTCTCCGGATGGCCCCCTAAACTACCAATGCTTAGATTTTGGCCCCCCAAACTACCACTTTCTGATTTTTTGGCTTCATCCGTCCATTTATGCCGTCAATTTTAAACAGAAACCCGAAAATACCCCTCTTACACTTTGAAATTCCCACGGTTAAGGGAATGGTATTTTCGGGTTTTTGACCAATTTCTGTTAAAATTAACGGCATAAATAGACGGATGGGGCCAAAAAATCAGAAAGTGGTAGTTTGGGGGGCCAGAATCTAAGCATTGGTAGTTTGGGGGGCTATCCAGAGAAAGAGTGGTAGTTTGGGGGGTTAAAATATATTTAACCCAAAAAATTAATATACTTGGGCAATAATAATATATTTTCTAGACATTCCGAGCAGTTGGAGCCGGTGGCTATACTTGGGCAATTTTCACCGGTTATCTCAAACCCCTATGTTTTGTCGGATGGACAATCTGCTGTTCCTGGTGCACAAGGAATTGCATGAAATATATAATGCTTGATCATGAATATTTTTATATAGATGCTTGATCATGAATATTGTATTAACCTTCCTGTTGTAGGTTCTGGGACTCGAGGCATCATCATGAATTATTGACAAACACTAGTTAGATTTTGTTCTAACTCTTTATTTTATGTCTGGTTGAATTTCTATACACCCATTGTTTGACATCTATGAGGACCATTAAATATTAGTACATATTTTATGCTAATTGTTCGTAATTTATTTGACTCAATCATACAAGATACAATGGCCTTGTTTGATAAGGAAGTGTGAGTTGGCGGTAATAGTAAGAAGTGATAAATGTAATATAAAGTAAAAAGAATTTGAATGAAAAAGTGAGAAAAAAAAAATTTGGTAGTATGGTGAATTTTTTTATTTAATTAGTAATAAAAAAATTATTGATGTGATATAAAGTTATAATATTTTGAAGTTGACTGTTTTTTAAAAAAGTGAAGAGAGGTAGGGGTGGGCAAATTATCCGCCTACCGCCTACCGACCGCTTACCGAACCAAACCGCCATTGACCGCCTACTGACTTTAACCGACTAATTTCGGTTCGGTAGTCGGTATAAAATTTTATTCCGAAAGTCGGATCGGCAGCTGAATCGAACCGAACCGCCTTTTAAGCGACAGCCGAACCGAACCGCCTTTTAAGCGGTAACCGAACCGAATTCTATTTCGACCGATTAACCGAATCGACATAACCGACGTCGTTTAATTACCCATTTTAACCGAATGTTAACCGACTTAACCGACCGCCTATTAACCGCTTAACCGAAATAAATTCACCGACTACATTCCGACAAAAGTCGATTAACCGACCGAATTAACCGACTTAACTGCCTACCGAACCGACGCCCACCCTAAAGAGAGGGAGGGAGAATTTTCTCTCCCTTGCCAAACAAGCCCAAGGAGAGTGAGAAGATTGCTTATGAAAATATGGTGTATTAATTCTCAAGGCGTCTGCTTGCAAATTATACAGCACAACCTTTGCATACCTTACCTGCACTTATTGTAGTCCTCCGTCATCATAACATGGAATAATCCAGTGCAAATTACTCATTAAATTTTTTTAAAAAAATTCACTACCCGATCCAAATAACCGATTTCACCAAGGTAACTGGGTAACTCCCGGTTAACCAGGGTACCTAGCTCCGTATTTACACTCCTACTTCTGCAATTCTACACCTGGGACAATCGGTCTGCAACAATCAAAAACTTATTTTCCTCCTAAAGGTTTTCTTCTTCATTTTCTTCGTTCCATTGATTTTTTCATACATATCCTTCAATCAATTTTTCATTGTAAATGCAAGCAAGTACATCAACATCAAATAAACTTACTTCCTCCAAACCACTAACTGCAAACTGAAACCTTCAAACTTAATTACCAGAGATCATTAAATTCCTCATCATGGAACAGACTAGTAAGGTCTTTTGCAGTGTCAAACAATTCGTATATTTCTCCTCTTTCGACCCCAAAAATATCATGTTCTTCTGGCTCCTGTGGTGGTCGTGGTGGTGGAGGAAGTAGCTGTGGCTGCAGAAATTGTTGCTGCAAGGAATCGCTCGGCAATGTCAGGCAATGTGTAGCATTTCCAAAGCCAATACTATCCACACTGAAGGGATCTGTGTACCCTCTGAGGATTTCTTCACCATTAGAATTTCCCGTCTGGCCAAAGCCTGCCAAGTCATTGCTAGTGATCCAAATTCCAACATGGCCAGAATTTGGATAAGTAGAATCTAGCTGATTGCTTGGTGGGATGAGTTGCCCATACAAAGGATTTGATATGTCACTACAACTTGAGTCTGGTTGATATGATGTCACTGCGGATTGCTGATTTGAAAATTGAAGAAGTCCTTCTAAATTGAATGGTGCTTGCTGGTTTGATGCCATACTTGATCCAGTAGAATCTCTAGTCATGGTCTTTTGGGTTGCATCTTGTTCCCGTTTCAAGGAGAGACGATATTTCTGCAACAGTAACATTTATGATAAGTTCTTTTGGGTCAGTACTCACACCATTGTGCCATAAGCAGATCCCGACATGTAAGGAAAAATTGTATATATTAGACAACTTCTTGTATCTCTCTAAAATGATACAGCAGAAGTCACAAGGAAAAACATGAATTCCTCATCAATTTAGGACTTTGTTTGATGTACTAAAATGATTGAGCTGCAGACACATCAAAAACAAAATTTTCATAATATTTCACTTTGATATAGAGTACAAACCTGTAAATGGCTTGAAATATTTTCCTTTTGTAGTCCCTGGACATTCATATGCTGAAGTATCTTCTTTGGATGAGCTCCTAAATCAAGACCGAAATCAACTTCCATAATTATCAAGAGTAGAGACAGAACCAAGTAGGGTAAATTTCAACCAAGGAACTACAATCAAGAAATGCTTACTGTCAATGCCTAATACTCTGATAGCTTGCAGGAATCTGTTATGTAGATCATTTGTCCAAATTAGCTTTGGCTTCTTTAAGACTGTTGAATCATCATTGTCTTCCTCCTTGTCTTTCTCCATTGCTTCCAGCACTTTTCTTTTCGCCTTTCTGTGACTCTGCTTCCTTTTGTTCTCAAATGATTGAATCCCTATATAAGATGATGCATTCTCCTCAGATGATTCCCCCTGAACACTGCTTTCTCCATCAGTGGCTACTGTTTCCTCTCTACTCTTCATGGATGCAAACTGCCATAGGTTTTTAACATTGTTCAAGGTAACTGGTTTCACAAGATAGAACATAGCACCCTTGAACAGGCTGCCTAACATGCCATTCTCATTATCATCAGCCGACATAACTACAATAGGAATAAAAGACTAATGCTGTCAGAGAAAAGAAAGCATCCCATTAAAAGTAAAATAAAATGAGATCAAAAGCTGGATCAGGAGTGATACATACGAACAACTGGTAAGTTGGACGTTTCTCCCATTCTCTCTAGGAACTCATATTTATCCATGTCAGGCAAATGAGCCTCTGCCAGAACAAGGTGAAGGTCATCTTCTTTCTCCCGTACAATCGACAATGCAGCAGTGGCTCGTTTAGCAGTCAAAACTGGTGGTGAAACGATGAGGAAAAATCACTCTAAATGAGACGTAAGTTTCAGATACTACTAAAGTCTGATATGCTTATTGGGTTGCAAAGTAAGACAGAGGAAAGGAAGTGTGAGAGAGAGAGAGTCATGGAACATCCAAAAATTAATATTACTAAAATGAAATATATCTACTTATGAAAAAGAAAAGAAACAATTGTGATCAAGGTTGCAAAAAAATAATGAAAAATCCATAAACATATAAAATAATGACAAAAGAAAGAATTGTTTCTTCCTATAATAATCTCTACTGATTACCTTTATAACCGAATTTATAGAGCATTTTCGATATGATTGTAAGACACGTAGAATCGCTGTCCACAACCAAAATGCTGACAGCTTCAGGCAATGGACAGACATTTATCATAGACTCAATTGAGATGGCCTTCTCACTGTTCATGCTATAGGGAAGATATCTTTGATTTGAGAACCACAATGTTTAGAGCAGAAAGAGAGAGATTCTTAAACTTTAAGATGCTTATATAGTATATACTTGATACATACTATTCTAACTTACAAACTGGAAGTTTATTTTGAACTTGTTTGTTTTTGCAGTTTGGTTAACAATGGAAGAAAACTTTCCTAGTGCTATTGCATGGTAGTTATATTGGCCAGCAGCTGCAATTAAAACCTAGAAGCATTAGTCAAGAAAAAGTTCTTATGCTGCAAAGAAACAAAGTAAAATAGTTGGTGAGTGATTTGAGCACCCATAGTTTTTCAACTCTTTTGAAGATTGTGGAGGCCTTCTCAAAAGCAATGTCCTCTAAGGTAGAAAGAATATTTAGCATGTCATTTATCCTAATGAAAGCTGCTGCTACATATAACGAGGGAGTCAAGTTCTTAATTAGCTTCCATGTTAAGAAGATTGTAAAATTTTGCACATATAACGACATTTATTTTAATACCTTAATAATAAAGATTCCTTACTTTAAAAGATTTGTTTCATTTAGTTTTATAATGGCAAAACCTTAACTTGTTCAACAGTAGTTAATCAACAACAGATAGGTATGATAAAGATGGGATAGATGAATCAAAAGAGCTACATTTCCTGATATTGCATGTACCTCCACACTGAAATTTAGAAGGAAAATTCTGCTTCCAATGTGATTAACATTTTGTTTTAAATATTTCTGTTATAGAATAACTGGGGAAATTTTTCTCCTAAGTAATTAAATTTTTATCTCAATATTTGAATTACAGAAAGACTAACTTACATCTCCTTTACTAATTAATCCTGAAATTAGGGGAAAAAACTTTGTAACCAATAGACTGTCATAGATGAGGTCATAACAGTGAAAAATGAAATTAAGAACTCTGATTTGAAGTAATGATATTATTGGATCATCAGAACTACTTCGATATTTCCTGGTGATTAATCCATCTCAAAGGCGTGTATAAAATCTTGACATCTGATTTCCCAATTTCTATTACATAAACTGTGATTGATAAGGCTCTAACACAAACAGATACTGTAATAGATGAATACATGCTTGTATCTGAGTTCAAACTCTTTTATAAATTAATTAAATCCTGAAACTGATAAAAATGGTTATATTAGAAAAAACATGCATAGATTAAACCTTACTGCTAAATCCTCCTTAATTGATGAATCTCTAAGGACTTTTATTTTGGTACTTGATTTCCCAATATTGCATAAAATATTATTTACTGGGCACAA
Organism: Alnus glutinosa; assembly: GCF_958979055.1. Taxonomy (NCBI): domain Eukaryota; kingdom Viridiplantae; phylum Streptophyta; class Magnoliopsida; order Fagales; family Betulaceae; genus Alnus; species Alnus glutinosa. The sequence continues at coordinate 2,581,926 of NC_084888.1, forward strand.
ACAAGCAGGAAACAAAAAAAAAAAAATAGTTCACAGATACTGAGAGATAGATGTACTTACCAAAGTAGAAGACAGATAATGTGATTAACGGTGTTCCTCAAACTAAAGAAATAATTTATAGAATGTCACCTGAAATGTCATTGCTCAGTGCCAAGTGTTGTCAAGGCACGCCACCTTTCATGCATAGAATCAAGCAGCTATAGTGTCTTCGAGAATCACAATATAGCTGGCTTTGCTTGGTGTGGAGGTGCAGTGGCATCAATACTAAATGCAGAATCAAATATTATTCTTCTGTAAAACCATGTTTGATTTGAAGTCAGAAGCTGAAGGTTGGGTCCAAGCTAGCATTTGATTTGATTTGATTATAATTGAGTTGGATTCAGTTGGGCAGTTCGGACCCAAAGCACAATTTTGGATTACACAATTGTCCTTAGGATAAGGTCCATAAGGATTCGTGCTAGTGTGTCGGATTGTATCGAATTATGAGTATAAGATTATATAAGTCAACTTTAACCCGATCTGTTTAATTAAACGAGTCAAAACTCTTAACCTTAACTCGCTAATTTTGTATTGAATTGATATTAGGTTTGTTTCATCCAAAGCCAATCCCTGCCAACAAGGATTTGCGCAAGCTGGAGTACTTCACACAATTGATTCAATCATAGGTGTGCTATTGAAAGTTGAGAAGGATAACAATTTACAAAGGAAAAAAGAAAACAAAATTGCTTTACACAACTAGAAAGAGAGGAAAAAGTTGGGATCCATAGTTACAAAAAGTATCACCTTAATTCCAAAAATATATCCCGGCCTAAAATTTATGAGAAATGCTACTATGTATTCTCTTGTCCTTCTTTCTTCATTCTTTGCTAACGTGGTATTATCAATTCACCATTGATTTTTTTTTTAAAAAAAAATTATGATTGATCTAAAGGTATCCTGATAATGCCACATCAGCAAAGAAGAATAGAAGGACCAGAAAATGATGTACAGCACATCTCAAATTTTATATATTAATTCACGATATCTACTACAGAGAAGGATCCAAAAGCTTAAAATGTCCTAGTCAAACAAAAGGCGACGCCTCACAGACTTGGAGAGATTTGGACTTGATGCTTTCCTCTTCTCTTCCAAGGTCCCAGCACCCTGATCTTCTCCTGGATTTACCTGAATTTGTACTTTGGTTGAACGGTAGAATTCAGTAATATTTCGCTGGACACTGCTTGATCTTTTTGATTCTGACTTTTCATTGGTCCCTTCAGATCTTAAGCTTGAACTCTTTCTTCGTTTTGATTCTTTAAGTTCCTGCAAAATTTCCTTCATTACACAAAATAACTATCACCAACTTCTTGCACATGCATCAATATAATCACACTTTTTCTTTTTTCCACCTTTCACAATCAAACAAATATTATGGAATGGTCATCTCCATCCTTCTTGGGCCTCAATTTTCATTACATCTTGTTACACCTCCTAGCTAGAATAAGCCACTAGATAACATATTCCAGAAAATCAAATCCAACATTTTAACTAGACTTCTTCACTTTAATGGCTTCATTTTACAATATCTATGTTACAATCATAACTAAGAAAAACTCCAAATAATAAGGGGGTTAAAAAGGGAGATGAAATGGCCATGATATAATACGAAAATATCATACCTTTTCATGCAAAAATCGGTCAACCTTTTCTGGAAAAGCAGCCCGAACAAGGTCCATATTTTCATCTGTCAACAGGTAGCAGCAGCCCTCATCAAAATGAACCTTGGGGCCATCGGGCTCTTCCAATAAATCGAGAGATTCATCTAATTCTATAGCATCTTGTTGCGTATCAGACTTCTCAGAAGGGATTGCATCCATAGCACTGTCCAGGGCAGTCACAGCTTTTTTCCACTTGACAACATAGAATTGATGTCCAAATCTTATCTTCACACGCAGTACAGAGTCAAACTCATACTGCCCATATAACAAAGTTTTTACTGGATTTATAGCCATTTCTCTTAAGAAAATGGTGGATAACATAGGAAGCATCATCTGCCTGCTGTAAGATGGCTCCCAGAGCTGATGAAAAGCTAAGAAATCAACCAGCATTTCTGTTTCTGGGCTTCCCCAAGATATGCAAGGGCCATCTTTAGCTGTACAAAAAAAAAGTCAAGAATCTCAGTTATAATCCAAAATAGTATACAAAAAGAAGAAAAGCACATCAACGAGACATAATTCACGCATTATTTCAGTATCCTAAATCACATTCAGTCCATGCCTTCCAGGAAGTTCATGTCAGTATCATAACACTAATTTTCTGATAAATATCCAATTAATTCTTGCTAGCAAAGACTCATCAATCCAAACCAACGTACCAGTAAAATAACCATGGTTGTTGCACAAATACATTTCAATAATCTTCTCATTGGGGAAATTTGACTCCAGTGCAATCTTGTTGCAAACTTTTGTTCTCCAATTTTCTTGCTTCTTCTGTTCCTTTTCTCTCTGTACCTGACACTCATGCACCATCAAATGCTTTTAATAAGAAACAAAACTCAAATTGCACACGAACAATAGAGAAACTCTTGGACTTTTAAGTATAACAGAAGTTATCCCAAAATGTTGCTATGACAATTGCAAAAAGACTAATAAACAAATGGAAATCAATAAGGACATACCATATCACAGGAGGCACAATCACATTTAAACCCCTCTGGCTTTTTCATACAACCCTCACTTTTACTGGTACCGCAGTATTCACATGAAAGCTTAAAATGAGCTCTCTTGCTGCCAGGATGTCCGCAGAAAGAACAATGAGAACATCTTATCCTAGGTGAGCTTTCACTCGAACTGGGTACACAATCATCTAAAGGTTTGATACCACCTTGAAACAATGGAGTTTCTCCATTGCCTATTTCACGTAACCTGCAAGAAATAACACCTTCCATTATAAGGTATCAATCCCAACTAAACATAACATCATCACAACATATTCGTTCTTGAATTTTTAACGACAGAAAATAAAAATAAAAATAAAACAAACTGACATATCAAAACAGTTAGAAGCACACCTATTCAATATATCATCCTCGTTAAAAGCTTGGACAAGACGAAGAGCTGTATCAAGCCCAATACCTTGCACTCCACTTAAATTATGGTCATTTCCAACCAAAAGAGAGATGGCTATCAAGTGTTTCCTCTTCAATCCAAGACCAGCTTCAATATCTGACATATGGTAGCATTCAAATGGTTCCTGCAAAGAATGAGATTCTCATGCTCGCCAAAAAGGACGCTATGGCAAAAAACAACTGGCTTCAAAAATTTGGAAAGAAAGAATGGAAATGCAATGTCAAATCTCTCTAAGTAACAAAAACAATACTGCAAAACTTAAAGAGTTAAAAGATTACGGGGATGTTTGGGATCCAAACCCAACTCAACTCTTCTCTTTTCTTCTCTATTTTTTTCAAAAACAACTATCACCCAAACAACATTTCAAACATAATGTCTCTACCTTTTTCCTCGGTATCCATAATTTTGAAAAAATTTAAAAATAAAACAAAACAAATAGATAGAAGCAAAAAGAAATCCATGAACTACAATTAGCACATAGATGTAACTACCACATTAAAAAGTACTTGATTGGAAGGCACTTCAAAATGAAACCTAATGCTCAATTGGCACAAATAAACCTCCTATAGCACTTGTACTTACTTTGGAATTGGGCCGAATGCATTTTATGACACATTTAGCCCCAAAAAGGAATGCATCACTGTCGGCTGTGATGCAAGCATCTACATAACCTTCATTGTTTAACTGTGCACACAGTGCTTCGGCCTCTCCCTTTGCTTTCAATACAGGCACCCCAAATAGCTCCAGCAGTTCCTATAAAGCCACGACTAGTTAATAACTGGATAAAGATTCCAAAAGCATCACTAACAAATCAAATATGAAAGCTATATAACCAACAACCATTCGGCATGTCGTAGAAAGAGATCTCCATACTAGATTTACAATAAAATGAAAATTCCAAGAAGAGCTAAACTGATCTTACACTATGATTCACATGAAGACACACATAAAGCAATACAAATATGAAAGCTGGTTTGCCCAGTACGCAACTAAATGACAGGGAGAAAGTGTGCTAGGTTACTAACAAAATCACCAAATTTCTTTACAGAGTAACCCTGCAATAACTATAGCAAAATTTGCAAATAATGCCACCCAAAGCGCACACACAAAGAAAAAGAAGGAAAACAAACGTGACATGTGCTTTAAACTTATCTGAAAACTTTTAACATCCTTCTGTTTCTGTATCAAAAGTACCGTGACTTAACCTCAATCTCATAGAATACCCTTCAAACCTCTGATCATAAGGTATTTTACTGATTTTTAGTTTGTAACAGTACAACCATAGAGGGTTTGTTTTAAGATACATAAAGGTCTTCTTCCCTAGTTCACACAGACTTTCTTCTAGACATTAAAATATACACATAAAAACAAACTAAATTTTTTAACTGTTGCAACTTCATTCAGTTTTCTAGGTTCCTCAACAATCAAAAGGAGAATCATCACCAAAACTATACAGATTGAAGCACATCAAAGGAAAAACCAGAATTACAACCGCATTTATAAGCTGACAATAGTAACTACGATAAACGAAACAACCCACCACACACTCTAGGACACATTTTGAAAAGGCACTGTTCCTCTCAACCGAAACACCCTCTTCGGCCACCGGCAAGTCTGACAAATCAATGCCAGAAGCGCGACAGAATCTCGCAATTCTTGCCTGCGATTTCAGCGGCGATGGAGTTCCATCAACGACAAAGACTGGAAAAGCTCCAAACTGCAAAAATCTCGATTGCCATTGTTCAAAAAAAAAATATCAAAGACTATGATTCGCAACCTCAAAACACCACAACAGATACTAGATAAAAACCCAAATTTTTCTTTCACATTTTTCTTTTTAAACGCAGCCAAATAGAAAATTTAAATAATTTAAAACAATTTACGCCCAAAAAGAACACAAACACTTAACTCGGCCTAGATAAGTCTTTCAAAACAAACAGAAAGTATTTAAACAAAAAAACAAAAGGGTCTCCGTAAAAGGCCATACTAAACACACCGTGCACCACGAAGCCCAAAATTTTTAACTTTCTTGGCAGCCAAGCAAGAAAAACACAGTCGAAAGAAAATAGAAATTCAAGAGCACCTTGGAGAAGAGGTTGATAGTACGGAAGAAAGTGAGCCTGAGGTGTGGGTTTCTGACATGGGTCTTGATAGCGGTCTCGTGCTGGACGATCCAGATGGAGAGGTCCACGGCGACCCATTTGTTCCTCAGGAAATCGGAGCCTTCGGGTCGGGCATAGGGTTTAAGCATGTCCCAGAAATGCCCTCCCACCCCCATTACTTTTCGAAATAATGAACTGGGTCCTAAGAAAATGTAGGCAAAAGGGTGGGTTTCGGGATGTACGGACTATGATTGCGATAGTACAGGCAGTAGGTTCAGCATAGCTTTCATCGTTTTGGATAAAAGAAGAAGAAGAAGAAGACGAAGAGAGAAGCAGACAGTCGGACAGACATTTGGTGCCGTTATGTGATTGAATGGGCAAAATGTGGTTTCTGGGCTATCCTTTTAGGTCCAAATGATGCCTATTCTTTTATCTCTTGAGCCCTGCCCATGTAATTAAAGCCCATTTTGGTTTTTAAAAATTGGTTCAAATTAGAAAGCCTATGCCTAGACTAGCAAGTCGAAAACCAAATCCGACGGCCCAGCCCAACAGCCTCGGACCTGAGTATACCTTTGCTCAAGTGAAACGCTTCGCAGTCGATTTTTTTAATTTCCAGCTCACTCCATGCGATCACCCACGATATTCTCGCAAGGAAATCTCGACGTTAATAACAAATTGTTAGCAAGAGTCCTTAACACCCTAGAGAACAATAGTGGAACCAACCGGACTATGTAGGGAGAGAAGAAGGTCCTTCCTTTCCTAGAGAGATAATTTCCTTTACATTACCCTTTATATTCAGTTTTTCTCTAAAAAATCGAGCCTTTACTAACTCGGTTGTCGGAATGTTCTCGTTCATCAAAGATCGGCGATTTTCTAACGATTCCTCTCTTGTTTTGTAAGAACTCCGTCACATTGGCTCGACTGTATGGAAAAAGAGGGCTGATTGGCAGGGGACGGGTTACCGTCCCCTTGCCCCCCTTTTGATAAAAAAAAGTCTTTGTTTATAATAAATACCGGGTGGGAGAGTTGGGGACGGTTTTTCGTCCCCCGACGATCATTTTCCATGGACTCAAAATGCTACTCTAACATCACAACATCGGATCCCTTGTAGCAGTGGGGTCTACGTGTGTCTGAAAATAGCAACTAAGTACTGCACTCTTGTCGCAAGAAAAACAGAAATGGCCACGTGCAAAGCCCTCAATGACCTGGCAAAGGAGATAGTGGACAAACCGAAAAATGGGGGAAGATCTTGTGAGTTCTTGTACTCGACCTGTCTGATTCATTGCAAGCTTGTAAACCTACACCAGCATCCAAACGGCCGGCCGGACCCCATTAATGTAAAAAGCACAAAATGTTAAAGAGGGAAGGACCCCATGCAATATCATATGTATCTATAATATTTTTCTTTTTTTGGCGGGGTTAATAAGAGTGAAAAATGAGTAAAACGTGAGTATTTTCTAAAATTTTCAATATAATATGCATAAAAATTCGAAGGTCATAGTTAAAAAAAAAAAAAAAAAAAAAAACTTGTCTACTGGCCATGGACAAAAGAATTTCATTGTTTTTTAGTAGATTGATCGAATTAATTATGATTCAAATTTATTAGACAAAATAAATAGAAGCATAATTAGTTTGATTACCCATATATAAAAGATTATCTCATGATACTTTTCATAATCTATTTAGAATTTAAAATATTATTAGACTAGTTTTTTCTTTTATTTTGTGTTGTTATCTTTTATAATTATAAGATAATACGCTTAGTTTTTTTTAAAACAAAAAAGTTTTATTAATAATTCTTTCAACTTTATCTAATAAATCATAGATGCAATTATAAAGCAACAGAAACAGTCCAACATGCTATTTAAAATTTTAAAGTGATAATACTTTCATCGATCTGGCCTGAACAACTTAGACCGATTTTTATAGGTGCAATGACTTGTCTGTTTTGTAGTTTTATTGCATTCGATCTTTGTCCAACCTTGACCTATTTATTCCATCAAAATTAATGATACCATAAATAAGCCTAAGGTGCTTATATAAGTTCAGAACTTTGGGTCAAATTAACATAAAGGCTTACTCACTAAAAACACTAAAAAGCCTGACGGCCTCCGCAATCACATATTCACAAGCCCATGCCATATGACAAATAAACAAATAGTCTAATATTAAATTAAGGAGGGTTACCATACCCAAATGAAATAAGTCTATTTCTCCTAAAATCTCTCTCGATCAATGCTCTAATAACGTACTTAACCACATACGGCTTTATGCCCACCCTCAACCGGCATTATTTTGGCGGTCGTTTTCTTATCTCGCAGGAGATTCGATCCATATAAGAGTGTACCATCTAAATATAGGAATTGAATGACTTTTTTTGCTCTTGTTAATTTGCAGTTGTACGTGGTAATAATGCAATGGTTACATTTATTACTTTCCACAAAAGGTGTGTGCATGTTCAGAGAGAGAGAACGCACCCTAAAAGGAAGCAATATTATGGATCACAAAAACCAGCCCTCAAGTAAATTAAATGCATGTGAGCAGACACAGATCGATGACAGTTAAGTTCTGAGGAGTCAACCCATTTTCCCCTGACGACATGCTTCTCAAGTGACAAATTAAGTCCATGGACCTGCAGAAATTAAGATAATCGATCTCCAAATCCTACTCTTCCTATTTTCGAGCCATAAACCAGAAGCATCCACGCTTCTACGTTCCTTTGTCTTCTTCCTCATATTATATTTTCATGGCTAGCAGCTCTCTACCTGGAGATCTCCCCCTGGAACCTACCTCTCCCTTTCTTCTTTAGCTTCTTCACCCTCTATAAATTCACATCTCTCACTGGTCACTCTCACTATCACTACTCTTTCTCAAACCTCTCACACTTTCATGGCCAGCCCAGCTTTTTGTTCTGAATTTTCTTAGCCAAATCTATTGCCTTGTTTTCCCTTCAAACTAACCATGGCTTCAACGAGCATTTTGTACCCAAAGACAAACTTGAAGCAAAGAAATCATTTTCCAACTGATCAGCACAGGCCTAGAAAGCTAAAAGACTTCCTCAATGACAATCCAGATTCGTGCTCCTCAACTGGGTTCAAATCATTTCCTAGAGATTTGAATTCAAAAGCTGCATCAACCAGATTTTCAGCCTTCCAAGCCGTGATTAACGCCGTCAAGAAACTTCCCTTCACCAGTACCATCAAATCCCAGTCTATTTTCCCAAGAAGCCTGTCTCGGAGACTGTCAAAAAAGAACCGGCGCCCAAGCAAGCCACGTGAAATCAAAATTACGGTCAGAGTCAAAGACATCGTGCGGTGGGCATCGTTCCGGGACTTGCTGGAGGAGAAATCTCGGTCCTTGGATATCGCTTCTTCCCCTCATCACTGCACCACGACCACGGGTTCCACCCCTACCACTTGTAGCAGCAATGGCTCAAGTTGGTGCGAAAGTGACTTCACCTCGGAGTATTTACCGTCCTGGGGCAGTAATTCTCAGGAGTGCGGTGAAACCGAGGTTCATGTTGGTAAAACACATTTACCACGTGTCGGCAGGGATTACGTGGAGGCGACAACAGGGGCAAAGGTTTACGCTGCAGTGGGCCCCGAGGTGAGCAATTATTTACTGCGTCGTATCTATATATATATTGTTTGTGTCCGCTCGTGAGGGTCCTTGGATGATTTACTTTTATTTTATGTGCTGGTCTTTGTCTTTCTTCCGGTAAGATTCGGTTGACTTTGGGTTTCCCATGTCTTTTCCTCTTTCTTTTATTATTTTTTTCTGAATACTTTTTTTAATCACATATATAATATATATATTATAATAATAAAATATGGGATCCCTCGTGGCACATATTTTGTGACAGATTGACAAAGCTTGTTTATATTAAATTATACAAAAGAGAAGTTACTAGGAATGAGAGGAATTAAGTTGTTTATAGGCTATGTTTATTTGTATGTTTTTGTTTTCTGTTCTTAAAATAAATATATTAATAATTAACTCAAAACATAAAATATTTTTTAAAATTAAAAAAATAAATTTTTGTCTTTATGTTACATTAAAATATTTTCTAAAAAAATACTCCAAATTAAACCAATTAGCAAACATATTATAGATCGTTAAAAATTAGACCCTTTACCTTCAGTATTATTGGATACTAATTAGTTTAATAATATTGTTTCCACTTGCACATGCAACTTGTCGGAGCTCAAATAGCAGGAAATCCATCATGTTTTATATAATCCAAAATTGAAAAGAAAAAACCCTTAAAAAATATAAAAATATTTGTTTTCTTACACTTAATAGTATACATTGTGTTATGTCATTTAAAACTTTTAAATAATGTAGTAAAATATTCACCATGCAACAACGTATATACTGTTAAATCTATATATAAACTCTAATTTGAATTATGAAATTAATCGTTTCCATTTTATCTAATCATGTTATCAAAAAAGTTTCTACTCGATCACAATATGTTTTAGGATAATTTTAGAACTATATATTAATAGGCCATAACTTTTTTTGGTTGTCTATTTCTATTTGAAGTGATTTTTTTTAGATTTATAAGTAGAAAAAATAAAATGATGATCAACATAGAAATTTGAAAAACAAATGTGGGAAAATATTTCATAATTCTTTGAACAGAAATTATTATTCTTTAATTTTTCTATGCTGTTGTAGCAGATTAGCGGTTTTAAATTGTGCTGATTTGGATTGGCCTAATAAAACTCTAACAGGTGAAGACAACAACGTGCGATGAGAAAGAACAGCAAAGCCCAGTTTCAGTGCTTGATTTTCATGTTGGAGAGAACGTGGAGCCATTCTCTTCTTTTACCCGAAGCCTTGCCACCATTCAAAGTATGTTCCATCTTATTAAAATATTAATTAAATAATTAAATTTTAAAATAATTATAAATACTCAACATGATATATATCAAAGCAAAAGCTATGTACGTTCTGGGAATTATGATGCTTTCCTTAAATTTGTGTGTATGCTTGTGGGTTTCTCTCCTATATATGTGGAGGGATGCAAACACAAATCCTTGGCATTGCATCATGTATACATCATGTATAGGTTATATATGAGAATAGAATGCTAAGAATCCATGATTTTCTAACAGGGGCAAGACAAAATCTTATGCAAAAGATCCAGCGGTTTGAGAATCTGGAGCCTTTCGACCTGGAGGAATGGATGTCAATGGAAGAAAATACTAGATTTGAAGAAGAATATGAGGAAGAAGAAGAAGAAGAAGAAGAAGAAGAAAATGAGATTGAAAAGAAAGTGAGGGAGCTGTTGAATCCTATCAAAGCAACGAGTTCAGTAGATATTGGCAAGGCCAAGGCGGAAAAACTATTGTTTGATTTCTTTAGTGATGAATTGAGTAGCAAGAGATGCCATGATGATGATGATGATGAGTTCAATTGCCAGATGGTAAGCATGGCAAAAGCATGGATGAAGGGGGAACATAATGGGTTACATGAATGGGGGGTAGAGCATAAGAGGGAGGCTTATGTTAGTGAAATGGATAGGAGAGAGAGGTGGAGCAGCTTTGAGGAGGAGCAACAGGAGATAGCTTTGGAAATTGAGACTCGGATTTTAGGGTGCTTGGTGGACGAGGTTCTAGCTGATTTCTTCTGACGCCGTTAAATGCTGTGAAATTAATCTAGACTATAAAATAGTTTCTCTCTGAGAGGATCGAGTTCTAGCTTTGTCTTTTAGGGCATTTGAATTTTGGCATGGGAGGATTGGGAGAAGAAACTCTTGTGAGGCATAACTCATGCACATTTTTGTAGGGTCTCTGATGCTAGACATTTGTGAAAAAATAAGGAAGGGCAGCTCTTTTAGACATGTTTTAAATGACCAGCAAAATGCTTAATATGACTGTAATTGTGAAAATGGGTTAAATCCTGCCCTCTTTTTATGGTAGTATAGAACAATAGATGGACCTTTTAGTTTCAAAATGAACTATGTACAATAAGCATTGTGCTTATGGTTGGTCCTATAACAAATAACAATTAATAATTAGAAAACCAAAAAGAGAAGCAGGTATTCAAAAATTAAGATTAAATCCAAAAACAGTCCCTATAGTTTTAATGTATATCAAAACACCATTTTCTGTGCTGGAGTGGGTCGCAAGGGACCCCTACCCCAACGTCCACCTCCTCCCATATTGGACTATGGGTCGCTAGGGACTCCTGCAACCCACCTTCCATCCCATTTGGTGTTTTGATAAACTCTTGCGATCTACCCTCCACCTCCACCCCAATAAGTGTTTTAATAAGAGTTTGTAAGTCTAAATAGTTATTTCTCATCCCACTCCTATACTACTAAGTTGATGGACACTGTCACATCAGCCCAATAATATAAAACTGGAATATAAGATGAGTATGTACCATTACTCATTTTAATAAACATTAAACTACCAGGACCATTTTTAGATTTAATTTAACCCCGAAAATGGCACCATCAATAAATATTGTACCATGCCAATGGGCTTGATTTTAGACAGTGGTGGATCAATCTTCATGGCAAATCAGTGCCCTGATGTTAGGCCCAATAACAGTTTAATGTCCAACCCATTAGCCCATACACTTGCATTCTAGATTTCTAGTAAACCCCCAAACTTATTGATAAAACTTCTCCCTTCTCCATTTTGTTATCTTTTTTTTAAAACAAAAATATTAACAAATAATCCAAAATTCAAAACCCAAAACTCATATTTATATCACATCATCACAGCTAGCAAAACCTTTGTGCATGAGTAAATTGTAAGGGATCTAATAGTAATGGGTTCAAATTGTTGGGCTGTTAGCCCATTTGTATCTAAAGGAGCCTTTTTCTCTTATACAAATTCGTAACCCCATTTCATTCTACAAAATTCCAGCATTTCCATTACAATCAAATTTCCAAATACAAGAAAGAATTTGTGAAGCCCTATCCCCTAGGTGTGTTACATAAATATTTCAAATTAGAATTCATAGTCTAATCTTAATCGATACTTTAGGCTTTACCAATCCTCATGTGCTCATGTACATCAACTCCAAGGAAAGCATGGTGCACAGGCATAACTCCCCAACTTATAACATGTGACATGTCTGGTCTGGGGAACTATCCATTCTCAAAACCTTCGGAAATCAGCCTAAATTTTTTTTCCATGTTTGGTTTGGAAAATATTTTCTAGTTCAATCTATTAAATTAGGCATTTATTCTTAGAATATATAATTTTTACATAGAACATGTAATTATTCATCGGAAGTGGTTCGGCCACACCCCATTTGGCCGAAAAAGGTGGCTCGACCATCCTTAATTTTTCATTGTAAATGACACATGTCGCAATATAATTGGTTTTGATGTGACACTCTAAGAATTTCTTTTAAAATTTTAAACAGAAGTTAAGAGCATAAACCTATTTATAATTTGTGTTTACCACGATGAGTTTCCAGCCAATTTTTGCACCCCACAAAACTAATTGCAAATGAATCGAAGAATTGCATACTCTAAATACAGATCACATGGGTATTCTTGTTTTTTATTTTTTCTATTCACATAGGTAGTCTTGTTTGTGTGTGAAGTATGATTACACTTTAAGTGCACCAGAAGGCTATATCAACCCAACCCACCCTGAAGTTTTGGGTCAAAGAGTGAAGTAAACAGTTGGACATTTACCAGAAAACCTTTTCAAATAACTAATAAACATTATATATATATATATATATATATATATATTTTATTTTTTTTTCCTTGAATAACGACAGTGGAAAAGGTGGAGGGGGTGAAGAAAAAACTCAATTTTCGTGCCTTTTAAATTTTCTATCAAGGTAGAAGAACTTCCACGCAAGTACAGGAGTACGAAACTCTTTCCCCAATACATTCCACTCCTCTCTTTGCACATGTGCCCCAAATTAAGAAGTAGAACCCCACTCAAATGGATGCGAATTTTTAGCAATTTGTTGTTTGAACGGTCGGTATTTGTCCTTAACAAGTGAATGAAATTACATTAAGAGATAAATATAATATAGCCCCTCAAACTATCACTCTTTCTCCAATTATTCCTTAAATTACAAATGCTTACACTCCGGTCCCTCAAATTATCAAAACTTTTAAAAAATGCTTATTTTGACAAAATATTTCCATAATACTCGTGCCACGTGTCATTTTTCAATTCAAAAAATTTAAGAAAAATTATAAATTTTAAAATTTTAAAAATAAACTAAAATTTTATTTTTTATTTTATTTTTATTATTATTTTTATTTTTATTTTTAAAAAAAGATGAGTATTTGAGGTGGTGTTATTTCCCAATGTCAATGGCAATATTTTTTAAAAAATTAAATATATTTTTTTAATTTTTTTTTCTAATTTTTTAATTTTTTTTATAATTTTTGAATTGAAAAATGACACATGGCATGGGTATTATGAATTTATGAGGATATTTTGTCAAAATGAATCTTTTTCATTGGGAGGTCATCCAAAAAAATGGAGGTAATTTGGGAGGCTAATTTGTATTTTTTCCTTATATTAATCTTATAATTTTGGTTTAAGCAGGGTAAATTGAAATGTCATAGTTTCAAACTCGAATTCTGCTATAATATTATTTTAAATTATTATTTGTTCTAATTTTTTTTTTAAAAAAAAAATTTAATAAATTTAGTCGATCAATTAATTTTCTAACATTTTCAATCTGCTCATAATATTTGTGGCCACGTTTCTTGCTTCATGGGCATGCACAACTTTGTCTGACAGCTCTTAAATCTCAAAATGTTACCGTTAGGCTGCGATTTTGGGTCTCTAACTGTTGCTTAAGGTGATTAATTTGATATCTTACCGAGGATCAGAAAAAAAAGAAAAAAAGAAAGGACCACTTGATTTGCTCGATCGATCTTCGGGGCAGTGATTCACTGATTGTGATAGTTATGCGAATATCAGAGGTACGGATGAGGATGAGTTTTATTGGTGTAAATTAAACTGGCCGGAGACGGAGAGGCCAACAATTAATGGGGAAAACGGGTTTTACTATGTTTGCCGGCCGGTGACGTGCAGTTACACGAAAACTTTCAGCAATTTCAGGCTGAGTTGCATTGGATTAAGTAGACAGCGATGGAGGTTTTGTTTGATTCTTTGGATTTGGCACGTGCCGGGTTGCTCGCTCTTTTTCGAGCTAATGAAAAGGAGGACCACTTCGATCGGCTGAGAAGACGCCGTACTTGTTGTTTGTATGTTTATCTATTCAAATGCGATTCATCAACTATGGGCCCTAGTGGCTGACCTGCCCTTTTTTTTCTTTTTCTTTTTTTTTAAAAAAAAAAAATTAAGTTTATTTATTTATTTTTCAATAAATTTTTTTTATTATTATTAAGATAGACACGTGTCGCCATCTTATTGGCGACACGTGGCGCTGACGTGTAGGGTTAACAGATTCTGTCAAAATAGTGGACGGAAAATCAACCCAGAGAGTAAAACGTAATTATTGCATACCACAGGGACCTCCCATAAACTTTTTAAACCATAGGGAGTGAAAAATAATTATGACATACCACAGGGACCAACGGTACAATTATCTCATATTAATATGTCCGGCATTTTTATTTTCATAAAGATAAGATGGCTTTTAAAATTGAGAAATGCTAGAGCATCTACCGTGGTCATTCTGTGTTGACTTGGCACCATTTTTTTAATTAAAAAAAAAAAAAGAAATTACAACTTGTAACCGATTCTCTCTCTCTCTGTTCCTCTTTTCTTATATGCCAAGTCAGTACAAAATGACCCAAGAAGGACCATAGTAGATGCTATAACATTTCTCTTTAAATTACTATTTGATCAAAATCTAATAGTGATTAATCCCAAATTCAATTGTAATTTTAAAAGCTACATAATATTTGGAGGGATAAAAGTCCTACGTATATGAGTAATTCTAAATATTCAATTCGCATCCCACTACTATTTTACTAGACTGACGTATCAAATTTTTGTTATGAATAATGCTACTCTACACACTCATTTATCACATTCAATAACATAACATAACCATTTTTATAATGTTAAAAGTCTCTCTTATCTTCTTCCAAGAATGATGTGACTTTTAAAATTATTGTTAAGCTTATGATTAATCACTATTAAATTTTAAATGATAATTTAAAAAGCCGCATTATTTTTTAAAAAAAAAAACATAAGAAAAACTTCTACAATTCCTCGTTGTAAAAGGGATTTAGGCAACTAGAGGAGGACGTCTACTTAGTTCATTGCCACGTAGACAAGATGGTGAAAAGTTGTTTATTTAGGTGGTAGAGACTCATATCTCTTAAACAAAAGGATAGTATTGTTTATATAATTGGTTTACCCATGTTTTATCTTGATTTAAAATCAATCTTATGAATGAGAGATTTACCTAAAAAGTACACAAAAAATATTTTCCTAAAATGAATTAATAATCAATTGCTTATTGACAAAATTTTATTTTATTTTTTTTTATTTTTTTAAGTAAGTTTTGAATGTCAGACTTGTTATCATTTCTGGCTTTTATCACCAGAGTTTGGTAGAATGGCACCATCTTTATGATTATTATTTATAGACCATTTTTGTAAAAAGGATGCAAACTATTTAATGCTATTATTAAGTCACTTTAATTGGAAATACCACTAACACTGCCAATTTATTTTTAGGAAAATACTGGAAAATGAGAAGATTCATTTAATCAAGATCTTGTTTTATTGCATCTAATAATGAATATAAACGTTATTTAAGTATTGTAATATGTCATCTAAATTTCAAATAATGTAGCAACATATATATTATTAAATCTATAAAATATAATATTAACCGTAAAATGTTAAACCATTCTCTTTATCACTTTTTTTAATTTTAATTTTTTTAAAATAAAAACATTAACAAACAACCTAAAACATAAAATAATTAAAACTATTTTCACTTTTATGTTACATCATAACATTTTTTAAAACAAAAATCACTCTCACCATGTGGAGTACATAAACGGGGTTGGATTAGTGAAAGAGATTTGTTCAACAATAATCGTAATCATCTTAAATGCGACGAGGGACGTTAATTCTCTCAATTTAAAGTGGAATAGCTTCATTCTATTTTATAATTGAGATTTTATTGATCCTATTCAGAGACATATCTCTTCGGTACATCTCTCATGCATGTAAGTCTTACAAATTAAATATTATGCTTAGTTTATTTGGCGTAAAATATTTTTTGGAAAACCTTTTTAATGTTTTTTGGTGTTTTGTGCAACCGAAAAATGATGATCAATGAAAACCATTTTCAGTTTGACTATAAAAACTTCTTTAATTTTTGAAAAATGATTTATAATTTTAAAAAAACCGTAAATCGTTTTCTAGATTTAAATTCTTTATTCTTGCAGGCACGTTTGTGGGAATTCGCCACCGTCAGGCATTGAAGTTTGTTGATAGCCCGAATCTACTACCAAAGATCCTCAAATTTTGATATCCGATTGTCGGATTCCGGCAAAACAAGTCAACCCTCAAATGATTAGAAAAACACTCAGTTATATTCACTTGTATATATATATATATCTTTATACAAGATATTATAAATTTTATAAATTCAATAATAAATTTTGTTTCGCAGAGAATAATGTGTTAACCTATCTCGAAATGACTACTGATTTTCAGTGTGAGGAGATTTCATGAAATTATCTTGATTATTGGCTTATGAAGAATATTATAGCTCTTTTTAATGTTCTTTTGAGATTCTTCTATGCTGATATAATACCCTATTTTTAATAAAAAAAAATTACAACTTGATTTATCTCTCATATTTTTATTAAGAAATACAAAATATCATGTCAATATAAAAAAATCTCAAAAAAAAAAATACTATATGGTGCTCTGGTATTTTCAGGTCGGCTTATTCTTGATTCTACGAAATTATATTGGAAATATATATATAAATTCTACTGAAACTGACCGTTCCTCAGTTACTCTAGTTAGAATAGGGGGGAAAAGAATGATAGGACAATATCACCATATTTGTGTGAATTGACTAGAGTTTGGCGTATGTGTATAAAAGACAAATGGTACCTTTCATGAAGAGCTTTTAGATTTATAAATTTATTGATATTGCACCTCTTTTTATACCCTTTTGCCAATTATATTATATGCTTCCTTAATCTCGAAATAAATCTGCTGATTTAAAAGGATATGATTATTCATAATATATATGATAAAAGAAAAATATATATATATAGTGATTTTGTCAATGTATTAGAGGTGATCATTTTTAAATAAAAAAATTTGTTTTTTCTTTGCTTTTTGAAGAAGATAATGTAATAAAGAAAATTTAACTTTAAAGATTAGATATATTATGGGAGAAAATAAACATTTACACTGAGACAGAAAATATATATATATATATATATATATATATATATATATATATATATATATATATATATGAAAATTGACCATGGCAAACACGTTTTGAATTTTGAAAGTGTATATAGGACAAATCCAACCACCAACATCATATTGCATTGAGCCATATCCTTATAATTGAACTTATTGAAAAAGATATGTATTTTTATGTGTCGTTCTACTAAGACAGTTGTCGTTAAAGTCAGGAATTAGTCATATACTTTATAAATGATTCTTACATTCTCATTTTTATAAGTTATCCGAATTTCGGTAGAATTTGAGCACCCCCAATAAATTATATATAAACTAATTGGAGTTAAACGGGGAGAGTTTAATATACCTAGTTTTTAAACATTTTAATATATACCCAATTTTTCATTGTGCAAACAACATTTTTGTCCCCAAAATAGGCCAAAAGCTTTTTTTTTTTTTTTTGTTTAATATTTTTAAATATTTCAGTACCTGGTCCGAATAACCGGGTACCAACCATAATAGCCAGTTAACCGGCTACCCGGTTCCAGAGTCGGTTGGTAATTTGTAATAATCCACTATCTTGGAGCCGGTTACCGGTTTTAACCAATAACTAGGCACCAGCTCCGCGTTTTCACCTTTAGATTGCATGACTAAATTATGTCGGTGTTTTTCTATATGATAATAATTCAAATTGGGTTGTTTCGCTTACATTAGCCTACTTAATTTTAGACATAACTTACATTACACAAATATTATAAATAAACCAACAGTCTCTTTGTCGCTTTGTATATTACTAGAAATGGAGATGATATATTTCCTAATTCAATTGGATTTCACATATTTTATAGTATATATATTGTCTTGTCATTTAAAATTTTAAATGTCGTAATACCATATACAACGCTAGAATGCAGTATTTTTTTTTAATGTAAAATAATTAATTTTCATTTCACTTGAAAATGGAAAGGATCATATTAAACTAAGTTTTAGGTTAAGTAAAGTTTTAAATTTAAATTTACTGAAATTTTTAGTAAAAGGATTTTATGGATAGCAATTTGTCTTCATAGTTTAAGTTAAGAGTAATCCTACACAATACACTCTCATTCCATTTAGGCGATGCGACGGTGTCCATCTACCTTTGAACTAACCATTGTAAAAAAAAAAAAAAAAAAAAAAAAAAAGAAAAAAAAAAGAAAAAAAAGAAAAAAAGAGGATCGATGACACTGTCACATTAGCCGAGTAGAATGACGATGGAATAAAGTTATAATATATAATATTTCTCTTAAAGTAATGAATATTGGAAAAGAAATGAGAAAAATTACCATGAACTATGTTATGGTGATGAAAAAATAGTGTATACTGATTACACCGACCCAGATATTGGAAGGATGATGAATACAATATTAACATATAATATCATGTGAAAAAAAATAAAAAAATAAAAATCAACATGTAAAACAAGAATTTTTCATATCACATACAATAATAATAATAAAAAAAAGCATAAATGGGTATTTACAGAAAATAAAAACACTATTTTTAAGAAATGTGATATGTCTCTAAAAACACAAAATAATTTTACATTTAAATCACGTCAAAACACTTTTTCGAAACTAAAATAAAAAAATTTCCTCAAAATACATTAAACAAACATATCCCTCTCATTGTTGAAATTAAAAGTGGAGGATTTCATAGCGAGAGTAATACTACTCTTTATATTTATTTTATATTGATTAATTAGATATATTTTAAATAATAATTTTATATTAACCATTTAAAAAAACAAAAATAAAATTGCTTAAAACACGTTTTATTCACGAATAAAAAAGGAAAGTGATAGGTTGTACAAAAGAAACCATACACACAAATACACAATCCACATTGGATTATAGCCCGGCAACTTCCCAATGATTCTAATAACCTTTTCCTAATTCCTAGAAAACGTACAAATTTTGATAATCTCTCTCTCTCTCTCTCTCTCTCTCTCTCTCTCTTTCTCTCTCTCTACACTACAAAGCAAGCCGGAGTTGAGCGGAGAATGCAACTCTGTCTCTTCTCTCTCTCTCTCTCTGAAAAAAATAAATGTCTTCATCTAAATCTTCTTTATAACACATGGTTTATGCATGGTTAGTGTAATCAAACGGAAACCATTTTCCATTTACTCAGTCTCTCTCTGTGTGAGGGTCAACATGCAAATGCACCGAAAGCCAAGTTGGTATTTTTACATTCTTTAATCAAACTTAATAGCCAAGGCTTTCATTGATTCGGCCGCTTTGATCGATACCCATATCGAATAGGAGGAAAGAGTCTGTGAATCTGTGAGTGTGCTGAAAAAGAAAGGAAAGCAATGAAGAGCGACGAGCAAGCGCGGTCTTTGTTTGGGATTTCGCTCTCAGGCAGACCCAAATGGCATCAATTCTTCATTTGCTCTGGTGGGTTCTTCTTTGGCTATCTTGTCAATGGTATCTGCGAGGTACTCTCTCTCTCTCTCTCTCGTTCTCTGTATTGGCGTTCTGTTTGGTTGCTCAGAGAAGGAAGAAAATGAGTTTTAGAACTGTTTGGTAAATGAGGAAACTAAGAGGAGTCTTACAGTTTTCTGTTTTATTTTTAATTTTGTTGCATTGAATTTTGTTTGATTGCTGAGAAAACTCTGAAACGGAAAATATATGCTTTCTTATAATTTTCGTTTTTTTCACTCTGTTTCTTCAGAGAGCAAGCGAAGGCTGCATCTTTAGTTTGCGAGAAACATTTTCTTTAATGGCGGAATTGTGAAGTTTTTGTTTCAGCACCCTTGTTTGGTTTCCCACAAAACTGAGCAAAAGAAAATAATAGGAAAATTTGACCTTCTTTTTGGTTATGGAAAAACAAACGAGAGAATGGTATTTCTTAGATTGACTTTTAATGTGCTAAAAATTATTCTTATTTACTTCAATCCTAGATTTTCTACAACTGTAATTTTTGGAATGAATTAATTTGGATAGAAAATCTCAAGAGCTCGTTTTACAGATATATATATTTTCTGAGTGGCTCTTAATTTTTTTTTCCTAATTTTCAGGAGTATGTGTACAACAGGCTCCAATTCAGGTAAGTTTAATTAGTTGGTTCTGTTTTGTTTGGTATGTATGATTTTGAGCTCTAATTAAGGATTTGTTGTTCATGATGGATTTCCATGAAGTATTTTATTTGTTGTTCCAGCTATGGTTGGTATTTCACATTTATTCAAGGATTCGTCTACCTGTTTCTGCTTTATGTCCAAGGCTTCACCCCCAAGCAAATGGTGAACCCATGGAAGACATATGTGAAGCTCTCTGCTGTCCTTATGGGTTCCCATGGACTTACCAAAGGATCTCTGGCTTTCCTAAACTACCCTGCACAGCTTATGTTCAAATCCACAAAGGTAACTAGCAAATTAATTCCATGTCCATTTTTTGTAGCTAAAGATCAGGTTTCTTTTTCCTTCAAGAGCAACCAAATTTTAGCTGGACCAAGGCTTCTTACTTTTGTAATAATGGAAATTAAGTAAATGTAATTAATAACTTGAAGATTTGTCCTTAAAAGCTAGCTGGTGAAGTTTTTGAGTTCATTGTTTTGGAATTTGGATACTAAGCTGTCCCATAATTATAAGATGGATCAGAAATCTGTCTCTTTGAATTTTCATAGAGAGTTACCTCTTTGAGTCATTTGAGCCAAAACTCATTAGCAACAACCTATTTGAGATTTAATTTTTATGATCCTGGTAACTTTCAGGTTCTGCCGGTGATGATAATGGGCGCATTCATACCGGGTCTGCGGCGGAAATACCCGCCTCACGAATATCTGTCTGCGGTACTCTTGGTTGTGGGTTTGATCCTCTTCACCTTAGCAGATGCAAAAACTTCCCCCAACTTCAGTGTAATTGGTGTTGTAATGGTATCTGGTGCTCTAGTCATGGACTCCTTTTTGGGTAATTTTCAAGAAGCAATCTTTACCATAAACCCCGAAACCACGCAGGTGAATTTCATGTCATAGTGATATCTCTCTCTGTGAAGAGAAAGGCATTCATGGAAAACCTGTGATCTTCACATTTAATTTTTGAGCTTCTTTTTATCTTTATGCGCAGACAGAGATGCTGTTTTGCTCAACCGTGGTGGGCTTGCCTTTCTTGATTCCACCCATGCTTGTAACGGGAGAATTATTCAAAGCATGGAGCTCATGTTCACAGGTAACGTTTGAAAATATGCTTCTTTTTTAATTCCCCATAACAGCATGGTTTTTGCATGTTCTAAAAGATCTCGTTGCTTTTCATGCAGCATCCATACGTTTATGGCGTGCTAGTGTTTGAAGCCATGGCCACGTTTATTGGCCAAGTTTCTGTCCTCTCCCTCATTGCCCTCTTTGGTGCAGCCACCACCGCCATGGTACATTGTTATCACAAGCTTTTTAAATTCCTCGCTCTCCCATGTCAATTCATACAAATATATATATATATATATATATATATATATATATATATATACTTTCAATAAATTTCATTTCCTTTGCTGTGTTAAGTAATTAAGAGTCAATTTAAATTTGTGGTTTCAAAATGTGCGATTTAGAATATAGTGCATATAAAATGATTTAAAAACATGTACAGTTATGCAGAATTGCAGTTTATTTTTAAAATCGAGAAAAAAAGCAAATTTTTCTACGTTTTCAAATTTCAAATTTTTAGAAATATCCTCCCAAACACACTTTCTGTGATTTACTAACTCTCTTAGGTGGTGCCGTTTTAACATTCTTTAGCGATTGACTTTTTTCAAGAACCCTCATTTCAAGGTACAAATATTTAGTGTAGTGTCCTTAGTCCAAAATAAAATAAAATAAAATCAGGCACAATATGTAGGACACATGGAATAATTAAAAAAGAAAAAAGAAGAAGACAATTTTAATATTATATTTGGTCTCTGAAAATAGGCCTAATTTCAACTTTTGCACATGAATAAGTCTTAATTTTAGGAACTATACTCGAAATTAATGTATTTCAACTTTTGTTTTTTTTTATATAATATATAATTATTTTTTTGGTGTTAATTTTCATTCACAGGTGACAACAGCAAGGAAGGCGGTGACATTATTACTTTCATACTTGATATTTACAAAGCCATTGACAGAGCAACATGGGACTGGGCTTCTGCTGATAGCCATGGGAATCACACTGAAGCTCTTGCCTGATAATAAACCCAGCAAGAGGGCCTCCACCTCCTCTGCCAGTGCCAACATTGCCAAGCCAGCAGCCAGCCGTGAAGAGAGAACTCTGCTAGAAAATATAGCAAAAGATGAAGAAAAGAGGCCACTGGTCTGAAATTATCACTCTATAGAACTACAATTTATTCTTTATATGCCCCCCCCCCCCCCCCCCCCCCCATTTAATCTAATTTTCTGGGATGCAGAAATTATATATGCTTATCTTTATATTCCTTTGACTTCCATCTGTTTGTGGGGTCAAGTATAGTGGTCCCAGTTCCACCTTTCTATATTTTCCCCTAAAATCTGAGTGATATAAAAATTGAATAATTCTTCTGTCTGCTTCGTTGGCTGTTCCCTATTAATGGTTCCCCAATCCCCACAGTTTTCGTATGTTTCTATTGATGATTTGGCTCCTCTCAATGAATCCCATCCGGATGTGCTTCATTGATATGACTGATAAAAGTTTTGAGAAATTTTGTTAAATTCATACTCTACTAAAACTAGTTTATTAAACTCACATTTGTTCTTTTATATATATTTTTTAATAGGGTTAACAGAATATGTAACATCTGTTTTATTTGTTTTAAAGACATGCTAATTTAATATTTGTTTTAGAGAAAAATTGAAGGTGTATATATATATATATTTTAAACTTTACTTAGTTGGGTAGAACTAAGACTTTAGATATGGGACGAAACTAAAAAAATAAAATATTAAAGGGGTAAAAATTTGATTTTAAAAATTATTAAAGCATTTTTAAAAATTTTTAGGGAACATTTTGGGGCTTGGGGGATTGAAGCCTGCCAAGCCCCTTGCTAGTTCCACCATGCACTTACCCCCTCTAACTGTCATGACTTTTGCAGTATTGTTTTTAAAGTTTAAAAATTTGTAATGTAAGTATCTTATTTATTATTCTCTTTCAATATTTCCCTAAGTTAGAATTTTGTGTTTGATCTTAGAGAAATAAGCAAAAATGATCAAAATACTCTCGTTTATTAGAGAGTATTAAAAAAATTAGAATAATAAAAAGTGAAAAAAAATTCATATTCTTTTTAGTAATTTTTGTTATTATTTTGTATTTTTTTTAATTAAGGATATATTTGTATTGTTTTTGAATGAGTGTCTTTCAGTCTATCAAAATTCTTGGTATTAATTTAAAAGAAAAAAAAAACATAATTCGAAAAATAAAAGTTGAGGGAGGCGACAAACGATAAGGCTAAGGCTTTGGCTCAAACAAACAACTATAGAGAGTGATATCATTTAAAAAAAGAAAAAAGAAAAAAAAGAGTGATAGCTCGGTGCTACGTGCCGGCTCAGTCCCATGCATGGTGACAACTAGACCCGCTCTCTTTTTTCATTCTCTTTAATTTAACCCCTTTGTTCATCAACGTCTTTATCAAACTGATTTTGGATTAAAAAAAACAGTAAAATTGGAGCTCAGAATTTTGAAAATTAAAGAAAATTATAAAGCTATTATAAGAGAAAAGGAATGGCTGAGATTGAGACTGAGAGTACTGGGGGCGGCGCCACCACCAGCCTGCTAAGGGCAGAGAGAGATAGAGAGAGACCAAGAGAGCCATGGAAGGGAGAGTTTGTGAAGAGCATTGTGTATGCCAGTCTTGATGCCATCGTCACTTGCTTCTCTCTCATTTCATCCATCTCCGCTACCAGTCGCTCCTCAGGTATATGTTTTTTTTTTTTTTTTTTAATTATTATTATTATTATTATTATTATTATTATTATTATTATTATAACCAAAAGTGTGATATATAGCATTTCTCATTTTTCATATAAATATAAAGATTTCAATCTTCAATAAACTCATTTAAAAGATTATTACGAAACAGTAGAACTGCAATCAAACTCATATCCTAGAGTTGAGTCACGACTGTTGGTTGTAGGGGATGTGTTGGTGCTGGGATTTGCAAATCTGGTTGCTGATGGGATATCGATGGGGTTTGGGGATTATGTATCGAGCAGCACCGAGAAAGATGTGGGTGTCAAAGAAAGGGCGGTGACTGAGTGGGATATCACCCACCATAGCCGTATTGAGCAGCAGGACTTGCTGAGGCAATATCAAGCACTTGGGATGGACATCAACGATGCCACCATGGTATGCCTTCTTCTCCATTCTCTGCCTGCAAAATGCTTCCAACATTTTTTTACGAATTCCTACGCAACGTGAAAGGTTGGTTGGTGCAAGGTTGTGAACATATTTGCAAAATACAAGGACATCATGGTGGGCGAGAAGATGGTGGCTCAGAAAGGAATGCGACAGCTGGACGAAGCAGACAAGCCATGGAAGCATGGCCTGGTCACCTTTGTGGCCTTCCTTGTGTTTGGGAGTGCCCCTCTCCTCTCATTCATCGTCCTTATTCCATTTACGCACAGTGACACTGTCAAGTTTGTTGGTGCATGCGTCCTTTCTGCGCTGGCGCTTGCGCTGTTGGGGATAGCCAAGGCCAAGATTGCAGGCCAGAACTATGCATTCTCGGCAGTAATGACTCTATTCAATGGGGCTATAGCTGCAGCTGCCGCATACACTCTGGGGTCAGTACTTACCAATGTGGCCGGCCTAGATGACTGAGTCAACTCGCGAATGAAAAGTAGTGGGTGGAGCCCATTTTCGTATGAATCCCAAGATAGCCTAACAATGGTGTGTAACTTCATACACACATGGGTTGGAAGAACCTCAACAATGGTGTTCGAGCCGATGGTTTGTCAAAGACTAGTGTTTAATGCAACATCTGTATGGTGGACTTTTATGAGGTTCTTGATTTGTTGTTATCTATGACAAAGTAGATTAAAAGCATTGGGCTCTCGGTGATGACACCTGACATTTGGTAAAAGAATTTTGTTTACGAGGGAGTGTAGTTTATGTGGTGATAAATTCGAAATTGTTGAGTATACACGAATGAGTAGAAAAAAGAATTAACATCCCCCCAAAGATGTTTAGTCTCTACAACAATCTCATACCTGGAAATAGCCTGTGAAAATTTCTGCATTCTCAGAAATATGATAAACTAGTGTTCAGAAAACATAGCCAACCACGATCAGTTCCCTTCACTCAGTGCTAGTTGCAAGGCGTGCTCTGCTTCCTTCAGAAATAAACGGGTCAGTTGCTTTTGCCCCCATCGATATTGGATACTAGAGCGCCCGTTTCTACTCAACTTCTGTTTGGTTAGGCCATCTGTCTCTTTGCTGCAGGGCACGCAAAAGAAAAGGGACATCAAAGATTCATTTTATAGTTCTCCAGACGATGTTTTCAGTTGAAAGCAAGATGAAGATGGAGAAGCAACAGTTCAATAGTATGGGCAAAAAAAAAAAAAAAGTACACAATTTTTTTCTTTTAAGTAATTTAATCTCATTGAAAAGCGTTGAGGGACAAACTCTAATGCACAAGAAGTAAACAAGAAAATTTCCTATTCACTAGAAAAAAGCAAACTATTATGAGCTGCTATCCATGTATAAAGGGAGTTACACAAGAAAAAAGCACTAGTGCACAAGATAAGACTCAGGTTAGTACCATAAGAACACCACCACCAACAACAACAACAAAAGATCAAAAGATGAAGGCGAATTCATGCATTGCTAATTGGATATTCAGCAAATACATTACACACCGAATTTTAAACATTCCTTCCTCAGAGGACAGGAAACATAATTATTATTATTTTTTGATGAATTGGAAACATTAAATTATTAGACACTATTAGCATTGGAAGTCATTGTTTGTAGCATTTTCTGCTTTAGTATATCAAAGTATCAGAAACCAGGGGTTTTGCTGCACATGCATAATACTTTGAACTGGTATTCAAAGACCATAGGCAAGTGCAGCTTAAGTATTGCAAGAAGATTATAGACCAGCAAAGGTTACATTAAACTGGATCAAGGATTTGACTAAGAAGGCATCCATCAAGACAAAAATATGCTACCTCAAATTTTTCTTGTACCTTATTTGCTGCTCCTGGCTTTCAGCAGTGCTAACTTCTTTAAGCAGTTCAATGTCACAGTCCTCTGTTCCAGAGTTCTCTTCAAGATCCATCATCCTTGCATGCACAGAGATCACAGTCTTAGGAAAGTTGTGAATTCTTTTCTTTTTAAACGGATGGAAGTGATATTATATAGCCGAGTATCAGCAATCAATATTCAATGAGAGATTCCAGTGGTTACTTTGTCTGGAGAAGATCAACAAGCAATTGCAAAGCTCCAGAATCGCCACAAGCCTCCCATACTGCTGCATGGACTTCTGTATCAGATGGTTGCCTCTCCCCTCCATACCCAACAAGCTTTAGTAAAAGAAATAAATTCAATCAGGGGTTGAAAACAAGAAGAAAAAGAATTTGAACCATAGGTGGGTTCTTTTCTTTGGGATCCAAAGAGCAAATCTCTATCAATAAGTAAAAATATCACCAAAGTATAAAGAAATCTAGCACGCTGATGTGCAAATCATCTTTCCATTAAGTAGTTAGAGCAGTTTCCTTATATTTACGACTGGATGCTCCTCAAATAATAGTTTATGCTATATAAACAATTCATAAAGATCACCAAAAGCCTGCCCACGACAATGTTTTCTTTAATGTGCAACATCAAAATCTTAACAGCCTTGCCTTCATCTCACCCCATAAATACATCAATATATGTTTTCATTTTCTGCTTTATCTTTTAAAGGCAGTCGGACAATCAATTTATAACATCATATATCATTAAAAAAAATAATAAAAATAAAAATCAATGATGCTTCTAGAACAAATCTCTATTAAGACATAAGACAGTAAAGCACAACTTCTAACTTGGGGGAAAAATGAAAATTGACAATAATTAAAAACAGATGCTTCATTTATTAATTATGGAGTTTAAGTGATACTCTGATATTATGTCCAAAGTATAGTGCATGTTTTAACTGAACTAAGTTCTAATTTATAACTCAATAGCCTCATTAGGATCTAATAAGATTTGATACTTTCGTTTTGACGTAAAACTTTTTTTGTCTGAAAATATTTTCAGCCTAACACAATTTTTATTTTTATTTTTGATAAGCAGAGAAATTTTATAAAAAGCGTAAAGGCGCTCCTAAGCATACATTTTTTTTGATAAGTAAGTAGAAAATTT
The DNA here is from genome assembly GCF_958979055.1 of Alnus glutinosa. Taxonomy (NCBI): domain Eukaryota; kingdom Viridiplantae; phylum Streptophyta; class Magnoliopsida; order Fagales; family Betulaceae; genus Alnus; species Alnus glutinosa. The sequence goes on from NC_084888.1 coordinate 2,609,819, forward strand.
TATTAGAAAAAACGCAAAGCGCAATCAGGTATACAGGGGGTATACAGGAGAGGCAATTAGGAAGAAGAAGAAGAAAGCAATACAAGGAAATTGCTATAACTAATCTCTAAAGGTGCTAAATACGCAGCCGTCCAGGAGTACAAAGAATGAAGAAAAAAGGAAATGAGCTCCTCTATGGTTCTTTCTTTGTCCTCAAACTGTCTATCGTTGCGTTCCGTCCACAAGCACCACATAAGACAACAAGGAGCCATCTTCCACACGACCGCACTACTGGACCGTCCCCCCGACCACCAGCAAGAAAATAAGTCTATCACCCGAGAAGGCATCACCCAATACAGACCGAAACGGCTAAGGATGACGTACCACAGAGCACGTGCAACCTCGCAATGAAGGAGAAGATGATCCACAGTCTCCCCGGTCATTTTACACATACAGCATCTATCAATCACAATGACACGCTTCTTTCTGAGGTTGTCCAAGGTGAGGATTTTCCCTAACGCTGCCGTCCAAGCGAAGAAGGCCACTTTCAATGGGGCTTTGGTCCGCCAAATACTTTTCCAAGGGAAAAAAGAAGTTTCTTTGCATGCAAGAGCCTTATAGAATGATCTGACATCAAAAGACCCTTTGCGAGAGAGGGTCCACCAAAGCCGGTCCCCCCCAACTTGAGCCACCTTAGATGAATACAATAAGAAGAAAAAGGAAGCCATAACGTCCACCTCCCAATCGTGAACATCACGGAAAAATCTGACATCCCACTGATAGGAACCACTTACCACTACCAAATGGTCTTCTACCAAAGAATCCTTGGCACAAGCTATATCATATAGAACTGGATAGGCTTCCTTGAGGGCCATCTCTCCACACCATACATCATCCCAAAAACGAATCCTCGACCCATTGCCCAAGATAAGTCTGGTAGATCTACAGAACATGCTCCACCCCTTCCTAATGTTTTTCCAAATCCCCACACCGTGAGACCCAAGGGGATCTAAAGAACACCAACCAGCCCTAGTAGAGCCATACTTCGCATCCACCACGGATTTCCACAGAGCTTCTCTCTCAAAAGCATAACGCCATAACCACTTCCCTAATAGCGCCTTATTGAACGTTCTCAAATTTCGAATGCCCAATCCACCTTCAGAAATAGGAAGACAAACCTTGGACCAACTAACCAAGTGGTATTTGAATTCTTCGCCTATGCCACCCCACAAAAAATCACGATGCAGCTTCTCAATGCGACTAGCAACACTGGAAGGAATAGAGAATATAGAGAGATAATAAGTAGGAAGGTTGGAAAGAGTACTCTTTATGAGGGTAACCCTACCCCCCTTCGACAAATACAACCGCTTCCAGCTAGCCAACCGTCTCTCAATCTTCCCTACAACTTCATCCCAGCAAGACTTAGCCTTAAAAGGAGCTCCTAACGGAAGACCAAGATACTTTATAGGAAGAGAGGACACTCCACATCCCAATATGTTAGCCAGACCGTCCATATTATCCACCTCACCCACAGGAACCAAAACAGATTTGGCCAGATTAATCTTCAATCCTGACACAGCTTCAAAAGTAATAAGAAGCATATGAAGATAATGAAGTTGTTCAGAATTAGCCCCGCAAAAGACTAAAGTATCGTCTGCGAACAAAAGGTGAGAAATGTTAAAAGCTTCACTGTTGCCAGAACCCACAGAAAACCCTGAAAGGTAACCCTTTTGAACATTAGCGAAGAAAAACTTGCTAAGAGCTTCCATCACTATGACGAACAAAAGTGGTGACAAAGGATCACCCTGTCTAAGGCCACGAGAGCTACTGAAAAAACCGGTTGGGGAGCCATTCACCAGCACAGAGAACCGTACCGTAGATATACATTGCGCTATCCAGGAACACCATCTCTCCCCAAAGCCACATCTTCTCAACATATACAATAAGAAATCCCAGTTAACGTGGTCGTAGGCCTTCTCAACATCCAACTTACAAAGTAGCCCTGGTTCGCCGGATTTGATTCTACTATCCAAGCACTCATTGGCAATAAGAACTGAGCATACATGAAGTATACAAAAAGGACACCAAAACAGAAAAAGAAAGAAAGAAAGAAAGAAACAGAACCCGCAAAACCCAAAAACAAGAGGAAACCTAAGCACCCTAATAGGAACCAGCCCACAAAACCCTGAGAACAAAACATCATAGCAAGGGCTCCCTTGCCTTTCCCTAGCTAGAACCAAAACCTCTAACATCATAATTAATCGAGCACTCTAAGTTTTTCACATCTCTACTCCCTTTAAACTTAGGAGTGGACCCTGAAAACTCTTGAAGCTCTTCATCAATTTTAGACATCAAGTTCCAAAAATCCTTCACATTTCCTTCGTGGGAGACCTCCAGTGTTTGAAAACAGAAATCACCGATCCCTTCTAAATCACCGATCCCTCGAAGGTTCACCGACCTCTGAGGAAGACGACAACAGAGGAGGGCACCCAAACACTGGAGAGACCACAAGCCTCGACGGGGCACCAACGCCCAACATCTTCTCACCCACAGACTTGGGCGACGGGAGAGAAGACCCACCCACTTCAGTCAAAGGAATGACCTCACCGCTCGGGAGAAGGAAGACTCGCCGAAGAAGAGGCTTACAGACCTCGTCACGCAAAGGCGCAGACGCCAAAGAAGAGCGAGGACCCAGAGATGGAGGGACGTTGATCGCTGCCACAGCCTAACACAATTTTTAGGAAAATTATTTATTACATTGTTGGGTTGAAACACAAAAAATGATCCAAACACAACCTCAAACACCTTATCTGCAGTATACCAAACCCATATTCACCCAAACCAGTCACCACTTCAAGCACCACATCCCATTAATCACCTCAATTGCCACCACCACGAGCACACCCAACCTCAAACACCTTACTGCAGTACACCAAACCCACATTTACCCAAACCAGCCACCAACTCAAGCGCCAAATTCCATACATCATCTGGACTGTTGCACCACGACAATCACGCCAAACCTTGGACACCTTATCTGCAATGCACAAAACCTGTGTTGACCCAATTTAGCCACCACTTCAAGCACCAAATCCCATTCATCAATTCAACACCTCACCAGGGAAAAGCAAGGATCATCTAATCCTAATACAACTGAAGTATAGAAGACAATTTTCAGAACCTTTCACCATACCGGCAAGCAACCCAAAGTGACCGAAACAAGGCTTACACACCTTCAACTCTAGACGTGTTCATTGCATTCATTTAATATTGAAGATACTTGACAAGGTGGGTTACAGGGAAGCTATATATATCCTCAGGTCAGAAGTTATAAAAAGGCAAGGTATCCATGGTAAGGAAAGATGATGCTAGAGAAACTGCACCTCTTCCAGCATTGATTGAACCTGAAAAAGCTCATCCTCCTGCAAGGCTATGGTCCTCAAGGCAGTTAAAAACTTCTCAGGAAAAACCAGCTTGTTTAAGTAAGAGGGCGTCTTGCGCTGACCACTCCAACTATAGTTGCAAACTCGACCCTCGCACTTATCATTCCCTTTGCTTTTTGCTGTGCATTCTGAAAAGAATCCATGATCCAGCAAACTTCTTGGTAAAAGACACCTCAGTTCAGCCTTCTGTGAGCACAAACTAGATTTGTTGATAAAGCAAATTTTATTTTGGAGGAAAAGTAAAGCAGTATGGAAGCGAATTGTGCATGGATGATCATGCACTAAAAAATTGACGAGAGTACAAATGATATATTAACATGAAACCACATACCACAAAATTAAAAACAGATGATACTTGACCTGTGCTTCAAGAAGCTGGGCCTTTGAGTCAGAAAAGGGCACATTCTGGATCGCCTCCATGGGATAATGGACCTGTGTAGTCACAAAACAACCAATGATCCATGTACCAGGTCTTGGTAGCTCACTGTAATTCGTTAATTTAGGATTAACAAATGGTCATCCTCAAGTTGAGTTTGAAAGGACGTCACCATCATAAATTGAAATAAATTAATTAACAGGAGCTACATATGTCACATAGATGGCATTACCATGAGATAGTCATCTGGATTGTTATCAATGACAAAACCATACAAATAAAGTAGTTCCTGCATCAAATGCAAGGTAATGGATTTGTGTTAACAAGTTGATGAAGCTCTACAGTCACTCAAAATTATACAAGGTCCATTGATTGGAGCTTGTGCATATAAATATAATCAAAAGACTTAGATAATTGTCAAGCCAAAACACATGAATATTGAATAGTAAGATGGTTGAAAAAAAGAAAATGAATAAGACATTTTGCATCTTACAGAGAAGTGAGCATGACATGTGTATGGCATAGTACAACCATTATGAATATGGATCCGAGTAGAGGAAAAAATAGAAGGACATCACTCTATTAATTTATAAAACATGATATATGAGTATATGACCACAAATAGAATGGCATAGCAAAGTACCTCATTTCCTTTGTTACCATAGCTAATGGAAATCTCTCTCTCGATTTCAAAGGGACTTTGTTCAGCTGTCCAATTGGGAAAAAAGAACATCATGACTAGTCAGCTATACCGGCCACTGAAAATAAAAGCAGAAGGGAAACAAACTGATGCAAGACAAACAATAATCACAGAAATAAACTCTGAAATTAGGCAAAGAGAAGAGAAAGAAGCTAAAAGATGAGAGAGAAAGATGAGAAAGAAGAAGCTAGAAAGAGAGAATCGAAGGAAAGAGAGGAGAGAAGCTAGGGGAGAAAGGGAGAGGGGGGGGGGGGGAGAGAGAGAGAGAGAGAAAAAGATATAAGAATCAATTCTTCAATTTTTTGTATGCCATCAAGTCTGACTCCATTGGAGTGAAAATCACACTTAGATAGACTTCGGACTAATCCCTAACCCTAATCTAGGGCAAAGCCTATTATTGAATTACCAAAAATACTCTAGGGCAACACTCATTTATTGAATTACCAAAAACAACGCCATTAACTCTTAAAAAAAAAATAAAACATAAATTAAATACTAATAACCCAATTAACTAATAAAATTTAAATAAAACAACAGGACCCAATTAACTCTTGCCTCATCCCACATCATTCTCCCCTGGTTAGACAAAACTCGACCTCTCAAGTCCATGGTGCTGGCATGGGCCTGAACATGGGCTTGTTGGAATTGTTATTGGCACAAGTCTAGGCGCAGGAAGTCATAATTGTAAGGCCCAAGATTTCAATTAAAATTGCTTAACAGAACACAAATGGCTTCTGCAGGCACTGAAGAGTCGAGCGCAAGACATGATGGTTTCTTTCTTTCTTTGGGCTGAGATACAATGGCTTCAAATCACTGCTTTGAGCACTTCTAGTGAAAACCCATAAACTAAAATGGTCGAGTGGCAACTCGGAGCTAATGGTGCCACAGCGGCATGGGTTGGCAAAATGGAATGGGACAGCGGCAGCAAAGGGTGAGATGGTGGTGGCGCTAGGTGAACTATGCCGGCGGCTTGGTGCAGGTGTGCCTTGCAGAGCTGTCTGCAGTAGATGACAGAGGATGTGCAGTCATGCAACGAGGTCGGTGGCACTGGCAAGATGGACCATGACAATGCACCAGTGATTGACGTGAAAGGACTATCCACCTGTCTCTCTCTCTCGTGCGTCGTGGGTCATTGATTGAAGTGGGTGGGCATCTGCTTTGCACCGAGTGGGTGGCTGAAGCCGTGGTAAAGAATTTGTCCATATCAGTGGCAACAACACAGTAGTGGATTTGGATGATGGGTAGCGGCGATGGGTGGGTTGCAAACTATCTGTGGTGGATCGTGGAATTGTAATTGGGTTGGTTCTGACGAGCGGATGCTGTGGGGATGGAGTTTAAGCACTCTTTTTTTTCTTGGATTGGGTGGTGGATTGGATTGTGTGGTGGTTATGGGTTGGGCGTATGGATGATGGGGGGTAGTGCTTTAGGCCGTGCAAAGGACTCTGTCATCGCTTTGGGTTGTGGAGTGGTAATGGCACGATAGCATGGGGTGTGGGGAATTTTTTTTTTTTAACGATGGCAATCTTGGGCACCTAGAAGTTGGAGGGTGTTACGGTTTGATTTGGCCTGCAGTGGAGAGGCTTGGGATGGCAGACAACGACTGTGTTGGGATGGTGGTGGTCATCACATTGGCTCAATTGGGGTAGCACGGTCGTGGATGCATGATTGTTGTGGGAAATAATCGAATTAGGCTCTAATACCAATTTGATGTAGAACAATTAATAATCACAAAAATACACTCTGAAATTTGGGCCAAGAGATGAGAAAGAAGCTAAAGAAGAGAGAGAAGAGAGAAGAAGGCAGGGGAGAGAAAGAGAGAAGGAAAGAGTAGAATCAATTCTTCATTTTTTTTTTATTCCATCAAGTTTGCCCTCATTGGAGTACAAAAGACGCTTAAATAGACTAACGACTAGATCCTAGGGCAACGCACATTTATTGACTTACCTAACATAATTTAGGGCAACACCCATTTATTGAATTGCCTAAAATAATCTAGGGCAATCACTTGGTTATTGAATTACCAAAAACAACACCATTGACTCTTAAAAATTAAATATTAATAACTCAAGCAACTAATCCAATTAACTTCTTGTCTCACATCACAAACAATTAAGATATTCATTAGCAGCTGCTGCTAGCTGCATGAAACTCACGTTAAAGGTCAATAGTTGAACCTAACACCCATGTAAATGACAAAACCTACTACAAAATCAGGAAGAGGATACTACCAGAAAGAAGGTACATAGAGCAAGGAACTCCAGTTATTGTTCCTGTTCCATCAACTTCCCATGTTGCTGCTGCCTTCAAATCTGAAAGGTCAAGTTCTCAGCCAGTAAGGTACAGGAACATACAAAACTTTTGCAACGCAAATCCAATTTATAATTGTAAAATGAGCATTTGTAATATCAATTGTCCAAAAGTTACCTATCCAACCATTTTTGTACAGATAAAAAATTGGTTGGATAAGTGAACATTTTTTATTTTTGTTTGGAAACTCAACTGGCCAAAAGTTTACAATCTTCGGAAGTATTATGTCTTATATGAACACCCAAGAAGCAATTTCTAACATCCACTTTAGTGCCAAGGTTCACTTTGGATCCACTTTAATGAAAGAAGGAATAAAAGCAGTGAGGTAGAAATTATAAATAGATAAAGCACATACTTTTTTTTTATGAATAATCCAAAGGAAATAGATAAAGCACATACTAGGACAAGGGTTATAGGAAATTAAAAAATTTATATATAAAAATAAAAAATAAGTCAACAATATTGGTAAAACACCACTACCAAAAGAAAGGGATTGACAAGATCCAATGGTAAATTATAGAATTTCAGAATTGTGAATGAATGCCATACTATGATTGCAAAAGTCAATGCCAGGGATAAGACCCTCCACCCAAATAGTCTCCCCTTGAATTGATGTGGAAGTCACTCCATTGACTTGCCTATCAACATCCTGAACCCTACATCCTGATATGAGAATGCCATGATATTAGTCCAATAGCAACATCTTACGTTCAAGAAAGACCACATCTGGCACCAAGCTAGTTGTTTACTTTACAATAAACAAATCAGAAGAAAGGATTATTTCATGTGACAGGAAGAGTTAACCTTACCTTTTTCATCCCTTCCACTGACCAACTCTCCACTGGAAATGTGATTAGTGGAATTCTCAGAATCTTTGCTAACTGAAAAGTTACTGTCCTCTACTTGCGTTTGTGGAAATACATAAGAATGTGGAAGAGGAATGTTCAAAGCACGAGACCAAAATACAGAATTTGCCCTAGTGCCATGATAATTGTGCAACATAAGTCAACAAAAGTTTAAAACATTGATAGAAGGCATAAATTTAGGAGAGGATTCACTAGATGACAAAATATCATAAAAACTGTTTAATAAAAAGACACCTACCAAAGGAAATCTTCAAAGCACACCTCACTGGAAAAAGAAGCAATTTGTATACGTTAGTATTTAACAATAGCAATGAAGTTTTAAATATATGAGTAAATGATGACGAACAGTTCATCATTCTGAGACTCATGAAACATGTAATTTTAGATAGCTCATTAATCATAGGTAACAACCAATAAAGAAAAGGCTAGTGAATGCCTGAGTAACCAAGTGAGTCCAACCATAAATTATCATTAGGTGAAAGAGGGTGTTTTACAAACCAACAGACAACCTACATTTCTAAAGTTTGCAGGCTTTGCAGACCATCATGCTTGCATTTGGGCAACTGTCAAATATATTAAGCAAACTCAACTCAGACATACCCATATAAAGCCATTATCTTTATCAACCACATTATAGATTGATTATAGGCAGAACCACAATGATAGATCATCATTTACAGTAATATTCAAAAGGAGAAATACCATCTAAACGCATTTCCTAAATTCTCTCCAAGTTCCTCAGCATGAAACAGCAGCAAGATTTTTTTAAAAATAAATAAATAAAATAAAATAAAATTCTTTAATTCTTTTTCTGGTTGCACAGCAGCAAGGTTGAATTGCGATGTAACAATCATATTTTGGGTGGCAATCAATGGTGCCATTTGTTTGACATAAATACAATTTAATTATTCTGAGAGGCTCAAGCTTTCTTTGGTGGCCTCCAATGTGACAAAGAATGGATGTATCCACCGTCCAATACCATAAACACTTTATTCAATGGACATCAATATGCATATGAGCCAATATTCAAATGCGCAATGAAGACAAAACTAGTAAGGCTTGCCAACTGGACCTGTGATTCCTAATTAGGGCATCTCCAATGTCTATACCGTAGTACATCACATAGTTTGTTGATTTTATCTAGTCATTTGCCCTATTTATCTACATCCTATTTAAACAAATATAATATTAAAGCTGGGCATAGCAAGCTCAAAATAAAATATTTCCAAAGTCCTGTTGTCTAGGTATAGTAAATTTTTTAAGGACAAAATATCCAAAGGTTCAATAGTCTGAAAGATGACAGGATAAATCACGCGTGAGTCCTCAAATAGTAAAATCTTCCAGCAGCCTGATCAAGAATGAATGATTAGTTGTTCAAAAAACAATAATTCATGACATGGGTTATATTAATGAAAGATGAATTAAAGGATAAGACATGAGTAAGTTGGCATGATTGTGATAAACTAATAACGCTCTAAGGACTGCACAAAACCTATTAAAATATTTCTGATACTATAAAGGACCACACACCTTTCTGAATCCCCATCAAGAGTTAAAAGTTTCTTCACAAATCCCTTCGCTTTATTTTCATATAAAGACTGCAACCTTTTCTTCTGCAGTTAAACATGTCTTTGGTCACATATGCTGTACAGGGAAGTTTAGAAAGCCTACTTCTACAATATGTATATATGTATGTATTTATAAATGCTAAAGGTAACACTAGAAAAGATATGAAGCCCGGGAAAAAAAAAAAAAACAGAAAGGATCTTTCAGCTTACATTGAAAGTAGAATGAGACAAAAGAGAAGCCAATCAGATCCCAATTTAATTGCGAAAATCAATACCATAATACTATACTTACTTTTATACGAGTTGCTTATACAAGAGCCAGCATCAGTTTACAAATTATACAAATCAAATTATTGAAGTCAACTGAATGCAGACACACTAGCCATAACATCAAGAAGACATTCCAGAATAACATGAAAGAGAAATGTACCGCTATATTTTAGACACAAGTGTCTGTACAAAGCCAAATAGACCATAAAGGTTAGTCTATCATAGAAAACAGTCAAGATTTATTCATAGTGTAAATTGTAAGAAAATAAAGACACCCATTTTCTCACAGTACCTTCTAGATTAATGGCATTCTGCTAATTGTCACCCACCAAAAAAAAAAAATTGATATAGCCATTTGGTACCTATAGGACGTGTAGATGTGCCCAAAAATTGTTTCACCTGCAATTCAGTGGCCTGATACAACGTTGTTCCCTTCAGCTCCAAAAGCTCATCATCAGTAAACCAAAGTGGATTTCCAAAAGTGGTTGGCAGCATATCAAGGTACCTGATAAAATCAACCACCCTGAATGATTCCAATCACTACTTAAAAAAAGTTAATCATCAATTGAGACTTCAAAAAGAAATGCATTTGTGCATACGGCTTCCATGAAGAATTGTTACGGAGGCGCTCCAGAGTTAGGAACAGAATCATCAAGAACCTGTCATCTACTTCTCCTTCTTCAAACATTGCTCTACATTCTGGTCCAAGAAGAGGATCTTGCAACACTCTCATAGGAGTTATTGCTAAATCTAGTGGAACAACCAATAGAACACCTGAAATTTTTTTCTCAAATGAATTAAAGGAAAAAGTTTTCCCCTCGATTTATAATGCTTTACTTTCCTCAGCTAGCAAAGAGAACAGAGAGCTAATTAAACAGACTACTAGCAGTACATAAATATTATATGCAAATATGAAGTGATTGGAAGTTATGAATTACCATCAGAAGCTTCATTAGTAGAGAAAATACCAAACCCTTTGTTGGATCCACAGTACTTGATCTTGCAACCCCGTAGTTCAGCTCTGTTCACCTGAATTCAAGTCCCAAGTTATTAGAAGAAAAAAAAAAATTTAAAAAACCTCAAACTAAACTCGTATCCCAAAATGTTGTTTGACTTATTGGAAACAAAACCGTGAAAAGGGGAAATGGAAACCTGCAACCACTGGAGGAACCGTTCGAGCTTCGCTTCTTCTTCTGGGCTCGACATTGCTGTGCGAGTCTCTGCGATTGATTGCTTTAGACGAGAGACAGAGAGTTTGTTGAGCTTGACCGTTTACAGCGTTGGGTCCCTATATCGGAACCAGGGTTTAAAGCTCCGCGAAATGGTAGTAGACGGCGTCGTCGAATCTCACAAAAAAAAAATTTGTTCAACGCATGAGTGCGAACTGCGAACAGATCTATTGGGAGTAATAAATCATGCGTCACTTTTGTGTTATTTAAAAAAAAAATATATATATATATAATTTTAAAATTACTATTTAACTTGTGATCGATAGCGATTGAATTTTAATAAAATGATAATTTTAAAGACCATCTCATTTTTAGAAGAACATAAAATATGCACCTCGATTTGGTGCACGTGTCTCAAATTTATTATTAGTTCGAATGTTTTTGTAAAATGTAGAACTAGTTTTTTATTTTCTCTTTGTAACCTGAATAGTAGTATAAAATGTTTCAATTAAAAAACTTTTTACATGATTTTCTTGTGGTTTAGACAAATTGATATTAAAGAAAATTGGACTAAGGTTGAGTTGATATTTATTTTAGGATTGATTTAGAACTGGAATGAAACGGCTTTGCGGTTTAAAGAGGGTCTATAGTATTTATTTTTGGATCAAATTCCAATTGAAAATTTACAAAAGGAGAAAACAAAAAGATATCTCATCATTGTGCAGTCCAACATTTGAACCAATATATTTCTAACAGGTTTTAGGGCAGGGCTGAAATATGATAGACCCTCTTGTAAAAACTTCCCTTTTTTTTTTTTTTTTTTTTTTGAAAATTTGATACTTTGATTATATGATAGAATGAAAAGTAATGCTATTTTCCCACTCATTTATCGATCTCATTTCACAACAGCTGACGTGACGTATTTAAAAGTAACACGCCATATCAGCAAATATAAAATGTGTGTTATGAGTAGCATTACTCAAAGGCTATTCACTCGCACAATGAATCCAGAGGATTGTCACCAACAAGATGGCTCCTGATATTCTTCAAAGAACATAACATTAGCTTCTTGAAAACAAAATAACAACATCAAGGCTGTTAGCCTGTTACATATAGTCTCCAAATGAAAATTTTGCTACATTTCTTGTATATAAGACTCAGGACGATCGAGTTCAGAAACAGCACACATCCTATTATAACTTAATAGTATATTTAAATACAATCTCCTTGGAATTAAAGAGAAACAATGAAGGAAAAACTTCCCAATTATGAATTGTCATCTATGTGTCAAAGGAATTTCAGTTTCCCCTTGGACACAGAATCCTTTGCATGCTCTAATCGACACAATGCTTTTTGAGCCCCAGACAAACCGGAACATGACCCGGTAGCCCCTAAAGTGACAGCAAAGTAAAGATAGATTGTGCATAGGAAACCCAGGAGAACTAGAGCTGTTAAAAGGAACCGGTGCCTTTGGAGGAGTGTTGACCAGCTTAATGAATCATCCCGTGAGAATTGCTTCCTGAATGATGGTGACCTACGATGAGGAGAAGCTAGAATGCTGTCGAGAACCATGGCTTATACACTACCTCCTCAGCCAACCTGAAAGTTGTGTTCAAGATGACAGATAAAAAGGCAACGTTAACAATTTAGAAGTAAAAGATGAAAGGGTTTATTTCTCGCTTTTTGAGAATTATTTATAATTGAAAGGGTGTAAATACATACATACATGAACATATGTAATGATAATAGAACTGTTCAAGATTGCACAATGCGACTGACTGTAATAACAGTCACTATAAGCAGAAGCATCAAACTTTTTTATGACAAGAAACAAGCCAACAAGCAATTTTTTTAAAAAAATGCAACATGCTAATACACTGTACTGTTACCATGAGATCAACAATGAAAAAGGGTGATCACTAGTTTAAAATAGAAAATGAAAGGGTTAATATCAGCATCAATGATGTATGAAAAGGCTTTGAAGTGATTGTTAATTGCCAAGTAACAAATGATGCTCAGACAGGGAGAAAGAAAAAATTCTAGGAGGCATTGGTAGGGTCATTATAAAGACATTGTTGTATGCAGCAGAAATGGAACTGTTGGAGAAACATCAGTGTAGTGGGTATTGAAGGCTAAAAGAGAAATGTAATACAAGTATCATTGTAGCAGTATAAATAGGACACTTAGCAAAACATCAGCAAAGCAGTTAATTAATAACTACTAACTTAAATTTACAAAACTCTCAAAATCAAGGCCACACAAGTGGCCACACCCACCTAAGTGTGAACTAGATCAGGGCTTAAGTATCTAAGCTACATGTAATTTTTTCAGCACATCACTAAGTGCCTATAATTTTTTAGCAGCAAGAATGAAAAATAAAATCAATCATTTCAACTAGGCCACTGCATATGGAAAGATTTTTTTATATATATAAATAATCGAAATACCATTAAAAGCAGAAGGCGCACTTCATATGGAAAGATAAAAGTCATACACCATATGGAAGCATTATTTTCACATACATCTAAATGGGACCAAAAAAATAAAGATAATGCATAACAGAGAGAAATATTGAGTATGGATCTTGAGTAAAGTGCAAGCATTAAAAAGACCACCATAAGATTTCAGACATTACAGCTAATATCAAAGGAGTCTTCATTACTTATCTTCTTTTGTTATTTACTTATAAAAAAAAAAATTATCTTCTTTTGTTATTTGTAAAAATGCCCTAGAAGCAATGTTTCAAATGTTCCAGCCTTTAGATGCACAATAAACTAACTCAGCATCATTCTGTGAGACTGTCACAAACAAATGAAGGTCAGTGAAATTGTATCTTATTCAAATACCCAGTAAAGTTGGAAAAAAAAGATATCCAGGGTTATTATCAATGATCCAGTACAACTTGGGCACTAGCGGCCCAAAACATCAACCAGAAAACAATAGGATTCCTGAGGGTAGAAACAGTTTTTTTTTTTTTTGGGTGGGGGAGAGTGAGAGAGGCAAACATAGACCAGAACACAAGCAAAGCTATGCCAATTCCGTTAGACAGTGCACCCTGATGCTAAGCATCATCTTCATTCACAATAAAGTGCTCATATAGAGTTCAACAGTCACTCCAGGAACACACAAGTTGTCTTTCATTAACATGCAACTTTCACTGGGATGGAGAAATGTTTCTTCAACTGAATAAGCAGGAAAATGCTAAAAATAATTGCACAAGATCTAAGAGATTAGAGTTGCCAAACATAAGTTCTTAATTTGAAGAACTATAATTAAAAAATGTTTAATCTGTATTATTATGAATAAATTTAACTTTTTAAATATGCATTCAAGAAATAATTGCACGCAGCCCAACAGAAACACAGTCTAACTTCTCTGCCTAGTTCAAACATACCTTGGACGTTAACCATGAAACTATTCCTTAGTAGTAAAAGGCCAACTTTCCAGATCAACGCCAAACAGAGTGAAGATTACATCCCTTGATCTATAATGTGGCATACAGTGAAAAACCCCAACAAGCACTTTTACTCAACTCAACTAAAGAAAAGAGTCGTAAAAGTAATTTAAAAGGATATGAGCAATGTGGGATTTCTCAGGACTTGCTTGGAACATATCAATGTGTTCTAATTCAACATACTTTTTATAACAATAAATTGGTCCTTTAAATATAATACATGGTCATTTACCAGCTATATATTGCCAATTAGTGAGAGAATAGAAAACCACGTAACCTAGATTTAAAGCAAGAGTGCTACAACATAATTACCTAGTGACACTCTAAGGTGGTTAATAAATCCAAATTAATCAACCACTTACAATAAATTTGATATTAAGTTCGAACCTTCATTAAATATCCCACAGAACTAAGCCATTGAGAAATCAACAACAGATAGCATGACCTTTCATCTCTATATGGATAGCTTACCCCCTTGTCTATAGCAAGTTTACCATTCATAAGTTTATCACTATTTCATCATCTTCTAGTACATAACATGATGGATTGTATGTTACCTTCCCAAATTCTGTACCAACTAAAGCCAGCACACATTTGCATTCTCTAGATGTCAGGTAAGAAGATCATAGCATCCTCTATGACTATTTGTACACATTTTGGGTGAGGAAAAAAATAAAAGCTAGAAACTTGAAAAGAAGCCAGTGATACCAGGGATTCATTTTAAGCCTGATGGTGATGTAATGGGCAATTCCATCAAAGAATAATCCATTTCCAATGAGAAAAGGTTACGTCTAATAAATCCTCCATGCATCAGTATCATCCTATTCAGATAGGATGAAATATACACGCTTAACTTTGCACAACGATTAAAACTGCAAATTGTGCAATCCATGACATTCATTCATCAATATTGATTCCGAAACATAAGCCAATCAAGCATAATTTGAGGGACCTTAAATGTACGTAAATCATCTTATTCCCTTGCTTTAATTTTAAGCGAAAATATCACCATCAATTATCTTTTCGCATTTATTTTTATTTATTAGTTTACATCTGATTCACAAGTATTATTAAAAAGCAAAGCAAGAACATTGACCTTGTACCTAAGAAGTTTCCCAAATCCGGATTCTAGATCTGTCTCCTCGCCCAAATCACAATCCTAAAGGTATGCCTAAACTCACGTGAAAATACATCAGACCCATATTAACACACCCACAATAAGGCATCTTATCCCACACTCGCGCACACTCACACGCCAAAGCCTGTCATTTTCCATATCAAAAGCATAAATTAAAAACCCACCTCCAACATTCAACAACAATCAGAACCCAGTATCAAAAACCAAGAATTATCCTCAAAACATGAATACAAATGCACATATATCAACCCAGCAGCTCAGATCTGAAACCCAAAAAAGAAAAAGAAATTAATATAGAAAAAGAAAGAGCGAGCGAGCGAGAGAGAGAGAGAGAGAGAGAGAGAGACCTACTCTTGAGGAAAAATGGAAGATGAGATCGTTCCTGAGCTGACGCTTTTTGTTTGCTTTACGCTACAGCTTCTCTCTTCTTTCTTCTTTCTTCTTTCTTCTTTCTTCTTTCTTTATTTGTTTTTGGGGTTCTTCTGGGTTGGCTCTACTGCGTGATCTCCTTATGTCTCGGCTTGAATATGCCGGGGCGAACCATCCACGCAGTTACTACAAATAGCGTATTTGATAGAGAGAGGGATATGTGCTGTGGATTCGCGTGTGATCCGTGGGAGACTCGTATAATATTAATATGCTTTGATAGGTTGGCGTTTGGGGGCTTCTAGGGGCGCACTACCCAATCTAATTGGGTGCACTTCACGTACATACTATTTTCTTTTTTTCTTTTTCACTTAATTTTATTTAAAAATTTAATAAACACCCTTGAAGGCTCAAACTATTTCAAAGCTTGGAATGGTCGACTGATTGTTGACTTGTTTCTCCATCCAACAAAGATGGATTTTTATTATTATTATTATTGTTTTTTTTTTTTTTTTTAATTTGATGTTCATGCTAGGACAAACAGTTTAAATGTTTTTAATTTGATTTTTTTTATATAAAAGTGATGATTTTTTTTTATATAAAAGTGAAAAAGTGAGGGTGGGGTGGGGGGTTTGCCAAACATGCTCATGCTAGGAGAGACTTTCACACAGAGTTTCCTAGTTGCAATAGGGTAGTTTGAAGTTTCATTGCACAATTCTTCTTATAATTAATTTTTTAGGTTATCCTTCAAATTGTAATGTTCTTCAAATTTTCAAAAGTTACAATTGGCCCTTTAAATTATTAGCTTCCTTTACTTAGCCTTCTGTGGTTAGGGTTTTCTATTAACTTTGATGGCAAACGCATGGCATAACATAAAATGTCAATTATACTAGTAATGTAATGGGATGGATCATCTTTGAAGATCATCTGAAACTCAAGTGTGTTGTCAAGAAGCTTGATCAAACATCGTGCAAATAAGTCATGGAATGAAAAACAAATAAAAATTAGCAGAAAGGCTTGGATGGACCTCATATGAAGTAATTCAATATTTCAAATAGAAATGGAAAGTCGATTGGACGATATTCGAATGCATCTATATATATATATTAAGGTAAGGTCTTTGGGGTTGATAAAAGGGCAACAAATTAGATCTTAGTTTGATTACATGTCCAACCAATAGTTGTAAACGCGATTAAATTGGTGGATAATAAATTTAAAGAAAGTTCAATTTTTACTAATTTATTTTTAGTAGCCTCATCAAATTTTATTAGCTAAAATAGTTAAAATAATTTTTCTATATTTTAGCAATGAACTATCACTATTTCATTAAAATAAATATTTTTATTATTTTTCTATAATCTTTTTTTTTTTTTGAATGTTTATCTTTTCGTAATTGTTATATTTTTATTATTATTATTTTTTCCAATGGTTATATGTATGAATAAGAAAATATGCTCTCATATTATAATTTTAAAACATTTATGTTTTGGATGAAAAAAGGGAAAAACGAAAAATGTGTGGGAGAGAAACGAACAAAAATAAATAAAAAAGAGAAAAAAATAAATTTAATAATATTTTAATCATTTGATGAATAAACGATACTCGCTAATCACTATTATTGGTGAGCATTGTTTACTCACAAAAAAAATTTGGTTATAGTAATAAGATGGTTGGAGTGTTTTTTTTTTTTTTTTAATATTTTTACCAAATTATCTCACTAAAATAATTAAAAAATCATTTTAGTCAGACCACTAGAAATGCTATGTCTAAGTAACCTACCCGTGTTTTTTCCTTTTTCTTTCTTAACTTGTAAGTTCCCATTTAAATTACACGTATTTTCTAATATTTGTTTGGGTAGCGATAGAAAAATAACAATCACTCACACTGGGTGGGATCTACCACCATATGAGCTCACCCTGTGTGAGTAATGGTTGTGTAGGAATTGTATAATTGTTATTTTTTTTATCATCTTCCTATTTGTTTTGTTCTCTTATTCTTGTAGTTCAACAACAACTAGAAACAGAAAAGGGTTTTGGCTAAGGAAAATGATTTTGCACACTTTTACACAACTTAAGATACGTTGGTGAGACTTATGCATGGTAGGACTCACGTGCATGGATTCACTAATGTATCTTGAGTTGTATAAGAATTGTACATTTAGGTTGTGCAACAGTTGTACATTTAGATTGTGCAACAAACACATCGATGAAATTCACGTACGTAAGTCTTACCAATATGACTAGGGTTGTGTAAGACCTTCCTCATCGAGTTCTTTAATTTAAAATTTTCACTAAATATTAGAAAAAATCCTCCATTTTCATCTTGCATCAAGCTCTTTAAAATTTTTGTATTTAAAATTTCTGCAAAACAGTTCTCGTCATAAAAGTCTCTAAATTTGATGCCCCTTTTCCTTTTGCCATTCAAGTTTCTCTTCTCCCGCTTCTTCAGTTCTTCGCTTTCCTCCTCCGCTTCTCACTCTCTTTATTTCTTTTTCTTTTTCTCTCACGCTCTAATGGTCATTAGTCTTGCACTTCCGTTGGTTGAACAATCTCTCACTCTGTCTAGTGGGTTCGTCGGGCACGGCCGGAGGCGCAAGCAAATCTACAGAAGGAGCCCCCATAGCTTGCGATCACCGAGTTCCTTGCCTTAAACAATCGATCAAGGGGCTTACCTTTCTCAAAGCAAATGGCATCCTAATATCAGCGGGTATTACTGCCTTAGCCCTGTCCGCACATCTGCATTTGTTTTGTTTGCTTCTTTTTTTTTCCCCAGATTTTTCAATTTGTTGTGAAATGTTCGGTGCTTTTGATGCCAGCTACATGTAATTTGTCTTTGATCATTGTGATTTGGGTTTTGTTTGGTTGGTAGGAAAATAGGGAAAGGTGAAAAATAAAATTCCGGGAAATTTATGCGGTCACTATAAGTTCACGATACTGTTTCGTGTGTGCGCGTTTTTCTGCAAGTCCTCTGTTTTCTGCATACTTGAACTTTTGCTGCGTTATGGATCTAGGGTTTTATGTGCGCCTCTGTGTGTGATGAGAATCGGTTTTGAGCTGGGTTAACTAATTATGGGCTTTGTGTTTGATGTTGGTAATATTGTCAAATTGCTGGATAATTATTCGTTTGTCCCCCAATTTTTCGTGATTTGGGTTTTTTTTCGCCGGTTGAATATAATTGACACGTTCTTAGCTAAGTTTCAGCTGCAAATTTGTGTATAATCTGCAATACTCAATTCATTTGTTGGGGAATCTTATCTCTCAACTCTCAAGGCCTTTTTTTTTTTTTTCTTTTTAATTGAAAAAAATATTGACGGTTGCTTGAGTTGTTAGATTTGTTTGTGAATACTTTTTTCCTGGATAAAGTTTATTTTACTCATTTGGAGCAACTTTTCATGGTAGTTAAAGTTGTTAAAGTGGTTGCCTCAAAATCAATAAAAAATAATATCTGTTTAAAATAGAGAAATAATTAGAGAGTTTGATGTATGAAGTTTTCTAAAAGTGATAGATAAAATCAAAAAAGTAGATTCTTGAGCTAAAATTTAGAGAAAATTTAGAAAGCTCACTAGGGATACTCAAGAGTTGGGCATTTGGGCTGTGCAACAAACACATCCCTTTGGCTAAAATAACAGAGAAGGAAAAACGGCACTGTCTCTCTGGTTGTCCTCTGCGTTCAATACTAGGTAACCCTAACCCTAAAACCTAACCCTTGCAATATTGATAGGAATTACTATTTTACTTTTTCTACTAAAGTTTTACAGCTTCACTGCAATGTGATTTGTCGATTCTGAAATTTTGCTTTCTGGTTTATTTCAGTGGGCAGTTAATTTGGTGTATGATGGCTGCTTTCGAAGGAAGCAAACGGTCTCAAGCTTCAACAGCTCTACCTCCACGCAAAATCAATGTCAAGAAATTCACAGAGTCTCGAGGTCCCGAGCTTGAGGCTCTTCACTCAATAGTTGCGGATCGGTTGAGCAATAATTTCAGGTCTCGGAGGAACAAGAGACGGAGAACCACTGCATTCGACAATCAGGTTGCGAGGAAGAGCTGCAGGAAGAAGCGGAAGTTAGGAGGAGAAGTTGATAAGGGCAATGCTTTGGACAAAGATAAGGAGAAGAAGGTTCCTCGGCGTGTTCGTCGCAGAGTTGAGCTTCAAATGAATCCGGAAAATGGTTTTGTTGCTTCTGGAGATGGGACTAAGAGACTGAGAATGCATGTTTGGCATGCAAAGCGGTTCACAATGATGAAGCTCTGGGGCGTTTACCTTCCTATGGGTTTGCAGGGCAGGTAATGTATTATTATTGTTGTTTGTCTTCCTCAAAATGTATGACTTAAAAGAGATATTTCAAAGTCCACGAATCTTGTTTTGAAATCATATAGGATTTTTATGTGTTCTTGATCTTTTTTGCCCCTACTAGATAAGTGGCTTCTCTTGTTTACTTCTCTGTACATGGGGTCTTACACTTTTATTGATATCTTGAAGCTCGAATTGGAAAGTGGAACTGATAGTACAAAAATGTGTGTGTGTGTTTTAGATTCTATGGTTTTCTTTTATTTATAATGGGAAATATATGTGGCTAACTTATGAGTAAAGATTTTAATTTTTTATGCAGAGGAAGGGGTTCTAGGGCGCTCTTGAAGTGGTTTAAACACGGGGTGCTCATACATGATGCAAGCTATCATGTTGCTGTCCAATTGGAGGGTCCGGAGGTAGGCGTTCCCTCTTCTTTGTTACAAGATTTTCTATTCTACGATTTTTTCCCCTTTCTGTTCACATTGTTTGATAATAAAGGCCTCTTAGGACTGAGGAAGCAATGCCTTTAATTGTCTGTCATAATAGCCACTTCAATCTCCATGAGCCCAACAAAAACTATGGTGTAATGTCTCTCATCTGTTTTGAGATTCATAATCTAATCTCATGTTGTATGCTTCCAGGATTCGTTAATTTCAGTTCTAAAGATGGTAATGGTGCCTTCCCCTTCGGCTCTTTCTGAAGATATTTCTCACTCTGTTATTTCTGGTGTCATATATGGAAGTGCTATGGTAGGTTATCTCATTAAGCCTTCTGTTATGGACAACGATTATTATTTAAGGTTGGGTATATGAACTCCTTGTTCTTTGCAGCTTCATCATGTTGGAGCACCTGTTTCTCAGTCAATTGCTCCTGTGACCTATATGTGGCGACCCATTCTTAATAGAGATAGTGATGCTATGGATCATGATGGTGATGGATGTAACAAGCCAGAAAGTATTGAGTGTTATTCTTCCTTTCGCCAGATATGGGTGTGGATACATGTTTCTGCTTTAAGTGAAGGATTTGATTCACTAAAATTTGCTTGCCAAAAGGAGGTAGGAATTCTAAATTTGGTTCTCATAAGAGCATCATATGTTGCAATACTTTTTTAGAAGCCCAACCTATTGAAGCTTATTGGCTTAAAACTCCCAGCCTCCAATGAGGCGTCACTTGGGAAGTCCTCTATATTCCTCCAAGCTCATAGCTAATGGTAAAACATCGTTTATAATGTATGCCATTATATCTTTAGATAACAATTTAAGAAATTCTCGTCGATGTTGTATTTTTATCTGTTTTTGTGCTGAATATATGTCATATGATGCTCAAATAAGATTACACATCCTTGTCCAATGCGACACTTATTGTTTATAATTCTTCCAGCAATAGAATTTCCGTTTATCTAGACTCATAAATGGTAAAGTAGAGAACCAGCTAGTGTTTAGGTCACATGCTCCTGTAATGTTGATGTTATATTTGTTTCATGTCTTCTATCTTCAGATGGATGAGAGGGGATGTCTGGTCAATTGTTTTTCGCGTGAAGGTCAACTTGCAAAACTCGAAGTATTGGGATCAAAGGCATTCCAACATCTTCAGAAGATATTACATCCTGTTACTTGGTAAGTTATTCAAAGGTAGAAATAGTTAGTATTAAGTTAAGAAGTTCAGGATGGTTCTAATGGTGCTAACTGGCTGTACAGTTCTTCAGAGAATTCTTGGCCAATGAAGATACATTCAGCTGCAGTGTCCGACAATGACCCTCAATTTAAGAGGTCTGCTGTTCTTGAAAATGGAGAGGGTTTTGGTACTCATGCAATTTTGTCTCTTAGAGTCAAGGATCCTCGCATAATGCCTGAGACAGGGATTGCAGATGTTCCGGAATCACTTTCTACTGGTATGCTCAGTGTACCAGAAGCTGAAATTAAAGAGCATGCTGCATTACCAGGAATATCAGACAACAAGGAGTTGCTCTTATCAATTTGGTCAAAACCTGAAGGAAAGAGCACTATTTATTATGACAATGAGTTATGGAATAATGGCAGTGGAGTAAGTCCCCCTGTGGAAGAGAGTGTGTTGTGCATGGAAAAACATCACCTGCATATGGATAACTTTTGTCTTGACGATCCAAATTCAGGAGTGCTGAACACTTCAACCAAGGTGCAGTGCTCAAGATCTTGCCCTATTCTGCTTTTAAAAAATAATAACCAAAAGGGCTCACTTATAGGGTAACTCCTTTCTTCCTGGTAAAATTTTCAATTTGGTGTTACTAGAATAAAATTGTGTTACATAATCTTGTGCTTGGTTTGTGATTTTACATTTAACATGTGTTACTGCTCATGTTCACTTACTGTCAGTATTTGTTGATGTTTTTAGGCGCTAGTGTGACAGTAGTGTTATTTGACAAATATGGAATAAGTGTCACTTTGCATCAATAGGGTAAAATTAGCAGTTCTTTATGAAAATTCTGTTTTAATAAACAACCTGGTTCATCTGTGCTTAAAATGTAGAAAAAAACCTATATGAAATGTAACTCAAATTTTAGATCCCAAATCTATGTGATTAGCCCTTTCAACATTTTGACTTCTGTGATTCTTTCCATTTAATATTTCATTAATGTTCAAAATGAAGATATGCATCTTGATTTTCTTGAATGTTTATTGCAAAATTTGAATTTGAAGTGGTCTGTGAGATAAGTGATAAATCTGTTATACATTTTTCTGGAGGGAGCAAATTGTGATTCCCATTTTTTAAAGCCGCCTTAAGCTGCTCCTCAGTGGATTAAACCAAGTTTATTTTCTTGTTGTTTGCATCATTTGTGCAAAGCTAACATGATTGGGAAATATTGATTTTGTCAAGCATGAAATATCTAACTGCCAAATTTTTTTTCCTGATATTTAGTATCTCATTGGTGTTTGTTTTCTTTTATTTCAGATGGTCCATTGTACTTCCCTTAAGTTGGGTCAGGGCCTTTTGGGCTCCTCTTGTCTCCAAGGGAGCTCATGCAATAGGTTTGAGAGAGAAGCATTGGGTTGCGTGTGAAGTAAGTATTTTTGCACCTTACAACTATAGCTTTTAGTACTAGGTTATCAAGCATTTATAGTAATCTTCTCTCTCTTGTAGATGGGGTTGCCATTTTTCCCTTCGGATTTTCCTGATTGCAATGCATACACAAACTTTATGGCAACTGAAGCTGATGCCTTTAATAAAAAAGCAGAACGTTGTCCTCCTGATGTAAGACCTTGGAGAGTTCCCATTCCACCCCCATGGGACACTGTCCGGCTTGCTTTTAACGAAGGACCTGCTAGAGTTGGAAATGGGGAAATTCACAGTGAGGAAGATATGGTTGATAGGAATTTTTTGTCCAACTCTGATTCAGGAAATTGTAGTAAATCATCGTTTGTTTATCATGGTAATCAATTTGATGGACTGGTAGCAAGGACATACTCCGTGCTGACTGATTTCATGAGAGGAATCCAATGTGATCGTTTGCTTCTATTTCCTCAACTACCAGACAGGAAGACAAGTATTTTTAAGTTTATGAAGGATGAAAGCATGTTTGGCCTCTGCCTAAATGGTATTGCCCAGTTTAGTTATGATGGTAAATTATGTTATCTTCGAATTCTTCTCCATGCTTATAAGGAAGGCGTTTTCGAAGAGGGAGCTGTTGTGTGTGTACCTCAACTTAGTGATTTATCACTGATGATTACAAGGTAGTTAATTCTTGAAACTTCTCTATCTTAGGTTAATGACTTTTTCCCTTCACTTACCAAAAATAAAGAAACAAATATGGAACTTCTTATTTGCGAAAATCATAGATGAATCTTTGCAAGAGTTATCAAATAAATTCCATGTGACTATGTACATTGAGGGCTTGAATTTGATGAAATGTGCATACTTGGATCATTATAAAGCGATATTTGACGAGAAAAGTTGTAAGATATGTTGGGTTAACCCTTTGTTCCATCAGAATGCATGCAAGCTTGGTTTATATGATTTGTTAATGACAAGTTTTCTTTGCTTAGAATATGTAGAATTTACATTTTATTTTGCCGAGTATGTTTCCTATCCCCCCCAATTAGTATCTTGAAAGTATTGTTACTGTCGTTATAATTGCAGGTCAGGAAATGACGAGGAAAGACTTCAAATGCCTCAATCTGCTGTAAGATCATACTTCAAGGAGCAATCTTCTGCTAGGTGGGAACTCCACATACCAGAAGATGCTGTTGCAAGGGAATCTCATCGGTGGCCGATCGGCTTTGTCACAACGGGATTTGTTCGAGGGAGGTTGGTATACACGTCCTTCGCTACCTAACAACTGCGTACTTCTATTTGCCTTCCATTGTATTATTTCTTCTTTTGATTTTGGTCATAAATATCAATATTGGGTCGGATTTGTGTGCAGCAAGAAGCCAATAGCAGAGGCTTTATGTGAGGCAGTCTTGCTCGCTCGTCTTAGAGAGGAGCAGTGGAAGAATATGCCCAGAAAGCGAAGAAAGGAGATCTATGTGCTGGTTAGGAATCTAAGATCTTCATCCTATAGGCTTGCTCTTGCGACCATCGTCCTGGAACAAGAGGAAGATGTGGAATTTATGTGAGCTGCTGGAAACTCATGGTTTTTGTAAATGTCATGTAGAATGAGATCTGTAATTTTTTATTTTTGCTTTATTTATATCTTTGCAGGTAAATACCTGCACTTCTTTTCTCACTGAGTTGAATCGAATTTGGTGAAAAAGAATTACCCTTGAGCAAGAAGAAAATTTTGATTTAGGGCTCGTTTGGTTTACTGAATAGACCCAAGGAATGAAATGACTATTCCATAAGAATAGTCATTCTTATATTTGGTATGGGTCTATTCCTTGGAATACCTATTCCCATTGGAATACCCATTCTCTTACGAAGAGGAATACCTATTCCTCTAAAAAATGGGAGGAATAGCTATTCCCACATTAGATTTTTCAAAAAAACACAATTATTTTTTATTCTCTTTTGACACTCTTCGTTAAGACAGGTAGCCATTTAACCCACAAAATGAATAATTGTATATATACAATAAACTATTACTTTAAACACTTCAAGCTAATTCTTGCTTTAATCCCATCAACACGATAGCATCAATAAAAAGCATACATCATGAGGCTCATTCCTTGATCGAACTAGCAAGCTCATCCAATCATCCATAATCACTATTATACTACAATTACACTTAGAAAATGCTTAGGATACTACCTATTACTATATTATTATTTTTTTGGTTATAGACACGCATAGCGTAGCATTCTTAGTAAATTCATTAAAAATAGTTTTTGAACTATTTTAGTGAACCAAATTACTAAAAATCATTCTCAATAGACTTAGCGCAAAATGATGAGTTTCGTTTGGTGATTAAAAAGTACTCACAAAAAAAAAAAAATTATCTCACACTTTTTTATTTCTTTTTCACACGCAAAGCAAAACTTTATTTTTGTCAGAGTCCTGGGATCAACAAAAGGCCAATCAAACTTCCTTTTTTCACAACTAGCATTAGATGAGAACTGGGATCAATACAAAGCCAAAAATGTGACTGTGAGGATTAGATAAAAATTAAAAAAAATAGAAAGATTCATACACTCCTTTCTCACAATAGTCCCGCAATAAGTTGAAGTAGCGAGTAATATTTTATTATTTTTTTTATTTTTTTTTTATTATTATTTTTGTAAAAAAATATTAAAATATTACCAGCCACGTCAACTTGTTGTAGATTTGTTGTGAGAAATGAGTGTAGGGATCATTTCTCCTTAAAAATATGGTTGATAGGATAAAATAAATATTACAAAAATATGATAGTTAAGAAAATACAAATTTTTACAAATATGACGGTTAGAATAAATACACATTCAAAAATTTAAATGTTAGAGAAAAAATCAATTTTTAAATAAAATAATAACAACAAATAATTAAAATAAAAGATGTGATTTTTAACTATGTCTGGCTAGTAAAATCTGGCGAGTTTAATAAGAATACGATGCATCAATTTAAGAGGGAGAGCATCTTATTCCGCCGGTCCATACTGTGACTCAAGACAAAGTCAATCTCTATTTCTACGCAAATATACGAGTCCCAACTGAAAAGCAATTCCCTATTCTTCTTCGTAATATCTTCATCTTTCTCTCCTTCTCTCTCTCTCTCTCTCTCTGAGGTACAGAGCTTCATCTTTTACTGAATTTTGTTGTTGTTTTTTTTTTTTTCCTTCAATTTGCTCCCTTTTGGCTGTCGAGAAAACGAAAAGGAAAGAACAGAAGAAAATTTCCTTTATTTTCTCGGCAACCAAACTAGAGGATAAGGGATCATGGTCATCTTCCCTAGCATGTGGATTGTAGGGGATGATTAGATTTTGTGATCAAATCGTGATTCATTAAAATTTCTATTCGATTTGACCAAATCAAAGTTATGAAGAATCGTTGATTGATAATTTTAGGGTTTTAATTAGATTAAGTAGCATCGGAAGTGCTTGCTTTGTATTACGAGGTCTTTGTCCTTTGCCTTAAACTTTCCTTGTGGTTTCTTCGACTTTGCTCTCTTACAATTGTCAGCTACTTTGATTTCTTCCTTAAACTCTGAAATAAAAATTTAATCAGGGTTTTAAATGTTAATTTCTTGATGATGATGATGATCAGGAACTTGTTTTTGTTTGTTTATTTTGACAAGTGGACTTGAAACTGGTGGATTGATTGTGAAAAGGGAAGATGTGGGCAGCTTCTTGCCTTGCGTCGTGCTGCGCAGCTTGCGCTTGTGATGCGTGCCGGACGGTGGTGTCAGGGATTAGCCGGCGGTCTGCAAGAATTGCGTACTGTGGCCTCTTTGCACTTTCTCTGATTGTTTCAGGGATTCTCCGTGAGGTTGCCGCTCCTCTAATGGAAAAGCTCCCTTGTAAGCCCTCTGAAAATATTTAAGGGTGTTTGCTTTTTCTTGTTTACTCTTTCATTTTCGGGGGTTGTTATGAGTATTTTGTATGCTTTATATTCTTCTGGGTGAATCTGTTATGGTGATAGTGAAGATATACGTGATATGCCAAAACTTCTCTGTTCTACGAAAACAAATGTAAATATCACTTTTGTTGTGTGATGTTTGTGAAATTTTCACATGTTCTGGCAGCTAGTAGACATAATATATGACACCTTGGCTGGTTCTGTCATATGAAAAGAGACTGTAAATGCTTTGGTGCTAATGGTCTCGGCATTTGTCTACTCAAACTACTGTAATTTGTGAATCCTATGGTTTCCTTGAAATTCTCTTTTGGGTCTGTAAACTCGCTAGGCCTAAGTGCTGGCTTGCCTGCAGCAAAGCCAAATAGCCTTGGATCGTAACAATCATGAATCCTTGACACATTCCCATATCTGTAGTCACAAAAGAAAATTTTTGCAGAAACATCCATCGAGATTTCTTTGTATTCTAAAGAGATAGAAGTAGTAGAAAAGGATGTATATGTTGATATTAAAAGCACTGATAAGGCAAACTTAAGTTTGAAATTCTTGTTATGCCGAGTTATAACTCTGTCTTGTTATTTGAATTATGCAGTTGTTAAATAATAAGATATATATTATTCATGTAGAAGAAATTTAGTTGAACTGTCACCTAACGAGGCTGTTAAATTTTCCGCGAATAGAAAACTTTCTAATAACTGTCATGATTTTGACTTGGACTGTAAAGAAACTAGCTTAACATTTTATAGTTGACTGCTATTGCATTAGGATGTGCCTTAGGAGCCGTCTTCCCGATTTAATATATTGTTGATTTAGAGTGAAGTATCTGTTTCAAGAAAGCTTTCTAGCTAAAGTGTTTCAAACATAGGGGATTCAATATACCAGAGGGATGGTATTATCTATGATGACCTTTTTTTTCCCAAAGTATTATGTTTCTATCATCATTCTTGTGGCCTTTGATTTTGTGGCAAGCGTATGAAAGCGTTCAATGTTCCATTAATCTCTGTTTTTTCATTTCTTGTTTCAAGCATTTTAATGTTTATATGCCAATGTAATATCTGCGAATGGGTGATGAAGAAGCCCTCTTCCCTTGGAAGTTTGATAAGAATTACGTACTTGATGTATTCCCAACTAGTAGCAGTGATGTCTTGGTTGTGTCCTTAGCTACTGTTTAAGGATGAGACTAATCTCATTTTGGTCATCAATGCAGGGATTAATCATTTTCATAAGACACCAAACAGGGAGTGGTTCGAAACAGATGCTGTGCTGCGAGTCAGCTTGGGAAATTTTCTCTTTTTCACTATTCTAGCAGTTCTAATGACTGGTGTGAAAAATCAGAAGGATCCTCGTGATAGTTTGCACCATGGTGGATGGATGATGAAAATCATTAGTTGGTGCCTTTTGGTAATCTTAATGTTTTTCCTTCCAAACGAGATTATCAGCTTCTATGGTAAACAATTTTTTCCATGCATAACATTTTCTTTGTTATTTTCATTTGTTACAAAATTCTAAGCATATGACACAACTACGCAGTCTCAAACTCTATAATTGGGAAAACTTCTAATTTATTTGGATTTATGCATGCTTCATGCAAGTTATTGGTAACATTTTACAAACTGTTTATAGAATTACAAGTCTATTGTTATGTTAAGGAGTAAGGACTACTAGTAGTGATTGCTTATGGAGAAGGAGGTTCTCTTTTTTTCTTTTTTAGTGAAGTAAATATAATTTTATTGAAATATCAGAGGGACTAACTTAGATATACAGGCTGTATACAAAATTACTCTACTTAAATAGAAAGAAAAAAAATACAATGAATTAAAGGACCTAGTATGTTGGACTACGATCTTAATGACATCCAAAACAATAGGCAACAAACAAAACCAGCCTTTTTGAAATAACAATTACATCTTCAAACCAGATTTTTGAACTTTGTCGCATCCATGTTCTGTATTTTGTAATATAGTGTTGAGTATTAAACAGAGTATTACTTTAGATTACAAACTTGTACTTCCAGGCATGGTAAGGATGGTTTGGGACTAAGATCCTTGAATTAATACAGCTTGTATACTGCCAAGACTTCCTTATCCCATGTGAAATGCCCTCTCCTATGATACCAACATCTGCCAAGGATAGATCTCCACACCTTTGATTAGGAACACAAATATAATAAGTGATCACGGTCTTCCACGTGCATCCTGCATAAGCAGCAACTAGCTCAACTTATTATACCACAAGAGACCAAGATATCTTGAGTGAGCAGTGCTTTCCAAAGAGCCATCCAAGTAATAAAAGAAAACTGCGGTACATGGCTACTAAACCAAACCAATCCAGCCCATTCAACCTTCAGCTGATACTCTGTAATAGTTTATCATGCAGAATCTAGAGAAAACTCACCATCTGGGCTTGCTGTCCACACATTTTCATCACCAGCTATTTGTAAAATTTTTGAGTAATTAAGAGGAAGAGATAAATAAATGATTCTGGTAAAGATAATCTACTTTCAAAACCTTTTAAACAAAATTTCTATATCTAAACCCAACACCGTTGGAATTAACTATTTAATACTGACCAATGTGCGGGCTGGGGTAAACCAACTTAACCCCGTTGGCTCGGGTCAAAATCTCCAGGCTGGCGAGCAGCTCTAGTTTGGGCTTTCTTAGAGTGTGTGAGCAGAGGTATTTGTATTTGTCTGTTATGGTAGAAATCTATGGTGAACTGATGAAGATTAAAAGAATGACCAGATTGAGATTTTCCTGTTTACTTCATTCCATGAGAATTTTTTTATTAGTGGACTCAAGCTGACAACTATATTTTATTTTTTGCAGAAACAATATCAAAGTTTGGCTCTGGATTGTTTCTTCTTGTTCAAGTTATGCTTTTGTTAGATTTTGTTCATGGATGGAATGACAAATGGGTTGGATATGACGAGCAGTTCTGGTAAGTGTTGGCTTTTATTATTTCCTTATCGTATGTCTTATTCATTACCTTCGATAGCTTTTTGTTTTCTTCTTTGAGTATATTTTGCTTTCTTAATCCAGATTTAACCTGACTTTGTCTTCTTTCTTTATATAGGTACGTCGCCCTATTTGTTGTTTCACTTGTTTGTTATGTAGCCACATTTGTCTTCTCAGGATTTCTCTTCCATTGGTTCACACCATCTGGCCAAGACTGTGGTCTCAACACCTTCTTTATTGTCCTGACCCTGATCCTTGTGTTTGTTTTTGCTACAGTTGCTCTGCACCCTGCTGTAAGTATATACATTGTCATTTCCTGTTATAGGCAACTGTAAAAGCTCTCTTGGTTTGCTTACCTTCTAATCTTCTATTGCATGAATTGTAGTTATAGAGTCAATATTGAAGGGGGGGGGGGGGGTGTTTATGTTCGGGCTAGCTCTGCCTACAACTAGTGTATGCATGATTGACATGGTTTCTAATCTGGCTGGTCTTAAGTTGTGATTATTTTACTTCTTCCTCATTGATGTTGAGAATGTAACTGCAGACTTCTTTTGGTTTCCTGGAAAAGGTCCTTGATTTTGACAATGACACTGGCTCTAGTTTTGGCCCGTTAAAACGGATGTCTAGTATCATGTTATCTAAACAATTAAATTCATGATTTTCAAGTTGTTAAAATAGATTAAAAAAAAAAACATTTTATGCTTTCCTTTTCAGTTTCTGACTGGCTAAATATCAGTGAAGTTCATGTCCCAGGGAGTGTCAGAGGCTACATTTTTCTTGAAACATTTATATGTCCTCTACAAAGTTTCCATTTTTCTTCTCTGAGTATGATTGGCAAGATATGTAAAGGTTGAAGAGGATTAACGAAATGCTGTAGCACGATCCATTCGCTGAGTCTTGGTTAAAATCCAGATCGATAGTCCTATGATTGGTCTTTCTCTAATGTTTTAGCTTATGAGTTTGAAGGTGAGGAAGCTGTTAAAAAAAGGGGATGGTTCAAAGTATAATCCATATAATATTGGAGTATGGAGCAATTCTCTTTCATTTGTTCCATATAATTAGAACTTCGACCTAATAAGAAACTAGGTGTCACCTGTTTTCCATTATGATCTTCAGCATTAAGGCAACATCAATTGCATGTCTGTTCATATAACTCATGCTTATCTTGCTAATTGCATATCCTTTATTATTTTGATTATCTTTAGTTTGCTTTTTCTAGAGATAATTTGATATTGTAATATTTACATTAGAAGAGAGCTTCTTCTTTTTTAAAAATAAAAAAATAAAAAAATCATGAATATTATTGTATTGTCAAATATCGGGTAGAGATATTCAAGAGATTGATTATGTGTTGATCAAATGGAAAAATCAATAAGACCTATTTTATGATTTTCTCTTGATAAATTACCCCCCATCACTTGATCAATATTCTAACACATCCTCTGATGTGTGGGTGTAAACTCTCATTTAATGGATTGAGTCCAACACATGGAGTATTAAACTTAAATGGGAAAGATAGTATGGAGAGAAAGTTCAAACTTAGCACCACCTACTCCAAGACAATGAAATTACCATTTAGCCATTATCCAAAAGCCTAAACTGATAGGAAATAATAAATTTAACCAGTTAATCAATATTCTAACACACAAGTGAATCCATAGAATGCACTAAGTTCATTCCGATTACGAGGGTGATTGTGGTTTCTTGTCTCATTGTAATTGTGTTTTCAGGTAAGTGGAAGCGTTTTGCCAGCTTCAGTTATTTCTTTTTACTGCATATACCTCTGCTACAGTGCACTTGCTAGCGAACCAAGGGAGTATGAGTGCAATGGCCTTCACAAGCATTCAAAATCTGTTTCCACCGGTACTCTTACAGTTGGTCTGCTTACGACAATTCTGTCAGTTGTCTATTCTGCAGTCCGTGCTGGATCATCTACTACTCTGCTCTCACCACCAAGTTCACCACGTGCTGGTAAGTTTCGACTTTAAATATAGGAATTCTTAGCGTGCTTGTTTATGTGCAATCCTTTTACATGATGTCAATGTGTTCAATAGTAAGTTGAAATAGAACATGTTATACTAGTGAAATTAATTCCCTGCCCTTAAGAATCTAATTTTAGTATATAATGTGGATAATGGAAAATAAGAATTAGAACATACAAGCATTTCTGTGTCCATTGGCCACAAGAACTGATGTTTCTCTCGTTAATTTTCTGGTTTCCCTATGAAGGTGCAGGGAAGCCTCTGCTTCCATTGGACAACAAGGCTGAAGAGAAGGAAGAAAAAGAGAAGGCCAAGCCAGTTACATATTCATATTCCTTCTTCCATATCATTTTCTCCCTTGCAAGTATGTATTCAGCTATGCTGCTGACTGGGTGGTCGACTTCAGTGGGGGAGAGTGGGAAGCTGGTCGATGTGGGCTGGGCTTCTGTGTGGGTCAGAATTGTGACTGGGTGGGCGACCGCAGCTCTGTATCTCTGGTCTTTGGTTGCCCCTATTATGTTCCCAGAAAGGGAGTTCTGAGCACCTCTTTGAAAATATCTATCTGTAAGTAAATTTACTGTATGCATGTGTGCTGATTCTGACCTGCTTTCAGACGAAAATTTATATCCCCCGCTGTATAAACGGAATGGTTTGTATTGGACATGATCCAATAGAGGGGCGCCATGTTGAGTGAGCACTGAAATTTGGCTCTTCATTAAGTTTTAACTATCACGATGGTGTTATTTACACCCCTTTCATTTTGCATCGTTGACATCACTTCTCACGTGTCATATCTTTTAATTTTATTTCGAAGGAAAATTACTTACCTGATCTTTGGGATTTCCGAGTGTACCAAACTGATCCTTCATCTTTGGGATATCAAAAAGGTCATGAACCTTAGGGTGAGTCCAAATTTGGTCTCTGTCATTCAAGTGTTTGACGAAAACCATTAAATTCATACGTAGATGCACACCATGATCAATCATTGACACGTGACAACTGATCACTTGGGCTTGTTGGCCTTATAAAATTATAATATTATTCTCTCAAATATATAAAGAGAAGGGTCCTCCCACATCATAAAAGAGCGACTACCACCCTTTAGGTGTCTTAAATTTAATTTTTTTTTTTTTTAGGAAAAAGTTTCCAAACCGCTCTCAAACTGTCATCCAATTATCAACGTTCTTTCAAATTTCAGATTGCGTCAATGTTCTTTTCAATCTATAAAAAATTGTCAGTCCCCCACTAACAAATTTGTCAATGTTTACAATAGTCATAGCATTGCCAGAGGTTTTCACCAGACTCACGGCAGAGCGGTGGGTCTTAAAGGAGAAAAACTTATATGCGGTTGTGGCACAAACCCATAAATTTGTGCCCTCTAATGAGAGAGTGATGAGCCAACTTGGAATAACTTCTTTTTTTTGTTCTTTTTTTTTTTTTTTTATGCCGCCACTGCCCAGCTCCGACCACTTAGCCCAACCACGCCGCTAAGGAGGAAGGATCCTTCCTGCATAGGAAGCCCCTGCGCATGGATCCTTCTTCCTCAGCGGCATGGTCGAAGCTAGGTGGTGGTAGCGTGGTCGGGGCTAGGTAGTGGCGGCGTGGTCACGCCGTAAGCTGAGCGGCGCAATAGCTAAGGCGACAGCTTCAGTAAATTATTATTATTTTTTTTCCTTTAGATTTGCAATAATATGGTATTTTGATTTTTTTTTTTTTTTTAAGTTGTTCTAAGCTAACTTGCCACTCTCTCATTGGAGGGTGCAAAAATATGGATCTATGCCACAACCCCATAGAGGACATTCTCAGTCTTAAAAAGTATTTTAGTCTTTTTAAAAAAAATTGTTAAAAAGACATTTTTACCTTTTTATAGGACAAAATGAGGGCATTAAGAATTTCTAGTTTAAAGGAAAATTGAATTTGATCCAATCCAAAGTTTGGGGGAAACATTGACTATCAGATTGTAGTAGTTTAAACGAAGTACGTAGACGTTTCCCATTTAAAAAAACTATTTACTAAAGGAGAGAATTGTAATTTCCTGGGGACTCCGTCCGAAGAAATAACAAAATTTGATATTTTTTTTTTTTTTTTTTTTGATAAGTAACAAAATTTGATAAATTGATTTGATACAAAGTCCAAATCTCAGGGATCAATTCGGTAATGGTGACAGCACAGCAATAATGTGTGTATAGGAACAACGGAAACAATCAATATGATTTTAGTATTGTAAAATACCAACTTTTACGAAAGCCGTTCAGACTGAATGGGGAAAAATATTTGTAAAGCCTATATTAGATGCCACTTTTGCCACACTCTACTTAAATAGCTCAATTCACAAAATTAATTTTCGTAATTCATTATTAAAGTACATAATTTAATCCAAACACTACCCAAGTAAAGAAGTGACAGAAATGAATCCAAGAAATCAAAATTACGAACCCAATTGAGGTTCACCATTCAATCGTCAAAATCTCCAGCATTCTCCAATAAGTAGTTGGCTGCCAATTCCTCATTGCGATCGCACGCCAAAAAGGCCTCAATGACTAAGGCTCTATCAAATCCCATTGCTTCTAGCTATAAAATGTGAACATAAATTGAAACATTTAAGGGAAAAAGAGTAAGAAACATAAAGAAAGAACAAAGGAAAAAAGAAAAGAAAGAAAGAGCGGATATCAAATAAAAATTAACACATACTCGTTCAATAGCCTCCTGTTCAGCTGAGGTGACATTGATGGCATGAGGCATGTCTTGCTCAGGCTGATCAAAGGCATCCCTGAAAGTAAGAAGATATCATGCTGTTTTGTTATTTAATAGTTCTATGTGGAAGTTTATTTGGGGGATCAATGGTGTCACTATATCTTGGTGCATACAAGCACAGTGCCGCTATCATACAAACAAAATCAAGTTTAAAGAAGAAATTAAATCAATTTCCCCAGGTTCAAACCCCGTGCTATAGAGGAGTGCCTGATCGGGCTTTAGTAGCCTAACCTTTCTTTGGGAAGGGGGAGGGGTTTACAGCTTACATTCTTCCTCCGCTCTAATTTTATGAATGATGACTCTTCTTTTTTTTTCCTCGTGACAATTTTCAGCAGCAAAGGAAAATTGTCACGAGGAACCTATTCAAACTAGAATCTCTGAGGTGCAACCTGAAAGCCATACTCTTTCCAAGAGTTGTCCCCTCACACTCGTATTCAAAAGTTGGTACTGTCAGAGATGATCAAGACCAAGAAAATGGTACAGGATCAAGTGGCAACTTTCAGGCTTCTTTTTTTCCTTTTTTGGTTGGGCAATGAAGGCATAAGAACCACTTTTACTTTCACCTATGCATTACATGGGATCCAGAATTGATACGTTTAACTTTAAAGGCTTTTAAGGTCAAAAAGTTATCTGATTACTAGCACTGAAGTCAACAAAGTCTACCACAAAAACTCCAGGACAATGCTTTTTAAGTAATGCCATTATTGAAAGGAATTTTCACTAAAGATGACGACAACATTGAGTGATAAAGAAGATGATGACTATAAGTAACAATGAAGAGTGTACCCGCTAAAGATATCCAATAACTTGTAATGAGCAAAGATGTCTTGACTAGTTTTTTTTTTTTTTTTTCTATTATTCATCTGAGGATTTAGTGGATATGCCTATATAAGTACTGACCCTTCAGAACCCTCAAGAGGTTCATTTATCAACTGAAGAAACTCAGCGTGGTGCTCCTGAATTAGTCTTAAAAGCTGGGGATTTTGCTTTCCGAGCTCCTGAAGCATTGGCTGTACCGAAAGCAGTAGTTTAACTCCAAAACATTGGAAAGCCAGTAAGATTCAAATACAAATAAAAAAATTGATACAGACCTGTAATATCTGTGGATTTGCTTGCACCATTGAACGCAGTGCTTGAAACTAAAATGCAAACAGAAAAACAAAAAACAAAAAATCAGTATCACTGTAGAAGTTCGATAAGCATAAAACAGGACCTAAAATCAAACAAACAGATCATTTGGTATCACCACTTATAAAAATGCAAACAAAAAAATCAGTATCACAGTAAAAGTTCGACAAGCATAACAGGACCTAAAATCAAATACATCGTTTGGTATTACCACTTATAGGCCATAAATGAAATCCAACATCCAATGCAGAATTTTGCTAGACATATCAACCAGTAAAAGTCCAAATGACGAGTGTTCTCTGGTTTGAGTTGTCAGATGCGTACTTCTATATTTTCCCTCTATGCCCCCTCTATCATACGCATTAAATTATTGTTGATGTTATTTAATGGAGATAAAAATGCCATGATTGATAAGAATAGAAATAATTAGCACAAGCCACGGAAATTAAATTATCAACAAGTTCATTTATTAAGATGCAATGCTTTCTTAAAATCTCATAAACAGAACTAAAAGATTCTTAAATTAAAGAAAATAAAGAAATGAATAGAACAGGAACCCCACCTGTGGATTGTTTCGAAGAAATTCAAGAGATCCAAGTCCTCCACCACCACCACCGCCACCAAGTGTCTCCTGGAAAATTCCAGCTTCTAAAATTTAAGGAACAAGATAGTGAATACAGATAATGGAAGTCCATCCATCATCTGAATTTCTTACCTGAGGAAACATATTCAAGGGTGACGAGTTAGGCGCTCCAGACACTGGTGCAGTGGCTGCACCTGTTTCAGCTGCCTGACTTGCAGGGAAACGAGGCACTGGTACTGCAACTTCTGCTGCTTCTGGAATACCCTGAAGGTAGATCAACATTAGCATCTCAATCAAGACAAAGTATACAACAGAACACTTGTGGATTTTCAACATACAGAATATAAGTAGTCGACTGCTCGCTCTGGGTTGTTATAAGCTGCTCGAAGTGCACGGGTAACTGTTTCTCTGTCCCAGTTACCCCCACCCATATCCATTATTTGTTGAATAGTCTGCTCAAGACTATTACCAGCAACTAAATTTGAAGCAGCTTGTCCATAGGTATCAGGAGCACTGTAACAAGATGTAATACATATATATAAGCATTTTCTTATATTGATAACCAAAGGATGCACCCAAGTACATAGAAATATACAAGAGAAGCACCTAACCATAAAAAGAGAAGAAATCAAGACTTGAGAAACTAGAAATATGAAAACAATCATAGGCAAACCATCCATTGGAAAAGGGTGTAGAAAAAGAAGGCCTTCAACTCCGCCAATGTCCTCTCACAGTCTTCAAAGCTTCGATCATTTCTCTCTCTCCAAATACACCACAGCATGCATAGCAGAATCATTTCCAAATAGCTTCACTTTAAGGACTACAAAACTTCCCTCTCCAACAAGTGAAGAAATCTTTCACCTAACGAGGCACCCACGCTAAATCAAATAGTCCGAATATTGAGCACTGTAAGGCACTAACTGTCTCGCAATGAAATAAAAGGGGGTCAACAGTTTCCCCACTCTTTTTTGCACATACAATACCAATCTACAACAATGATATGCCGCTTTCTTGTTGTCCAAAGTGAGTATCTTACCCGAAGCGACCAACCAAGTGAAAAAAGACACTCAAAGGAGCCTAACTCCGCCAAATACACATCCAAGGAAAGGGAGTGCTATCACAAGGTATTAATATACACTATAGAACCATCTCACATCAGACAATCCTTTCTTTGAGGGATTCCAACAAAGCTTGTCTACCCTGTCTTCTCTCAATTTGATGGAATACAATTGATCAAAAAATGCCAGACAGAACTTCAACTTCAAATCATGTGCCACTCTAACAAAATTGACCGTCCGCTATGGGGAACTATTAGAGAATAGAAAATGATCAGCCACAGAAGCATCCCTAGAGCAAGCAATGCTAAACAACTCTGGAAATGCTTCCTTAAGGGTTTGATCCCCGCACTACACATCATGCCAAAAACTAATCTTGGAGCCGTCACCCACCTCAAATTGAGTGTCTTGAAAACACCTTCCAACCTTTCCTGATGAATTTCCAGAGACCCACCCCAATATTGATAAATTAATAAAACTCTTTGTGCTTTGCACCTAGAAAGGAAGTCCAATCATATGTAGTAATGAAATATCGCCATTTTGTATGTAATATTAACTAATTTACTTGTTTTTTTTTTTTTTGATAAGTAATAAGACTTTATAAATGAAAGCGTAAGGCGCCCCTAAGTACACAGGCAGTATACAAGGAGAAACCTAAGCTAACCCACAAAAACCCAAAAACAGCCCACATTACCACCCAAGAACCAGCCCACATTACCACCCAACCCTATGCCCCTAAGCCCCTAAGGCTCACAATCTTCAACCATATCCCATCGCCTATGTTCCTCATCAAGGGCAGAGAGGAGAGCCATAGATCTATCCCCCTTTTCCCCGAAATACAAAGAGCATGCCATAGACAACTCCGAAGAAGTCAAAGACTTCTTCCCTTTACACTTCTCCTGAATTAAAGACTTGTAGGAGGGAACATCCAGGGAGGAGGAAGGAAGGATCCTCCCTTCCGGCGAGTCCATGTTCGATCCCTGACAAATCCTCCGACCAGCTTTCCTACGCCTAGAGGGATAGTTCGTGTCACCATAGTTGATGGAACTCTGCAAATTAAGAAGTTCCCTTTTTCCTTTAGACTTCTGGCGCTCAAAAACCTGAAACTCCTCTTCCATGGCGTCCCGAACAGCCAAAGTCCCCTCCCCAAAATCCCCATCCAACGCCCAATCTAAAGGCAAAACTTCCGAATAATCATCTTCATCCTCCTCCCATACTACAATATCCCCATTGATGGCCTCCTGAGGCACCACCGTTGGGACTGAAATCGGGGGAAGATTAAGGAACCCCTTCCTAAAAATGCCCTGACTCACTGACGTCGTTGCCTTCTTTATTGCAGGATTTTTTACCACCTTCTCCGCTGTCGTCACTTGACCTGAGACCCACTTATCCACGAAACCAACTGACATCTTCACAGCTTGCAAAGAGTCAGAAAGTAGCCCATCATCCCATTTTACAGAATGCCTTTCCCTCAGTTTTTTCGCCCTTCTGTAGTAACACTGGAATGGCTTAGATGCCATCACAGGGAGGGGAGAACGCAGCTTCTCTCCTAAAAGAGTAGCACCAGCGAGAGACGGAGCGGCAAAAGAGTGATTAGGGTACTGAATCTTCCCCAGAGGCATGAACTTGAATGAAGTAATAATAGAACCCACCGGAATACCCAACTCCAGCGCCGGAGAGGGGGGGAAGCCGAACAAGATAGTGGCTGGATACACCCTCGAACTAGAGACCTCCGAATGCACCTGGGAACTGTTCGTTTCACCCCTGACAAGAACCACCGATCTTGGATCTGTCCCTGTAACAGTCGCCGATAGGGACTCCGGCCTAGGATAGATCTCAGCCGAAGAAGCTGGACTCACACCCACTTTATCTCCCACCTTTGACGCCTCCACACCCCCAGGAAGAATCCGATTCAGAACCAACCCAGAGGACATCTCAGGTATCGTCTCCGGCGAGGTTGGCGGCGAACAGGAGATATTAGGTTTCCGCTTGATTCGGGTCACGCGAAAACCCGTAGGTTTTCTAAATTTCCCTGACCCGGTAAAACGGCTCAGGACTCTCCCCACAGCGCGGCCCAAAGCCAAATAAAAACCGGACCCCAACTTGTGCCACGTCCGCAATTTCGAAGATTCAAAATTCAAATGAGAGCCCTTATTCTGCGGATCTACGGTTTGGTCTATGCCCGACAAAACACGCCGGTGGGCCTCCAAAGAGAAGCAATCCACCGCCAATCTCGGAATATCCTCTGCAATCCGCACCACCGGAAGAAGATCGAAATCGCAAGGAGACGCCCGTGAATCCCATAACCCGGACTGACCATCACCCACCATGGGCAACTTCTTTGCAGCAGTGGTTGAATCTGCCCTCACAACCTCCACAAATGAAGGCCCCGTCCACTTTGAGGCCAAGCCCAGAGCCGATCGATCTTCCTCCAAAGCCTTCTTCTCCGGTGAAGAAGATGAGCGTAGCCTGCCACTCACCGAATCTGAGACAGAGAGTACAGCCTTTCTCAGCTCATCTGAAAATTTACGCCATCCCCACCCTCCACGGCCCTCGGGGATAACAATGGAACCTTTCCGGCCGCCCAACCCGAACATAGTCGCCTCTAAATAGCACCCAGCTTTATTCTCACCTCTTCTAGCAATTAAAACCTTCGAACCCTCTCTAAATGACTTCACAAAAACTTGCTCTGTCTGGATACCCAACATCAATTCCAGAGTCGACGCAAGCCAAT
This sequence comes from Alnus glutinosa, assembly GCF_958979055.1. Taxonomy (NCBI): domain Eukaryota; kingdom Viridiplantae; phylum Streptophyta; class Magnoliopsida; order Fagales; family Betulaceae; genus Alnus; species Alnus glutinosa. Next base: position 2,649,894 of record NC_084888.1, read on the forward strand.
CGGCGCTCTGAACATTCAATAAGACCACACCCAGAAAGTTTTTCCTCTTCTCCTCCACCCTCAACGTCGACGCCCCATCCAAAACCTAGAAGGTGAAAGCCTTCGACTCCACTAAAAAAACCTTATCGCCGAAGCCCAAAGCCCAAAAAACTACATCGCCGAAGCGAAAGAGAATACCGAAAAACCAATTACAGGACCAGACAATAGGCTGAGAGAGAACGGATCTGAGAGAGGATGGAAGAACACTAATTTACTTGTTATAAGATGTTGATAAGCTAATAGAAAGCAACAATCTCAAAAAGAGAATGCGACAACCTTGTCCGGCATTTACATTACATGCAAATATGTGCACTGGAGAGCACATTGCATTACTACCAAAACAGGTCCTAAAAAACAGCTACCCCCCCCCCCCCAAAAAAAAAAAAAAAAAAAAAAAAAAACATGACAATTCATATCAAAAAATACCCCCAAATCTCCAAAATGTAGTTTGGAAGCCAAATACTCAGAATGAGTCAAGGAGAAAGCTATTTCTGGGGAATAATTATCAAAGATGAACCATTACTAAGTCTTAATAAACACATTACTAAAGTGGCCAAGCACACACACAGAGAGAGAGAGAGAGAGAGGAATTGAAGTCAAGTTGTATGGGTTAATTTGCTCCTGTATAAGTCCTAATGGTCTGAATATTTTGTTGAGCTAATATTTGCCATGATTGTAAGAACAACCCCATCTCCTCTCCCTTATTAGGGTAACTGATCAAAGGTTGTTTTCAACTCTTGATTATCGTGAAACCTCAGTTCACCAATTCCATGGCCATTTATTCTCAAAAAGTATTAAGATAAATATCATAGAGATAGAGCCCATACCGAGCTGTTTCCATGTCCGAAGCAGATGAGGCGCTTTCCAAGGTCCTGAAACACAGATAGCATAATATATAAGATTAGTCCAGCTAATCCAAAAGCAACAATTTGAAAGATAACTGTATAGAAACTCACGGGGCTTGTACAGGAGCTTCAGGTTCAGGAGTAGAGTTTGAGGTAGGTGCAGTTATAGGTGGATTTGTAGAAGCAGGCTGTCATACAGAAGTAAAATAAGTAGTTTATACAGAAAACACAATAAATTAATGTGATTGTTTAAGGCAAAGAATAAGAATGAGCAAGAATACCTGTGTGGATGATGCCCCTGCAGAGCCCAAAGTTTTACTCTGCAAAAAAAGGCAATAAAACATGAAATTACGGTACATAACGTACAAAGATGTAGTCAGTATCCGAGCTTATGCAGAATTTTTGTCATGAATAATAATTTATTGAATAAAAAAAAGGGCAAATAGCGTCATGATTTTCTAGTCACCAGCTAATTACTATTGCATTTCCATTATATTTGAACATAATTACTTATTTGACACCTAAAATTGAACTCAATGAAACCATCTTGTTATCTACAACTAGAATAATGGCAGGAACATGTTGCATCCTTGCCTCGCTTGATTCTCCATCTGGAGCAATTATTCAAACGCTAGCTTAATCATGAGTACTTGGTAGTTACCTGATTTAGAAATTTTGATAGCCATTGGAATGGGGTATCATCAATCGAATATCCAAAATCAAGTAACATTTTAAGACTCATTACATATTTTTCTCATCCTGGAACATAAAATATCACACATCGTAATGCAGTCACACAAAAAGGAAAATAATCTTTGAAAATTCCCACTTTTTCGCCAAACTTCAAGTATAATTAATCCACATACAACAGCAATACATGGTAAATTAACAATATGAAAAAAATCACAAGCACGTTATTTCAAGAAAATTTACTGAATCAGGGAAAACATACCTTGCTAAGCATGACAACAAGAAAACCATCCTCGGTCACCTTGTTCTCTGCCAGGGTGGTTTCGTCTTTCAAGACCTTCCCATTGTGAATCAACAACTGCTGTCCACATGGGTAGTTGTCTTTTCCTTGTATATCTTCAATGTTCTTCTTGACAGCCATAATCTTAAAATAAAAAGCACCCAATGTCAACTATTCCGTCAACAAACTTCTAAACAAATCCTTCTTAGTCTACAACATCACATTGAACTTCTCCCCACTTATATCTCATTGCCTTAATAGTATAAATTCTAAATACCCCTTTTACTCGTTGTCTTAGCCAGAATAAGCAAGGATTATCACTAATAAATACAAAAGCTATACTCAGTTTGGCTGATGAGAAAACCAAATAAAACATCTACGGCTCATTTAATCATTTTTTTTATCTTTTATTTTCTCAGTAGTTTTGAAAATACCCAAACAGATTACAAGAAAAGCACTCATAGTGTGAAATTCAGAATTGAAAAGAAAAAAAAGAGGGAAAGCTAAACTTACGGTGTCGGATGGCTGAACCCTGATTTCAAAATGGCTGCCTTTCAGAGTCTTCACGGTGAGCTTCATGTCGGCGACTTGGCAGCCCGAATCGGCTCAAAACGACGGCGTTTCAAGGGAGGAAACCCTAGAGACCGCTCTGGGGAAGCGAACGAGCAAAAGAGAGAGCTAGAGAGAGAGAGAGAGCGCCAGAGTGAGCTCGTGTTCCAGGAAATGAGGCACACAAAACAAAAGTACAGTTTCACTATATATTTGGGCCTCTGGCCCAGAGAAAGAGAGTTACATATGGCCCTCATGGACTGTGCACGTGATTTTAACAAAATTAATTTGTTTTTAAATGAAATTTAAAGAAAAAATAATTAATTAATTTATTATTTTTGTTTTGATGATTTCGTTTGAAAATTTTGAATATATGTTATTGGCCCTCTAGAGAGACGTAAAATAATGCTATTTTTTGGAATTAAGGTATTCACTTTTATTTGAAATTGTGATCATGTATTTATTATTAATATATTTGTATACTTATGGCTTCTAACATACAATGAAACTTTTATAATAGAGAAAAGTACATGAATTAAAACTAAATTCCTAAAAATTCATCATTACTCAAACAAATCAACAAATTTGGAAACAGTGTCTACAAGTTAATTTCATAAATCTCACATGGTCCAATGAAGTTTTTTTGTTTTTAAGATCAACATCCATTTCTAAACAATTATTGCATCAGTAATTCAAAAAAAAAAAAAAAACCTAAACAGTATAATTTGAATAAATGTGCGTGTTTTGGGGGGGGGGGGTGTTAGCGTTGGCAAAATAGGTAATTGTGTCAAATTCGAGTCAATCTGATTTACCCGTCAACTCGTTTAGACCAACCTGAACCCGACACAATTAGCTCATCATGTTGAAACACGACACGATTATAAGCCGGGTTACCCGACACGGCACAATTAACCCATATAGTTAATGGGTCATGACAACCCGACCCAATCGGTTGTTTAAAGGTTTTTAAAATGGGTTTTGAATTTTTATTATGAATATATGAGCCAATAATTGGGCTAAACTAAAATTCTATAGTACCAAGCCACCAACTACCTGCTTTAAGTTATTATCATTGTAGAACCATACCACGAGAACAGTGTCTCATTATGATATTTCGATTTTTGAAAAAATAAATAAATAAACGAGTTGATCAGTTTATGATCCAAAACTGTTTAGCCTATAAAATTCAAACCCCATAATTTCGTGTTGTATTTGTATCAGATTTGTAGGTCGTGTCAAAAATTAAGAACCCTAATGTATGGTAAATTACTTAAATGTTGATAAGTGATCACAAATTATTTTTTAAGTTTAAAAAAAAAAAAAAAATTGTTCAAGAGGTCATTGAGGCATCAATTTTTGTCAAATCATTCTATGAGAATTAAATTTTATCAATTTACTTCAAAAGATTTCAACATGTGTTAAATACATCATTTCATTCATTTTTTATTGTTCATACCGCATAATACCCGATTAAATTATACCACGTGTCACAAAAGCACTGTCAACATATCTACCCCAACTTTTTTTTTTTTAATACCCAGCTTCTATACACATGACTAGTCATGTAATGCCACGTTAACAAGAAAAGTCATCATCGTAAATTTTTCATTTTTTTTACAAACAGGAAAAAAAAAAAAAAAAAAAAAAAAAAAGACAAGACAGCATACCATTAAAAAAACAGTATTCACTACTTCTTTTCCTATTTTAGAGTTAGAGATGTTTAGATCTTGTCTCATTAGGTATGGTTGCATTTGTGATTTTAAAACATATGATTTAAAAAAAAAGTGATTGTAAAATATGTAAATGGAAAACGTATTTTTTTTAAATGCAGCTAAGCATTTGCTAAAATTATGATTTGGTTTTTAAAATCGCATAATAATCATTTTTTTTTTATAAGTAAATTTAGTCTTATTGAAAGCGTAAGGCGTCTCTAAGTATACTGAAAGTATACAAAATGAAATACCAAACTAGAAAGAGAAAAACGAACAAAGAAATTAACAGAGTTAAGGGACAGATTTGACAAAAAAGTCACCGTCCAAATATACGGAATATGAAATAACGAAGCTAAAATATAATCCATGAAACTCTTCACGTTTTCGAAACACCTAAGATTTATTTCCTTCGACACACGCAAAAAAATGCATATTAGCATCATCTTCCAAATCGCAACACTCCTCGGCCTTCTAAAATTCCACCAACAGACAAACAAGTCGATAACTCTTATAGGTATAATCCAATACAAACCAAATCGAGTGAAGAGATAATTCTATAGAGCGGAAGCCATATCGCAATGAATAATAAAGTAGTCCACTGACTATTCATTTCCCTTGCACAAGCAGCATCTATTCATTATGATAACATGCATCTTCCTATGATTTTTCACTGTAAGGATCTTGCCTATGGCCGCCAACCACAACAACAAAACTGACATCGAAAGAGTCTAAGTCCAACACACACAATTCTAAAGGAAGCGACTACCTTCCGAGCAAGCCAGGGAGTTAAAGAATGACTTGACCTTGAACAAACTTATTTTGAAAGAGATCCACCAAAGCCTATCCGCACAACCTCTACTCACAATAGCTGAGTGCAACACTTGAAATAAGGAAGCAAAGACATTCACTTCCCAATCACACGCTTCTCTAACAAAAGAGATTTTCACTTAATAGAATCGCCAAAAAAACTCCATATTATGCGCAAATGAGGCATCATTCAGAACCATATTGCCGCACCATAAATATGCCAAAATTTTGTTCTAACCCTATCCTCCACCTCAAACCTAACAAACCAGAGAAATTGTCTCGCCCTTTCCTAGTGTTCTTCCACAATCCCAGCTCAAATGCACCTACAGGTTAAATGGAGCACCACCCACCCTACAAATTGCTAAACTTGGAGTCCACTGCAACTCTCTACCAATCATCCCTCTCAATCTCAAACCGCCATAACCATTTACCTAATAGAGCGCGGTTGAACATCACCAAGCTCCTGACACCTAGCTCTCCCTCTGAAATTATGGTACAAACCTTAGACTAGCTCACCAAATGATATTTAAATTATTCACTAACCCCACACCACAAAAATCCCGTTATAACTTCTCAATGTGAGTAACCACACTCCCTGGGATAGGGAATAAAGACAAGTAATACATAGGTAAATTGGCGATAGTGCTCTTAACAAGAGTGACTCTACTACCCTTGGAAATGTATAACATTTTTCAACTGGCCAATCAATGCTCTATCTTCTCGATTACACTATCTCAAATATGAGTAGACTTATAGGAAGCCCCCAAAGGAAGACCAAGATACTTCACCGACAAGGTTGCGACTCCACACTCTAGGATTCTGGTTAACCTTTCCACTTGTTCTACATTTACCACATGAATTAAATTTGACTTAGCCAAATTAACATTCAAACCCGAAGCAGCTTCAAACATAAAGAATAGACTCTGCAAATAACGCAGTTGAGAAGAGCGAGCACTACAGAAAATGAGAGTATCATCGGCAAACATAATATGAGAAAAATTAGCAATACCAACTTTGAAACCTTCTAACAAACTGCTGCAGAAATCATGCAGCTCAAAGTCTCCATCACAAAAATAAACAACAAAAGTGACAGGAGATCCCCTTGTCTCAGCCCACGAAAATTATTGAAAAAACCATTAGAAGAGCCATTGACTAACATTGGAAACCGCAGAGAAGAAATACAATGAGCTATCAACGAACACCACTTTCCCTCAAAGCCACACTTCCTTAGCATATACAAAAGAAAATATCAATTTATATGATCGTATGCTTTCTCTAGATCTATTTTGTATATGACGTATGGCTTCCTATATCTTAATCCACTGTCAAGGCATAATAACCTTTTTAAAAACTATGCTTTCTTAAAAATACATCATATATCTGCAGTTTTAAAACGCATAACTTTATACGTTTTTAAACTGCATTTTTTACAAATGAGCTCCCATCAATATATATTTTTTTATTTTATTTAAAATTACCCTTTTGATCTATAAAATCGCTTAACCAAACATACTCTTATGATCTTACTCCATCGGCCATCTTTTGCACCGTCGCCGTACCTATTTGCCTCGTGTGACTAAGGCCCATTTCAATTGGGTCTCACCGGTATTTTTCGAACGTTGGAACGCTAGTCTTTTGGGCTCAGGTGTGGACTTTCCGGTATGAAACACACACACACACGTGTATATATATATATATATATATATATTTCTTCCTATTCTTCTCGGCTCACATCGCGGGGTCAATAATTGTGTAGCTCTAGCCTCTAGACATGCGCTTTGACTTGTTGAATGTTCTCCATCTTCATATATATATATATATATATATATATATATATATATATATATATATATATATATATATATGTTTCTTCCTATTCTTCTCGGCTCACATCGCGGGGTCAATAATTGTGTAGCTAGACATGCGATTTGACTTGTTGAATGTTCTCCAAGCCGTGAAGATGCTCAGCAGGAGCGGAACTACAAGCCTGCTGCCTCTCAAAATTATAGGCTTTTACTCCCTTAAAAACAAAAAATTGTCTTAATTTTACCTCATTTTTGTTGATGTTCTAGTTCGGCCCTGTTGCTGGGTTGGGTACGACCGTACGAGGGGTCATTATGCAATTGATTTGGCTGTGGGGGTCCGTGCTGGGAATTCTCTTTGATTCTCTCGCTGGCAAGTGGCAAGTACGAAGAAAGCAAAAGAAAAGCAGCAATTTGCGCCATCATACTATATGACCAAAGAGGCTTGACTTCTTTACACGAAACAAGTTGGAAGAAAGAAGGATAGAGAAATAGAGCTTGGACTGCTGTGGGAAGCACTCTTGAAATTTCCAAAAAGACGATGAGAAATGCTCTAAAAAAAAAATCAAATGCACCGTTTTTTTTTTTTTTTTTTTTTTTTTAATGATGTAGGCTTTACATGGCAAGTGAGTAAACATGTTGATTGTGCTGGTATGATACGTGGCAGAATTTAATTGGACATTACATTGACACAAAAGTTAAAAGATGAACGATTTTCTAACATAATGATCTATTTAATACGAGTAATTTTACGTATCATATAAATATTTATCAAATGTCCATCAAATAATGATGTGGCTTTTAAAATTACCATTACAATTACGTTAATTATATGTTGATTTTAAAAATCACCTCATTATTTGATGGATACTTAAATGGACATTTATATAACATATAGAATTACTCATTTAATACATATTGAAACCATAATCCATGAAGTAATTTGGCAAAAAGTGATATGTATGGGCCTTTAAGACATTTTTCCCTTAATAAAAAGAAAAGATTGGTTCTGAGAAAAAAAAAAAAAGAGAAAAAAAATAAATAAATTGGTGTTACTTAAAATACGGAGTTACTTATGGCAAACTTATTTTGAGTAAATTGGTGTAAAAGACTTCTCAAAGGCTTGTTATCATGATATTTTTGGAAATAACTAAGTGAAAGTTTGTAATTTTAAAATAGATCGTGTCCCTACACATTTGATCCTTTTCTTTTTTCTTTATTGTTTCTTTTTTGCTTACAAAAATAATAAGTAAAGAGAGAAGCAGAGTTTGGAAATAAAAATAAAATAAAATAAGATAAAGGATCTACAATGGTCTTTCATTTATAAAGGGTCTTTCAATATAGATTTTTCTTAATTTGAAGACAAATAGTGTTGAGACATGCTATTTCCCCATCTCTCATTCATATTTTATCCATCCCTTTTTAAATTTATTATAGGATCTGTATGACTCATTAAGAGTCAATGGTAAATTTGAAACAAATATAAATAAAGATGAATGAGAGATAGAAAAATAACATTTCTCTTGTTTAAAAGATCGGATGTAAATGCGTTTACCATGCTTTAGTGCAGTATGATTGGTTGTGCATATAGAGTTTTGTTTATATATATATATATATATATATATATATATATATATATATCAACTTCCTTTCAATCACAAGTTTACGTAATAATAACGATAAGAGAAAATGTTATTTTTCAAATTCTTATTCAATCAATTTGAATAACTGTTTTTAAAATTAATCATTGGATATTGGATATGTAAGGCCTATATGTATGAAAACAGATCTAGTAGTTAGTTTGAAAAAATGTTGAATGCGAGTTTGACAGATTTCTTTTTTTTTTTTTTTAAAATAAAGTCTAACAGGAATTAGAGAAATAGTAGGTCTCTAACCATAATAATAAGTAACAAGAATAATAGTAATAATAATGGTCAACATTGTCGTTTTGGCATTTTTGCTTTGTTTAGATAATCATGGTTAATTATTTTCCATAATACTTGTTAAGTAGCTTATTTATCCCTAAATCGGAGGCAACATAAAAATCATCCGTTAAAATCCGTTCGAGATTCCATTGATGCCAATCGTTTCCATAAACTCAAGTCCTGTGTTTTAGTATTATCAAGGGTCAAATATCAATAATTTGTTTGTATTTCAATGGTTCAGATTTTGTCGTATCAACGGTTATAACTTCAAATTAGGTAAATAGGAATTATAGGATAACTAATGAAGTTATATCTATCGAGTTCTTAAAAGTGATAATTGTTGATAACCGATAACATTAACATGACAAAATCTCCAACCATTGAATTTCAAACAAATGGTTAAGATTTGAAGAAATTTACTCCATAATATATCTTAAGAATTATAAGAGTGTATGAATGACATTAATGTTTCATGTTTTGATATCTTTTATACTTTTCCATTTGAATAATTCATTATTTTAGCAATTCCATTCAGAAAATTGATAATTTTTCCTTTTTGGGGTAAGTTCTAATCCTTGGCAAAATTTGTTATAGTCTCTGTCAACTTTTTTTCTTTTTCCTTTTCGATAATAATGGCACTGATTTTCAGAAATTGGACAAGATCGTTCAACTATATAGAAGATGCATAGTACATGTAATGTTATGATCAGCTTCCATTCGTTATTTTTGACATTGTCGATGACACTTTTTGAATAGTGACACGTCTATTGTTGATTGAGTCTTTGGTTGCAAAAAAGGAGTTGTCGGAGGTTGGCCGGCGGCGCATTCTCTAACAATCAAGTTAACGAGAGTCTTAATTGGAAGTAAATGATATTAAAAGTGTTAGTTTGCCTGAGTTAATGCTTTCCTTGTATATTCAGTCTTTCTTATCTTGTTTTTCATTTAAGGCCTTAAGATATTTTGGATATTCTCATTAGATGCTAGCACGTGTGAGTTATCATGAAAGCAACGATTAGGCAGTACTTTCAAAGCCTTGGCACGATTCGTGGGGGACAAGTCAACATTAGATGTAGACACTTTCCCTATGCAAAGGCTTGTGTTGACCGGTCTAGGACGGTGCGCAATAAATGCTCACAATATTAATAAATTAAGTGGATTTTGAACATTTAATGTCTTTACCCCATTTCACCCCGGCTTCTTCCTTACTAGTAACCTCGGACTTGGCATCTGAGATTCCAAATCTCATGGTTCCTCGAGCTTCCGAACTGACCCGATGTGCCGGGGTCTAGGCATCTTTGTAACAGCGATAGACTTACCTCAACTCTCCTTTGGTCTTTGGAGTATTAGTCACTTAGCCACGTATTCCTGATAACGTCATGGCTGGCCCACTTTTTGATGGTGAGCTCCATTCCTTAGGTTGGGGGAGTAGAATCCTCCCAAGTCCCAACAGACATATCATATACAATCAGAAGAATCATGAATGCGGAATATGTATAGTTTAGACATAATTGGCCAAATTTCGAACCTCTCAATGGATTTACATGCAAATGACCAAAATTTAGAGATTTTGATGCAGGTTGGATAAAAATGCCAAAAAAATAAAAAATAAAAAATAAAAATAAAAAACAAAAAAAAAACCCTACATTCAACAAGAGTTTTACCGGACAAATTCCACTGCATGCTTTGACTGGAATACAAAAGCACACTTATGAAGATTGTCTAAACCCTAGTTCTAATTTGATTCACGTTGGGTTAAGCCCATTTATTGAATTACAAAGTTAATACCCTTGATTCTTGAAATTAGAAAAAACATATAATTAATAGAAAAATGCAAAATCAGCCCATATGGCTATACTGATTTGCAAGAAGATCTACAAGATTTTAAAAGTGACTTAAAACTCAATGTAATAAGCATAAATGGCAAATAACTTCTCACCCCAAATTCCATTTAAAATTTTAAGAAAAAACTCAAAACTAGTCCGCGTAGTTTCACTAATTTGTAATAAGCTTCACGTGGTATCAAAATATTATGAGAGCTCCTTAGCGTATGCATAAATAACAAATCACTTCTTACTATCAAATTTCATAAAAAGAAAGTATATTTTTTAAAAGTAAATAGACTCGTTTCAAAATTGAGTTTTTAGCAAAAATAATGCTAAACATTACACTTTTTTGTTATTTAACTAATGTGACAATGCCAATTAACACTTACATACTTTTTTTTTTAACAATAATTAATTTAAAATAAAATAAAAATTGAGTGTATAACATTTCCAAACAAATTTGGGCTCTAAAATATATGACGTGCAATCATGTGGTACATGCATGTTTTTACCTTTCTTAAATTCTCAATTGAAAAAGAAGATCATGTGACATGCCCTTCCCTTTTCTAGGATAACCAAGCAAGCACAACAAAAGAAATATCTCTGCCTCGTCCATAAGCTAAAAATATCTTAGTCATGTGAACATAGTTTCACGTGAATCATTTTTTTTTTTTTTGCTCATAAAAGAATGTGAATTTAAATTCAGAATTATTTGCATTCTCTTAACTATTTTAATTTAAAGTGAAATAGATATGAATTATTTTATGATTAATATTAAATCTTACAAATAGTATATATGTTGTTACTGTATTTAAATTTTTAAATGACATGATGTCATATACACTGTTAAATATAATAAAATAAAATAAAGACTATAAAATAATTATATTTATTTTATTTGAAATAGAGAGAATGCTATTAATTATGTAATTCTCAAATATTGAAGAGAGGTAGAAATATATTATGAATACATTATTAACGCTAAATAGATAATATATAGATAGATATATCTATCACATAAGGGTGTGATCTTCTCGTAAAGTTTATTTCCATGTGATTTGAGAAATCGAATATCATGGATTTGAATATAATTTAGTTTGGAATCGAAATATATTAATTAATTCAAATGGATTTGTTGAAACTGGGACACTTCCCAACAGGCAACAGCTCCAACTCCGAATCCGTGTAGCCTAGTATGGGTCAGATTCAAAACAAATTATTTAATTGCATTAATAAGTTTAGATAGATAGACCGACCGACCGACATACTAATACTATTTAATATAATGTTATATGATGGCATAAAATTGGAATAATGTAACAGTTAAATTGTTGTATTACAGTTTATTAAATCATATTATTATAATTAATATATTTATTACGGAATAAGATTCTCTTAATTTCAAATTAATTAAAAGAAGAATTATTTTAATGATTCAGATTACATTCCACAACTATATATATATATATTAGTGCCACCGTATTTAAAAATAAAGTGATAATATAGGTAATGGAAAGGATATTCGTGAAATGGAAAAGATGTCGCTAGAATTTACTTGAAATGGAGAAGATTTTTCCATCTATAAGATAAAAGGGTGTGATCTAGTGATCAAGTTGATCAATGTGGTTTGATAACAATCGAACGGTATGGATTTGAGTCTGGTTTATGGATGTTCGGAGAGCACGAGACCCACGGTCATTATCAATGGGGATTGGTGAGATAGGAACTACCGAACTACTGAACTGTGAAGTGTGAACTTGCTAAAAGACAAAAGATTGTCACGTGCATCATCACGTGACAGTTTGTTACTTAAAACGAAACAAAAAGCTCCAGAATTTGCAAAGAAAGCAAGTGGCGGGATTCCTGCGTACAAAAACAAACGCTTCCCCATTTCCCCGCCCAGTTCGAGCGGCGATCCGATAGCCTCGCTACCCCCTATCTCTCTCTCCCCCCCCAAACAAAAAAAAAAAGAGAAGAAAAAATCACGAGAAGCGGATGGAGAAAGAGAGAGAGAGAAAGAGATAGAGGCAGAAAGTTGAGAAACAACCTCGTCATCATCATAGTCATCAATGCTCCCATTTTTTCCTAATCTCTTTCGTTTTGTTTTATTTGGTTACATGTGACAGCATAGCGTTCCATTTATTAATCCCCTAAACTTTTTCCTTCTTTTCTCTTTTGGCCATTCATTCATTCACCCACCTTTTTTTTTTTTTTTTTTGTTCTTCCGATTTCTAAATCTCCTCATTCTTATGTGAATGAATTTCTGAGAGAGATCTGAAAGATTTAATAATATAAGAAGAAGAAGAAGAAGAAGAAGAAGAAGAAGAAGAAGGAAGGAGGAGGAGGAGATGGAGAAGAAGAAGTATCCGATTGGACCAGAGAATTACACTCTCTACGAGGAGGTCGGGCAGGGTGTGAGCGCTTCGGTGCACCGTGCTCTATGTAAGACCCTCCGCGAGGAGGTCGCCATCAAGATTCTCGATTTCGAACGTGGCAATTGCGATCTGGTATCTTCCATGTTTTCAACGCATGGTTGAAGTTTCGATCAATGTGTTTTTGTTTTTTGTTCGAATTTCCTACATTTATAAATTGCTGATCGGCAAGTATTTGGGTTTCGATAGTATCTATTTGAGGATATTCAAGATTATAGAACAGAAAAAGAAAACGGAAAATCCCTAATCGTTCGTTATACTTCAATGTGAGCTCTCTCAATTAAGTGCATTTTGAGATATTACATAACTTTATTCGACCGGGGAGCTTGATTGCAAAATTAGCTTATTTGAGATTTAAGATTTGGTTTGTCAATTTTCGCAATGCCGGAATTACATATGGGGGTATAAAATGTTTTCTAATTCAGGGTTTGTATCATATAACTCTTTTGCTATTCTTAATTATAATGGTTGCTATTTTGTCTTGATATTTTCTTTCATTTGTGCTTTCCACAGAATAGCGTTTCTCGTGAAGCACAAACAATGATCTTGGTGGATCATCCGAATGTCCTTAAATCACACTGCTCCTTCGTCACTGACCATAATCTGTGGGTTGTCATGCCGTACATGGCTGGGGGATCTTGTCTTCACATTCTGAAGGCTGCATATCCTGATGGTTTTGAAGAAGCGGTTATAGCAACCATACTACGTGAAGTGTTGAAGGGTTTGGATTATCTTCATCATCATGGGCACATACATCGAGATGTCAAAGTGAGTATTGATACTTCATCATAATTCGGTTCTTCACATATATATATATATATATTTTGATAAGAATTCGGTTCTTCACATATCGAGTTTCCAACTTTTATCTTTGTCTAATTTTGCATCCCTAGAAATGTTTATAAGACTTCCTTGTTTGGGAGCTCTACCATTGTTTTGAACTAATACTGCCTTTTCTGATATGATCTCTCTTATCCATAGTTTTGTATCACTTTTAAGGTTCTTAATGTTTAAGTACTACAAATATTAATTTCATTTTACTAGGATTTGCAGAGTCTGAAAGCTTAACTCTAAATTTCTTGACATGAATTTGCCCTTTTTCTCTTCTCCTTTTCTTTCTTTAAGAAACTATAACGAACTTGTTTATGTAATTAATAGGATACTTGTCTGTTTTATGTCGTTGATCTTCAAAAAGCATATGAATGTCTCCAGCTCTTTCTCGATGTATAATGATTAACATCTGTGCACAGCTATCAAGAAATTTAATTTGAAAGTACTGATGGCAGTAAGCTATATAAATTTTTATTTAGTTTGAATAGCTGTAAAAGCTTTGTACTTTGTGCAATATTATACTCATCAATTATAGCATTTTGAATAGTTTGTAGATTTCATGGTAAATCAATTTTGTGGTACTGGAGGAGACATTCCCCTCTTTTATCTTCAAGAATCCAACAAGCCTACATTATCCGTATGCTAATTTACGTGGATTGTGCATGTTAAGAGGTTCTGGTAATTACCTGTTTTATTTGACTTGAAGGTGATCTTTCTGGTACCCTTTCAAGCATTTTCACCTTGGGCCTCTGCTCAGGTGGGTGGGGACTGTGTTATTGCTCTTAGACCCAAGAGAAGGAGATTAAGGTGAATATCTTTTTGTGGCTTGTAACCACTCATTCTAGCCCTCCCCCTGGTATCCTTGGTGCCTTTAACTTGAGCCAACATTACTACAGGTGCACTCATTGATATGTGATGCACATGCCCCTTGCATCTTAGATCTACTCTTGCTCATCTTGAGTTTAATTGGTTGGACCTCCAACTTCTCATTAAGAAGAATGGCCGCCGGCTGCTTTAGCTGGACAACTACCATGTCCACTCTTACTTGGTTGGGTTTGGGAACCCCTCAACCAGAGTAGGGGAAAGTTTGGGATGCTCCTTTCTATCCCAATGGGGGTTGGAGGCCAGATAGGGTTTAACGACTTCCAACCAGCCCTGCTCTGGCATACAATATGTTTAACGAATAATTTAAGTCTAGACCCTTGGATGCAAAAAATTTCCTTTTATGATAATAAAACATATAGCTTTCCTTCAGAATCATTGTTAACCAACTAGGTTAAATGCAAAGTGATAGTAAGATAGTGGTGAGTAATGTAAAAACTATTAATAGATGCAGTCCAAGAAGCTCAGATCAGATATCTAGCTTGATAAGAAGGGAAAAACTTTTTGACCAATCTTACTAACATGCCATTGAACTCATTAGAGAAGAGAGGATAAGGCCAAGACGTGTAATTTTGGTGAATTAAGGGATGTGGAAGTTGAACGACATTGTATGGGATGTTAAGTTTTGTGGCTAGAAAGAGAGAGGTCACTTCTTTGTATTGCATATTGCTACCTCAACTAATTCCCATGAGAGCTAATTAGTTGCTATATTGTTAACAAGTGTATTTATAATTGTTTCCGTAATTACCATCTGATATTTTTCTTCTAGTTCCTTGCTTGCCATTGTCTTATATTACGATTGTTATAGGCTGGGAATATTCTCATTGATGCACGTGGTGCAATCAAGCTGGGAGATTTTGGTGTTTCTGCCTACCTTTTTGATTCAGGTGATAGGCAACGTGTGAGGAATACATTTGTCGGGACACCTTGCTGGTATGTACTTATACTATCTGCATATACTCATTCCCTCAAGTTCCCAATTATGTTATTGTGCAAGATATTAATGCCATAAAATGTTTTCTTGTGCCTTGGTGCACCCTTAGCTGACATTACAGAGAAGTACAATCTTTATTCAATCAATTAATGTTTTGTAATAGTAGAAAATTTTCAGTTTATTATAAATTGAACAGAATGTTTAAACAGCATATGGCTCCTTGGTTCATTGTCTTATTTCTTGTTATGCAACTCAAGAATGAAGAATTTTGCGTATTTGTTTTGTAGGATGGCGCCTGAAGTTATGGAGCAACTACACGGTTATGACTTCAAGTCAGACTAAGTGTCCATTGTTTTCTTAATGTTTTTACACCTTTTTTGACTCCTCCCCCCTTCCCCCTCCTTAGACAGTTGTGTTTGCTCAACACTTTCCTGCAGGGCTGATATCTGGTCTTTTGGTATAACTGCATTGGAGCTTGCCCATGGCCATGCTCCTTTCTCAAAGTATCCTCCGATGAAGGTGCATAGATTAAATGTGACATGGTTTTATCAGCATCTTCTCTGAAACACCCAGGAGCTCATTGAACCTAAAGCAAGTTTACTGTTGCCAGGTACTGCTTATGACATTGCAAAATGCACCCCCTGGCCTTGATTATGAAAGGGACAGGAAGTTTTCTAAGGTATTCTCTCAACGATATGTTAAATTCACCCATTGATCATTGTTATGTCGCAACACTTTCTGATCGTTCTTCTTTGCCTTCAGTCATTTAAGCAGATGATTGCTAGTTGCTTGGTAAAAGATCCTTCAAAACGGCCTTCTGCAAAGAAGTTGTTGAAGCATTCCTTCTTTAAGCAAGCTCGTTCAAATGATTATATTGCACGGACACTTTTGGAGGGGCTGCCCACTCTTGGTGATCGCATTAAGGCATTAAAGGTTAGCTTATCATTTTTAATGATATGGCCATAGCAGTTCAATGTTATTTTGATCTGTACTATTATTAGTGACGTCTTTTTTTTCAATCACAGAGAAAGGAGGAGGATATGCTTGCACAAAAGAAAATGCCAGATGGACAGAAGGAGGAAATCTCACAGGTTGGAATTCTCTTAAATCAAGAAGAATAAATGCTGATATATTGCTGATCAGTCTGTTATGATGTTTCTTTAATTTTGAAGTTTTCTTTTGCAGTTTTGTTATGCTATATTTTAGATTGTTAATCAATACGAAGAACGATTTGATTAATTTATCAATTTATGTGACCAGGAGTCATTGGGTTTACTTTTATAAAAATATAACATTAATTATTTGGGAAGTATTTAATTAAAACGGCAACATTTGGGCAGACTGTACTTCAACCATAATCTGTGAAAACTGTTAGGTATGCCCTCATCGACAGGGAATTGCTAGAAAATGTATCCTAAAAGACAGGAAATCTGTACAATAGTTGCATAGAGTTGCTGCCTTCATGAAAGTTGCTTTCTGCCTCTTGCCAGTCACCACCTGAAATTGGACTTGCCCATAATCGCCGTTAGAATGTTCTTGGGACACCATACAAAGCGTTCCCTCCACACAGGTCGGGTAAAGCTCAGGCTTTTGCTCGCGGGATGGCTCCAAAGAATTGTTTGTACTCAAGGGAGGTCGAACTTTAAACCTGATATTTTACGAGACACCAAGGCTAAGTGGCTTTCCACTCGAGTCAACCTCTTGGGGTTAGGATGAAAAATAAAAATAGAATTTCTTTTGGTGTTTATGTTCTCGACAAAAAAACAACAAAGATTCTAACTTCGAAGCAATCTTGATAACAGGTATTTTTGAAAGTGAAATCCCACTATGTTTTTATTAAAACAAATAAAAAAATGATGACCGATTTAAAATGAAAGTAAAAGGGAATTTTGGTATTTCATGGGGAATTCTTTTTTGCGAGTACTTTTTATTCTAATGATGTACACTAAACAAATGGCAAAAAAGAGTAGAAGTGCTATGAAATGATATCTTTGGTCATTCAAATGAGTGATATATAGTTAAGATTTTCTTGAGATTTTAATAAAATTCCAGGAGGGCCTCCTTAATTGAATTGTAAGTTACTTATACTATATTCAATTCCGATTTTAACTAATACTAAAGCAAGTTATGCACCAAAAAGTTTGAATTGAACCACTTATTCAGAGTCTTTTAAATAATCTGAGGATGACCAAAATAATCTAAACCACATGGAAGATAAAATTTTTGGGTCCTTTTATATATTATTGGCTTTTAATTGAACGATATTAGACAACGCCCAATGTTTACTAATCTTCCAACTGTTAACTTCATCTGCTTTCATTCCCTTACTGCATGTACTGCATGTGATCCCTCAATGGTGATAGTTAGGCATTTAACAAACAGTGTAAGGATGCCATTCATGAGAAGATAAAAGATTAATATGAACGGGTTCTTAGAGAACGATGTGCATTTTCTTGTAGGCTCTTATTAAGAACAATATTGGTGACTGTAGGCTCATAGATACGTGCATGTCTACTACTTTTCATATTTTTAATTCGGAAATGTCTTGGTTAAGAACAATATTGGTGACTGTAGGCTCATAGATAGTTGCCTAGTAGATTTTTCTGATATCAGATAATTAATTTCTGTCGCTGGTGATAATTTATATGTTTACTCTGAGGATGTGTATCCTGCTTTCTCTTATGTTTGAACTGTATTTGTATCATGACCAGACTGTATTAGTGTCTGTATATCGACAACTTAGACTTCTGAGCAGGGTTTTTATTTCTTGATGCTGGTACAATCATTGTATGTTATAGGTAGCTAGCTTTTAATATATTCTTTTAATGATACGTAGAATGAATATAAACGAGGAATTAGCGGTTGGAACTTCAATCTTGAGGATTTGAAGGCTCAGGCTTCCCTGGTACAGCTGTCTATCTTTTTTCTTTCGTGATATAATCATGTGATATCTGAAGGTCCCACAATTTAATGGTGGTCCTCATTCTCTCAGATCCAGGATGTTGATGACCCCATAACTGATAATATTCAAGGTGGAAGCTCAAATTCTTTATCTGCGGTTGATGCACTTGAAAAGAAATCACAGTTCCAAAACTCTTGCCAAGTTGCGGATATTGTACGTATCAAGTATCATTTACTTTAGTTGGACATATTTGATGTTTCAAAACACTGTTTTTGAAGGTTATATATGTGTAACATACTCTGCTTTTAGATTTTTTTTTTAAAAATTTCTTGTGGAAGTTTCTTTGTGGTCCTGATCAAGTGTTTCATAGGGAGAAAATTATGAGACGCAGAATCAACCAACGCCTCTTCCACTAGTCTGCTCAACTATAAATGAAGCCAAGTATGTTATCAGAAATGGTGTTTTACATCATTACTACTCTATGATGTTGCTTGCTTACTTTATTAATTTTTCAATTGTGAGAAATCCTCTAAAAATACAAAGAGTGCTGCTTGTACCTAGCAAGTTTTGTTTCTCTTCTTTGAAATAAATGCCATAGCCAGACCTTTTAGCTATGATGATGCTTAAGTTGGCCTAAATTAGTTGTGTTTTTTTTTTTTTTCACTTTCCAGAGTCAAATTTTACAAATCTGATGATGAATCTAGCATTGCCAGTTCATGCAATGAACAGCACAGTTCATGGAATTCTTCACCCCGTCATGATGATCATGCTGATAGTTTTTTAGGTGAAAAGCCTAATCTGGAGAACAATGGGAAAATGTTGGAGGGTATGGCCATTCCCTCTTATCAGGGAAACGGAAGTTCATCGGCCATGACCATGTTAGCAGACGTTACTGTTCCACCTATTAAAGGGGAGAGGTTTGGCTCTTAATCTACATAATCATGGGAATTTTTGCATAATGAAACAGTTGGCTTCTTGTAGTTTGCGATTACCATCTTGTCTATTATTGTAATAGGGGAAAATGTAATACTGCACCTTCTCATTCTTCAGACTTCATAGCCAATATGAACTTTTTTTTTTCTTTCTCTTTATTATAATTACTAGTGTATTTTCTGCTTAAGTATATTATCAGGTTTTCTATGAAGTCACCATTAACTGCCTGTCATTTTAATGATTTCATCTAGCACAAACTCAACTCACCTATATGTATATTATCTAGTTTGTGCTGTCTACCCTCTGTCTTTATATTAAGTTGTTATTTCAGTATCGGTTTGATTGCTTTATAAAATTTTGATCTTTTCGTTATATTTCCTTATATTTTATTTTTGTTTGGATGAAAGATCAAGTAGTTTATTTGCATTAACCTCAGAACAATGGAGGAATGAAAAGCTTGAAGGGTAAATCATAACCTGACATTAAATGATGATAAAGAGTAAAATATGTCATTTCACAAAATCCTAGAAATGAGATCATGCCTAACTTGGTATTTTTTCAATCAAGTGCTAAAAGTAAGAATTAGAGTAATTTAATTTTCCAAAAGCTCAAAAATACAAATCTTGTTTGGTCTGAAGTTTCAAGATGAAAGTGGGTATGGTGTCAACATCTGATCTGATAGGTAAAACTAGCCAATACCTTTCATACGCTGTCTCCTATCATTCTGACTTGGCATTATCACAGCTCATCCCAACAGAAGTGTTCATA
Source organism: Alnus glutinosa (assembly GCF_958979055.1). Lineage (NCBI taxonomy): Eukaryota > Viridiplantae > Streptophyta > Magnoliopsida > Fagales > Betulaceae > Alnus > Alnus glutinosa. The sequence continues at coordinate 2,670,048 of NC_084888.1, forward strand.
GAAGGAGAATACAATTTAATGGCATGACCATGGGCTTTTTATGTCAACGTTCATACATATATTGAACTTCAAGCTCAATTACTCTGGAAGCTGAGAATCTTTTTTAGTTCTAGGTTTTCTACTTTTTCATTTTTAACGACTAGGATACAATCATTTCAGCATTAACATTAGAAATGAATCGAAACTGCTTCATCCTCTTGATTACTAGAATTTCCAGTAAACAAGTCTGGAAAGGATAAGTGTTAGTATGAGTATGTTTACCTACTATCGGCTCTCATACCCTACTGCTACCTTTCTCACCATAAGAGAGGCAGGTCTGAGGCTCAAACTATTCGCTTAATGGAAACTAATATATTAGTGTATCTAGTATGCAGTTGTGTTTGTTTTTACATGTATTTATATGCACTGTTTAACTGGCATTAGTGTTAATTATTCTCTATTTGAGTATGTTGGCAGCTCGAATAGAAGTCCTCTTATGATTGTAGCATTGAATTTACTTATTTTTTTTTTTCAAGAAAAAGAAAATGACTACAGCATTGAATTACTAATCATTGTATGTGGTGTCTACCGATTTTATTTTTCTGCAAGTACTCATATAAATTTAATTGAATTTTCAGTGATAGGTTGCAAAATCAGTCCCAGAACACTGCAAATTGCAATGCAGCAACAGTTATACTGGCAGCAGATGATGTTCTCTCTGACGTTGCTTCTAGAGCATCCAAATCATCAGGCAGTGCTAAAAGTTTCTTCATACTTTACTTCTCTTGATTGTTATTTCCATGCAGAAACAATCTCTTGGATTTAGATGTGATTGGTTTTTTATTTTTATTTTTTATTATCACTTTACTCTCATTTTCTGGCAAGGTAATATCTGCATGTTTATTTACCCAAATTATTCTTGCAGCAAACAGTGATGAACTTGATGAGAAGGCAAAGGCACCAGTTGTTCAGCAGAGAGGGCGATTCAAAGTTACATCTGAGAATGTTGATTTCGAAAAGGTGAATTTTACTATTCCAGATCTGACATCTCTTTCTTGTGAGGGCTGATTTTTTCCCCCTCTTTCAGGTGGTCCCATCTCCTGTACTTCAAAAGAGTCACAGCATGCAGGTTAGGTTGGGTTGATTGTGCTAAAGTACATTTAGATTTCCTCTTGTGCCTCTCTCTCTCTCTCCCTCTGCACAAGATTCAATCCTAGGACCTACCTCTACCCACTCTACCCTTTTGCCACTTAAGCTAAGAACCTGGGCCTTTCTTTGCTTGTCTATGTTATGATTCAGTCGAGTTGCATGAATAACTAATCAATCTGAACTGTAAATAAGTTTAATAAATTTATTGCCAGTCTTAAAGAGGACAGGGCAATAGTTTCTCTCTCTCATGCACACACTCACTATCAGAGCAGGAGAAGCAGGAGAAAAAGACAGAAGCATATTGTTCCTGTATAACACAGTCCATATACAATTTCTGGTCACTCATTAATTTTTCACATTCTTGTCAATTGGTCATTGCTTCCAGCAAAACCGCTAAGAGTTATTGGTTCAACGTATCCATTTATCTTGAATTTTATCGTTAGTATTTGGCTTTTTTTCCTGCTTAAAGTTGCATTGTAGGTACCTTGTATTGCTAGAATTTATTAATATCTTTACATTACAAACACTCCCTCCTCTATTATGTTTCTTATTCAGAGCCTCCTTAGCCATGTTGAAAGAGGAAACCACAAAGTTAGGGCTTTTATGCCAATGCATATAGTGGTCCTTGGACCAAATGACATCTCCTCTCCCCATATATAAAGAATGGAGGGTAAGAACAAGTAAAATTCTACGCGGATTCTTGAGTTGCATTTACCTTTCAAAAAGATTTTCATTTATGATAAACACATAATGGACTTGACACACAAATAAGATAGTGCATCTATAAATTTTTAGTTCAAGATACCTAATTTGGGTTAGCCTGGTGCTGTCTCATGTTTTGGCAGTGAAATCGTCACCAGATTTTCAAGGAGACACTTGTAAGCCACCTGTAGCTTTTAGAACAAGCAACCCCTCATTTTATCTGAAATGAAAGAGAGAAGCGTAACCTTATACTTGTTTTCATTGATATCATGAGAGATCCCCCTTTCCTTTGTTCTGTACTCAGTACAACTTCATCTTTCTTTCCTAACGCTTAGGCTCTAGCTCCTTAGAGAGTGAATAAACTTTATGTCTATGTGTCTTTTGTTTCTTCAAAAGCTTAAACCGATAAGAAATTGTGAATTTAATCATTTAATTAAATATTATAACACTCTCTTTCAAATGTGGGCTCAAATTCATTTTTAACAAATGAGGCTTAACATATGAAATATTTAATGAATTGCGGGTACACTGTAGAGTCAGAGTTCGAACTTAGGACCTCTGCTTTAATACTATGTTAAAGCACTGGTTATCCCAAAAGATTAAGCTGATAGAAAATTGTGAATTTAATTATTTAATTAATATTCTAACACTGCTCTCAGTCTTTTTATTTTATTTTATTATTATTAGTAATAGATGCCCCCAATGGGTTTCAAACCTACGATCACATCCTCCACTCTATAATTATATGAAAAGGAGGTGCCATTTGAGCTAGGCTCATTAGCCTTTTCTTTTAATCACTTGCAACCATTTTTGACATCTTTTTTTCGGGGTTTGTTGGGGATGGGGGAAGGAGGGAGGGAAACTTTTCCTGGCGTTGTTAGAGAGTTGGTTTCAATGTCTTTGCATTGAAATGTGACCCAAAACAGCATTTTCGCACCCATTCTATAGATCCTATTTTAGCATTCCAATATCCAGGATATTTTGATGGTTGCAGTTTTTGAAAGAGCAGAAATGTTTTGAATTGGGTCCTGACATATGAGGGACATCATTTTCACGTCAATTCTGGACTTATGTTGTTATGTCCAAGGTTTGAATTCCAGGTGTTGATAGCAAGTCATATTTTGTCAAAAGTAGATGTGGGATTTCAAATTTAGTAAATCCAGTTTTCCTTTCAAATAATGCTAGATTTTTTCTGGATTCCATAAGGTCAATATGCTGAAAGGTTTCCTTGGTAAATTTTAAGGTTTGGGACTGTTTTCCAATGATGTAGCTTTTCACCACCTTATATAGATATACTAAATCGAATATGTATTAAAAGGTAATTTTGGTGATTTCAGACCCAAACTGAAATTTTCTGGATGTGAAAGAAGAGAGTTAAGTGTAGGTCATTGACCATAGAGGGCCGGAGGCTTTATATCCCTTTTGAACTATATTTAGCTAACAGTTTTGCACATGATATGCCCCAGAGATAGAAAAGTGTGTTTATATCATATTTTACTGAATCTCTTACTGTAATGGGTCATGTAGGTGATTACCTCGCACCCTGCAAATCCTCTACCATCACCTGTACTGTCGCCTATACCATCTCCTTCTGATGCTACACCATCAAATCTTGCTGGCTATTCTTTTTTCCCAGTGTTGCATTCTGTTTTGCTGACAAATATTGTTCAAAGGGTATGTTTAGACATATAGTTTTATTTTACATTCTAATTATGATTAAAGTTTCTTTATTTGTTATCTTGTTTTCAACAGGAGAGTATTTTAAGTTTAATGAAGCACATTGCTGCTGGTGACTCTACAGGTTTAGGCATTAACTGACCCTTCAGTTTGAACATTTGAACTTCCATATATATATATATATATATATATATATATATATTACATAATGTTAAATTAATTTTCCCTTCCACACTGCAGCCGACCTTGCGGTCAATAGAGGAGACCTGCTGGCACATATTGCTGCAATGGAGAAATCTTTGGTATGTAAATGGGGTTTTATGTCTGCTTTCACTCAAACAAATCATCATGAAACTCCCAACATTTGCATGCACTCTATGTCAAATTTTCTAACATATTGAATCTTATAATATGCTGCTCAAGAGCACACCAATTTAAAACATTATGATATACATCTACTGCAATCAGCTTGGTTTAAGAGTGTTGATAGTCGGGTTTAAGAGCAGCATAAGCAAAATGTTAACTGGTTTTACCACATTATGTTACAGAACTTAACTAATGCATCTACATTCAAGATAGGCACATTGAATGTTTGAACTAGTATTTGGTAAGTTTTTTGAATCACTAATAGTCTAAACTTATAAAGTGCATGGTTCTCGTCAGTTGGTTGCGCTCTTGGATTGACTTTATAGTGTTTCATGTTGTTAGGATAAGTTATAATACGAAGGTCAAAATTTCCATTATTTAAGGATACCCTTCTGTTTATTTTTTAAAACAAAATTTATAAAAAATTTCAAAGATTTAGGCATGGGTATTTTTGTAAATTCCGTTTAATTCTGTCAAAACTTAAAATTCTAGCAATTTTGTTCTTTTTTTTTTCTTAAAAGAAATTAGGGATATTTTTGGAATTTTAATAGGATTTAACGGAAAATTCTAACGGAGGGTTGAAATTGAAAAAAATTGAAAGATAGATTCCTTAAATTGATACATTTTAAAGTTTAAGTATGTTTTTTTAAAAGTAATTAAAAATCAAGGGTTATAAATGAGATTCTTCTAAAAATTAATTTGAGGCCTTTCGTAGGAAACTCCACACGAATGAAAGCGCAATTGTTGCTTTATATCCATACATCCACTTTTGTACACGAAAGTCTAATTGTTCCTTTACATGGATTGAAAAACTGTATTGTCAAAACTAAAGCACAATATCTCGTTATAAAAGAGAGGCTCAGTATATCCATGGCCCTCACAGTATATCCATTGGCCCTCACTTTATAGCTGCTACCACATCCTTTCCCACTACTGGCTAGGCAGATTTGAAGAACTCAGAAGTCCATGAGGCCCTCGAGCATTGTTTTCTTCATATCAAATAAAGTCCTAATTTCTTCATTTCATATCTCTTTCTCCAAGCCTGCAAGGTGTTCCTATGCATCAGCTTTTGTTTCATCAAAATACATCTGACTCAAACCCAGTAGCTTCTTACAAAAATCAACAGCCACCTCTTGGATTCTCTTCACCTCTTCCACCTTCTGGCCGTTCTCATCCCATTAATGAGTTATGGTATTTCGAGAAATTGTAGCTTTTAGCATCCTATGAAAATAGGATTTATTTGATCTCCCAATTGCAACAACTGATTTCTAGCTTTTTGCTTGAAAAAAGCCTCCTCGGCCTTGGCAATGAACACATACTCATGTAAGCACTCTTTCTCTCTTTTAGCATACATTCAGAACTACCAAAAGATGAAAGCACTGCCTGCTGCGCTAATTCCAGACGAACCCGAGGTTGCAAGACTTTCTGCTGAATATCACCATAACATTCCGCATTCTTTTTCTTCAAAACCCCTTTCAAGGATTTCAATTTTGTATAAAGCTGATACATAGGAACACCTTGCACTTGAACGTTCCAACCCCCATTAACCCAACCCAAGAAATTTGAATAAAGTTTTGACGATACCCTTTTTTAATTCCTTACTTGGAGCTCAGAACTTGAAGCTTTGCATGAATGACTCGACTTGGATATTTTTGCTATGTTACTTTAAGTTAAGGGCATTTATGTCTGATTGCAGCTTGAAGCAGCACATGATAGGGAGAAGGAGTTGCTTCATGATGTAACTGAGTTGCAGTGGAGGTATTTACATTGATATACCGCAGGTAGAATTAGTGATTAAATTATGGGAAAAATATAAAAAAGTTCTTCAAACTACAAGCCGTTTTAAAGTAGTCCTTGAACTATAAAGTGTAGCACTATGACCTCCGAAACTACTAAAGAGTGCCAAAAAGACTCATTTTGTTGAAATATTCCTATAATACCCTTACCACATGTCATATATTCAGTTACAAATAATAAAAACTAAAACAATTTTAAAATTAAGAAATATTAAAAAAAACTAAAACTAAAAAAATAAAAAATATAAAAGTGGCCGAACCACCCTTAAGGGCCATGAGCCACCCTCTTGCCAGCCACCCCTATATATATATATATTTTAAATTTTAATTTTAGGTTTTTTTTTTTTAATATTTCTTTGATTTTTAAATTTAATTTTTTATTATTATTTTTCAATTGAATATATGACACGTGGCAATGGTATTATAGGAATATTTTGACAAAAGAAGTATTTTTGCACTCTTTGGTGGTTTGGGAAATGTTACTATACTTGGTAGTATAGTAGGCTATTTTAAAAACGGCCGGTAGTTTGGAGAGTTTTTTTTTATAGTTTTCCCTTAAATTATCCTCAAATGCTAACATTACTTGAACCTTTGTCCGTTACATGCAGGCTCATATGTGCCCAAGATGAGCTCCAGAAATTAAAAACAGAAAATGCTCAGTTTAACAGATGATATGTTTTTATCACATGCCTCGTTTTGGTTGTATGCCCAGATTCTGACATATCAGTTTCAGGTATGATTCCATTGTCCAGCCGGCGCTCGGGTAGATGTAGAACAAATTCTTCAAAGCCTAGAATACTGACGAGTCTTAAAAAAAGAAAAAAGAAAAAAGAAATAAAAAATAAATAACATTAGTAAGGTTTATATTATGGGTATTATAGGTCTCTTATCTTGTAGTAGGTCATGAGAAACCAATTATTACGTATTTCACCAACTAATGCAGATTCATTGTTGGTGAAACTCATGTACATGATTTTGGAATTCTTTTTTTCTTCAAATTTTTTGCTTATAAGTTGTAAATATAAATGACCTTTATGTCAGTCACATTCTGAATCCATGTAGAATTGGTTTTTCTTTCTCATTTATTAGAATTTTCAAAACTTAACTACAGTAATTGGTGGTGATTTGTTTGTATGATAATCTTGTTCTTATTGAGTTGTAAGGAATCTTGGCTGAACAGGAAGATGGACATGATTGCTTATCTTCTGCTTGCATTTTGTCTTTCCTAATTTTTCACGACCGCTGTTGACCTTGTGACGTAGCGCTGACGGATAAGAGTGAAGAGAATCTATGTTCTCAAGCACAAACATTCAACTCACAAGTTGAAGAAAAAAAAAAGAACTTCAATTTAATGATCATCCATCCATCATCCTTCTTACATTGCCTCCCTATTTATAGTGAAGTCTTAGTGGCTTGTAAAGGAATAAAATAATAGTAAAGATACCATCAAATCCTCATTAATGAGAGGAGATTGGATGGACATGGTAATCCCATGATTTAAGGAAAAGTACAACAAGATAATTATCAAAAATAAAATATGGAAGTCAACAACTCTTTCATGATTTCTGCACAAAAATCCCAGGAAATCTGCTTGTACGCCAGTTGTCCCTGACAGCCTTCGATTCATCTTCACCACGAGCAGTCTCGGTTATTTGTCGAGATTGGATCTCGGCTTTTTGCTGAGACAACTCCCAACACATCTCGGCTATGTGCCGATTCAGAAACTCTGTCTCGGATATTGTTCGAGATGACATTGTCAACCTTTCGAGGTGCCTTCTCGGATTGTCCTACATCACCTTGGTTTTTGACAAACCACCACCTTCCTTCCACTGCTTTCTCTCTCTCTCTCTCTCTCTCTCTCTCTCTCGCTGTTGTAGGGTAGCTGAACCATCTATAGAGTTATGGAAGTGAACCAGAGGTTTCTACGGAGGTGGTCTGTAGAGTCAAAGGATTTCAAAATGGAGATAGGGGGAGGCGTTGCAAGCTTGAGGATTCATGAAAAATGTCACGGCTCGACGAGGTCCATTCTCCTCAACAGAGACGAAACAACATGGCTGTATGGCTCCTTTGAGAATCTTATGGTAGTCAGAGACTCAAGGGTCTTCTGGAACCAATCCATTCCTGGTTTTCCCAGAATCTTAGCCTAGAGATGCTCAAACAGACACGGTCACTTTCTGGTGTTAGAGGAATTTAAAGGTGGGAGAAGGACTGGTTTGGTCCTTGTGTCGGAAGGGAGACACGGTGAAGGTTGGACTCGCTTTGCCTACGAGTTTCATTTAGCCAAGGTTTTCCTCTGTTCTGGACAGGTTGGAGGCTGTAGGAAAGAGCCCAAGGCCATATCGGTGACGAAAAGGAGATCCTACGCAGAGGTCTGAGCGGAGACGCTTCCTCCGCTGGAGGAGTGTTTAGAGTCCACGCTTGGGGTGGGCTCCCCCACAGCTTCTCTTCAGACGACTCTGGAGCTGCCTTATTCGGAGGGCATGGATCTAGATCCACAGACAGCCTCCCCTGGCTCCATCGCGGGGGCTAAGCGCACCGCTGGGCCCTTTTCTCCTGCCCAGTAAGAGACCCATCCACGACTGTCTCCTGTGGTTGACTACTCAATCTCCTTAGCTCTGAATCCTTCCCTGTCCAGGATGGTTGTCTTCATCTCTTCCTAGCCTCTTAGAGAGAATAGAAATGAGCTAGGCTTAGTTTGTCCTGGCTTGGAGGTGGATATTTATGCAGAGGCGGAGCCCACCGCAATTCTATGTTACCCAGCAGTCAATCTTAAGGGGTATGCTGGGCCGCGACACTCCGAATGGATTTTTTAGCTAATCGAACAGCTCAGGCATGTTGTGGGACTCTCGTGCAATGGTTTTGAGGAACAGTTATTGGCCATGTTTATGGCCATTATCACCAGTAATGCTAAACAAGGAACATGCTCTTCCCTAAAGGCGGGAAAAAAAAATTCGAGAGAAGTGAACAATTTGTTCTGCTCTATAAATTATGATACACATAGCGGCAGTGCTTCACGTGGTAGGAAGAAGATGATGGCCCAAATAGATTTTTATGAAGCCTAACTGCTTTCATGGAACATGAGAGGGCTGAACGATGTTGACAAGCGGTTGAAAGTCAGAAATCTTTTGAGACAGTGGAAGGCAGACATTATTTACTTATAGGAAACTAAACTTGAGTTCATTTCTATCAACACTGTCTAAAACATGTGGGGTTGTCTTCATGCTAGTTGGTGCTTCCTTCCTTCTAGCGGGGAATCTGGTGGTATTCTCCTTCTATCGGACAAGAGGGTTGTGGAGAAGATTTAAGTGTATGTGGGACAATATGTTGTGGCCTGCTCCTTCAGAAATATTGCAGATGATTTCACTTGGGCTTTTGCGGGGGTTTATGGTCCAAATATCAACAGTTGTAGAAGGTCTCTTTGGGAGGAGCTGGCTGGACTTCTTAATTGGTGGGATTTGCCTTGGTGCATCGAAGGTGACTTCAATGTCTCCCGTTTCTCTTGCGAAAGATCGAGGGAAGTTCATTTTTGCCCTGCCCTGCCATGACAGATTTTTCAGACTTTATTTTTGAGCTAGGTCTTATAGATCTTCCCCTCTCTGGGGCGTTGTCTATATGGTCCAACAATTCCTCTTGGTCCGGACTTGATCGATTTCTCATCTCTCCGGATTGGGAAACTAATTATCCTAGGCTCATTCAGAAAAGGATTCCCAGACTGTGCTAGGATCACTTTCCCGTTCTCTTTGCCTGCGGTGATATTCAAGAGGGTAAAAAACCTTTCAAATTTGAGAATATGTGGTTGAAAGAAGCTAGTTTTGTGGATAAGGTGAGGCACTGGTGGTCGTCTTATAGTTTTCAAGGCTCTCCTGGCTTCATTCTGGCTCAGAAACTAAAGGCTTTAAAGTTCAATCTTATAAGGTGGAGCATTCAGGTGTTTGGTAATATCGATTCCCTTAAACAAGCTCGCCTCAAGGAACTGCACACTTTTGATAGACTGGAGACAGAAAGAGCCTTAGATCTTGAAGAGAAGCTGAGTAAAAGTTTGATTTCTAATGACTTGGGAAAAATTTCTCTTCAAGAAGAAATTAGTTGGAGGCAAAAATCAAGGGTTCGTTGGCTTAAAGAAGGCGATAAATGCACAAAGTTCTTCCATCGGCTTGCTAACTCGAACTGGAGATTCAATTCTATTGAGTTGCTTTCTGTCAACGGCTCAGTTACTTTTGATCCTCCAGTTATCGGAGATCACGTTGTTCAATTTTATGACTCTTTATTCTCTAAACATCACAACTGGAGGCCTAGATTGGATAACCTTACTTTCGACTCTCTAGAGGTGGAGAAGGCCTCTTGGATAGAGCTCCCATTTGAGGAGAGGGAGGTTTTAAAGGTGGTGAAAGGTATGAATAGAGATAAGGCCCCATGCTCTGATGGCTTCTCTATGGCTTTTTTTCAAGACTGCTGGGATGTAATCAAATATGATCTCATGAAGGTTCTTCTAGATTTCCATACTCACAGCTATTTCAAGAGAAGCCTTAATGCCTCCTTCATTGCTTTAATTCTGAAGAAAGCTGGGGCGATCGATATCTCTGACTTTTGGCCTATTAGTCTTATCAGTGGGGTTTATAAGATCATCGCTAAAGTCCTTGCTAATAGAATGAGTTCTATTATGGAAAAGATTATCTCTAAGCCTCATAACGCTTTTGTTAAAGGTAGGCAAATCCTGGATTCGGTCCTTATAGCTAGTGAATGTTTGGACAGTCATCTCAAGTCCGGTGATCCTGGGTTACTTTGCAAGCTGGATATTGCAAAGGCTTTTGACCATGTCAACTGGAATTTCCTTTTGTATATGTTGAGGATGTGTGGTTTCGGGGGGAAATGGTTCTCTTGGATAGCGCATTGCATATCTTTGGTTCGCTTCTCCATTTTGGTAAATGGCTCTCCAGTTGGCTTCTTCAGTAGCTCTCGTGGGTTGAGGTATGGGAACCCACTATCTCCTTTTCTCTTCACTATAGTCATGGAGGCTTTGAGCAAAATGATCATTGCTACTGTTGATAGAGGTTTTTCTCTCAGGCTTCTTTGTGGGTTCTGGGCCTCCGTCCATAAACATCTCTCACTTGTTGTTCGCGGATGATACTTTGGTTTTTTGTGGGGCCAACCCCAGTCATCTCTATCATCTCCAAGTTCTACTCTTATTTTTCGAAGTTGTTTCTGGTATAAAGGTTAATCTGGCTGAGTTTGTTTTGGTTCCTGTTTGTAATGTGGACAACATGGGTGAGTTGACTGGCATTCTAGGTTGTTGGACCTCCTCTTTGCCCTTGAAGTACCTTGGCCTCCCGCTAGGGGCTTTTTACAAGGCAAAGTCTATTTGGGATGTCATTGTGGAAAAGATGGAGCGTTGATTGGCCAGTTGGAAACGGATGTATCTTTCTAAAGGTGGCAAGGTCACCCTTATTAAGAGCACACTTTCCAACCTACCTATGTACTTTTTGCATCTCTTCCCCATCCCTGCTAGTGTGGCTAACCCCATTGAGAAGCTCCAACGAGACTTTCTATGGGGAGGGATTGATGATGAATTTAAATATCACCTTGTTAGCTAGGCTAATGTTTGCTCCCCGATCTCTGGAGGGTTGGGTATCTGTAACTTAAGAATGTTCAATCGCACTTTTCTAGGTAAATGGCTGTGGCGCCTTAGTATTGAGAGAGATGCTTGGTGGAGAACAGTGGTGAATTCCAAATTTGGCTATTTACGGGGCGGACGGTGCACCCACGTTCCTACAGGAGCTTTTGGGGTGGGATTATGGAAGAGTGTTAGAAAAGGCTACGAGACTTTTTCAGGCTACACCAGATTCGAATTGGGAGATGGAACCATGATTAACTTTTGGCACAATCTGAGGGTCGGGAAGTCGGGAATATGACTCTCAAGGCAGCTTTTCCAGCCCTATTTGGTATAGCCGCTACGAAAGACGCTTTTATTTCAAATAACTTAGAGTTCTTGGGTGGTTCCAACCAGTGGAACATGAGCTTTACTAGAGAAGCGCATGATTAAGAGGTGAATGTTTTTGCTTCTTTTTTTCTAGATGTTGCATTCAAGAATAGTCAGAAGAGGCAGCGAAGACAAGCTTTGGTGGGTCCATTCCAAAAAAGGCATTTTCAAGGTCAATACTTTTTTTCACTCCTTGACTTGTACTATAGGTGCTCGCTTTCCTTGGAAGTGTGTGTAATGGATCCAAGCCCCCTCAAGGGCGGCCTCCTTTTCGTGGTCGACTGCTCTTGGTAAGATCCTCACCTTGGACAATCTCAGGAACGGTCATGTTGTTGTGATAAACAGATGGTGCATGTGCAAGAAGACGGAGGAGTCTGTGGACCATTTCCTTCTCTATTGCTATGTGGCTTTTGCCTTGTGGTACTCTCTTTTCAATCGCTTTGGGTTGTCTTGGGTTATGCCACGACGGGTTATTGATTTGCTTGCTTGTTGGTGGTCTTCGGGCCGGTCAAGGAGTGCTACGGTGTGAAAAATGGCACCCACTTGTCTCTTTTGGTGCTTATGAAGGAAAATAAATAACCGGAGCTTTGAGGGCGTGGAGAAGACCTCTGAGGAACTTTTATTTTCCTTCTATCACACTCTGTATTTTTGGACTACGGCTTATGTGTGTTTCCTTATCTTTTAGCTTCCTTTTGTATACTCCCAGTGTACTAAGAGACATCTCATGCTTTTAATGAGATCGGCTTATTACTTATCAAAAAAAAATTTGTCTTTCCTAAACCCTAGTAGCCATTCTGAGCAGTCATATTCTTAAGTTGATCTTAATGTGTTGAACACTTGTATTGGAGCTATATGTTAACTAAAGATGTATTAAAATACAATGGTAACAATGGTATTTGGAGTATCTCAAGGTAATTGGCCAAAATGGTTGAAATAAAACATAACGATGTGCTTAGTACGAAAACCAAATAAAAAAGGTATCAATTTTCAAAGTAAATTAATCACTAAAATCAATGGCTATTGCCATAATTGATCTGCTGCCAGAAAATCTCAGGAGGTTGACTCTTTTCTACAAAAATTAAGTGTCTAATGAAATTCTAATGAATATTTTGGTATGGGAAGGGGGATGATCTTGTTACGTTCTTTTGTGTTATGATCAATAAGAAAATCTCTGTCGTGAAAACTGAAAACGAAAGCTTCCAAATACTTACCATGCCTTTTAGGTGACATATCATAGCCAAAGAAAGATTGAATCTCATTTTTCAGGACAGATTTGGTCTCATGATATCCCCTGATAGTTGTTGGGGGCATAAGTATAAGTATAAGAGTAATATATTCTTTACTCCCGTTGACGTGGTATGTTTTAAGTGATTTTTCTTTTATTTTTCAAGTGATTGAAATAGGAAGCCACTTATTTAAAACACGCCATATTAGTCGTGTAAAATGAGTGTGAATAGTAAGTAGTTGATATGAAAAATTACTTAAAACATGTTAGGTTAGCAGGTGTAAAATTAATATAATAAATAGGTGTGAAGAGTAACATTATTTTAAGGTTCTGTTTATTTCGGCGTAAAATATTTTATAGATAATGTTTACCGTATTTTCTGATGTTTGGTGCAATCGAAAATAATAGTCGTCTTCAACAATCTACAAATATTTTATAAATAATATTTCACAACGTATACAAAAATTATTTTCCTATTTCACAATCTCCCAGGGACTCGTACTGTTGTACACCTTCATGAACCTTATAATCATACATTTAATGCCTGATTAATGGAACTCAATGGTTTGTTCTCCTAGAGGAATACAAAAATCTTTAGAAAGAGTGAGTTTTTTTTATAAAGTTCAAAAAAATTTGATAGACAGAAATATAGATAAGATTTAGGGAGAGAATTATCGTCGTCTCATGGACTATATATAGACGTCATATAAAGAATTCAAACTTCAGCTGAGAATCCTAAAAATCAAACAAAATAAAAGACCAGGGGAAAAAAACACTAGAAGACACAGAAAACAATGTCTAATTAGGCTGAAATCAAGATCAAACCTCTGGTTACTTGCATTTAATTGATCCAACAACGGATTCATAAACTAATACAGGAAGGATTTTGTGCTTGGAAGCTGACTGATGTGGGATAGGACAAGAGATAATGATAGAGATTTAAAATATTAATCTTGGGGTCCAACCCATAAAAAAAACTTAATTAAAGGCATTTTTAAAATTTTAGGAAATTTTAAAAAAATTTGGGGACCTTTAAAAAATTAGTACTCCAGAATATCTAATTCCCCGGCCCTTGTGGAATAGAACTAAAATCCTGATGTGGCCTCCAACTCTCCAAGTGATACTTCATCTTTCATATTAAATTCAAGCATGGAGTACGATGATATTGAAGAATGAGATTAGTGAAGCAAAATATAAGAGACAGATAAAAGAAAGAATTGAATGCCTGATTAATGAGATAATTGAAAGAACCTGTTTGAGGAGATTATATGCGATCTGATCATAATTCAATTCTATTTATTCCCATTTAAAGGTAGAGAATGCTCATCAATATAAACACGATCTAATACTTTAGTTTTTTTTTAATGGACATAAATTTATGAAACTCTTACAAATTAGTTTCTATATATATATATATATATATATAAAGGTCAAATGATGTCGAAGATTGAAAAAAAATAAGGGGATACCATGAAGGTACATGGGTTTTTAACTTTTTATCAAATTATTTTTTAAGGTCTCTAAGGGGTAGCTTAATCGGTTGGGGACCATGTCTCATGCAGTGGAGGTCACTAATTCGAATTCTCTCTCCTCCTCTTGTGTGGACATGTCAAAATATATATATATATATATATATATCACTTATTAAGGGGTATACTCTCAAATCGCTCCGTCCCTTAAATTTTTTAATAAAAATTGTGATGCGTAGTTAGAAGGCCGCATCATACCCAATAAAATAGCTTTACATATACAAAAATGTCACGTCAACTTGATAGCTAACACGTGGCAAAAACAAAAGAAAAACAATAATTATTAAAGAAAAGAGGTAAGGAAGTAAGTAGGAACCACACACCAACCAATTGAGGCATGGGTGGTCGTCCCACCCGGCTCCCACCCAAGTTTGGCCGGGGTGGTGGCTCACTACCAAATGCATAGGTGTAGCGACCCACTCAAGCCCTCACTGGTGAAAATGGTGTAGGTAGATCACAACCAAAGTCCATCGCGAGTTAGATGACAAAATTGTGAGAGTGACGTCAACCCCCTCCTCTATTGGTAGGTGTGGACCGTGGCACCCTACTATACTGGCAAAGAGCATAAGTTACGTCCCACTAAATGCCCTCATTTACCAATGGCAACATGGGTGAATGAGACGACCTACCCAAACTATAACCGGCAGAAAGACATGTGTGAATCACAGCCCACATCTCCTACTAGTTAGAGGACAAGGTGGTAGGATGACCTCATCCCGCTTTGTTGGTGGGTGGGTGGGTACCCCCTTCTCCGGTAGTAGCATGGGTAAGGTGGGCAGAAAGACCCACACACACCCTCCGTGGGATGGTGCCCTTACTGGCGAGGGACGATGGGTGGCCATTCTCTACATTTTCATTTTATTATTTTTTAAAAATTTATGTTATTATATATATATATATATTCTCTTTGTCACGCGCTAAATCGAGGTTGCAATTCTATTATGTAGAGTTATCTTATACTCAATTTTTAAAAACTCTCTAAAAAAAAAAAATTTAAAACTTTTAACCGAGAGAGCGACTTGATAATAGAGCATATATACCTTAAAGAGTAATTTGATCGATTTTAAAAGGTATATCTTATGAAACTGTAAAATTTTTTTGTTAAAAAAAAAAAAAAAAAACCATCAGCAAAACATTTTATAAGTTCCTAATAATGATTTTATCACGTCACGGCACTGAGAAGTGACACCCATCTTTTTTGCATAATTGCCTTGAAGACGGTGAAATTATTTATTTAATTATATATATAAAAACAAAACACGAAGATGCTGGATCAGGTATTAAAATTAGAATGACGACAATACAAGTTATTTTCTTGTCTAGTGGGTTTTTGACTTCAAGAAACTCAAAAGAGATATATACATAAACCAAATTAATTTATATAAGAAAAACAATTTCACAAACCTAGGAAAATAGGAAGACAATTTTACAAATTACTTTGAAACATTTAGGGTCATAAGTTTTTATTTTCAAGACAAATATTTTAAAAGATAACTACAAACACTCATCAAAAAAAAAAAAAAAAAATCACTTTCATGTCACATCAAAATATGTTAAAACAACAATAGTCCTGTTTGAAATTCCCCCTTCCCTCATATTGGAGGATAAATTTTTTTTGAGTGATTATAAAATATAATTGATGTGATATAAATTTGAAATAATTTATATGAAAAAGTAAAAATAAAAATTATATTGTATTGTTTTTTTTTTTAAATAGTAATTAAAAAGTGTTGGTGTGATATAAAAAGTAAAAAAAATTAAGAATGTTTTAAGTTGATATTTTTTGGGAGAAGTAAAAATAAGAGAAAAGGAAGAGAAAAGAGAATTTCACGCCTATACTTACAGAATCATCTATAATTAATGCTTGAGTTAGAATGAGAAGGGAGGAGAAAATGTACTTATAGTTGAATAAATTATTTATTTATAATAGATACATTGTTCCCACCATTTCTTGGTGGGGCCATAGGGATTCATGCATAAATCATGTTATAACTGTAGGTGATTCTCTCTCGAGAACATCAAGAAAGATTATTTGACGTGGCAAAACATTTACCCCATGCGGAGAAGAGGGAATCGTGTGGTATACACCTTACGCGGTCTAGGTACTCTTTGGCCTTGAGGTAAGTTGCCTCTTAGGCTAGGGCGATAGGCCTTTCGTTGGATTGTTAGAAGTTAGAACCGAGTTTATCCGAATGACTTTAGTGAAACTCTGAATCCTTTGATAAGAGTGGTGTAATTGTCGTTGTGCTCAAAAAACCCTTTGGTGGTTGAGTATACCCGACATTACCAAACATACCCTATACCATAAGAGATTATTTACAATATCCTTTACGATGCTACAAAGTAGAATTATCAATCTTCTAAAATTAGGCATAATAACAAATAGCCCCCTACTATTAAATTACTGTTAAAATATAACTATCTTAATGACACGTGTAAGGTCATGATGTACCACTAACTGAAACCAACTTAAAGTTATAATTTTATACGAGCATTTAAATAGAGTAAAAAGAAAAATAAAGAATAAAGAATAAAATAAAAATCTCTCTCTCCGTCCCTATCTCCTATAAATAGAGGATAACGATAGACGATCTGCGAAGTGCGAAGAGGTTCAAAAATAATTCCAGAAGGAGAAAGAGAAATAAAGAGAGCGATTGTGATTGTTTCCGTGTGTTTGTGTACGCGAGAGAGAGAGAGATAGAGAGAGAATGTCGAATACTTCGTCTGGGGAAATGGCGTATGTGGAGCACACTGCGGGCATCAATGGCCTTCCCAAGGTCATTCTCCGCGAGGTTCGTGGCTGTTCTGCTGAGGTACCATTCGTTCAACGCACACGCTCTCTCCCTCTCTCTCTCTCTCTCTCTCTCTGATCTTTATTTTCTTTATTTGTTTCATGCATAGTATTTTGTGCTATTTCATTAATTTTCTTGTTCTTGAATTTTGGTTTTCGATTGATTTTGTGTTGTCTTTGAGGATTTATGCATTGCTACACATCAGGATTTTGTGTCAATGTTGAATCTATCAATGTATTGCGGAGCTTGATTAATTTCTTTAACGTTCTTCTTCTTAATGAATGGGACTGACAATTTTCTTTGTAATTATGTTCTGTTCATTCTTCTGCGCGACTATGCTGTGATTGTCCTTTGATTGATGTATCTTATGCTCAATTTCGCAACCTTGTTTTGCGATATTGTATATGATTTTATGATTTTTTTTTGTTTTGTTTTGTTTATATGATATGTTATTTTCACACGATGTGAACAGAAATTTGGAAAGAAAACTATGTTATGGGGGGGATCTGGATCGGAACAAGACTGCTTAATGCGTTGGTATCCCTTTCTTGCATTGCTCTGTCAACGATCTTCCTAGATTGAACCCTAGGGACTGGCATATGAGAAACTCTGCTGATTCTTCGGATGAGTTGGCAAAGTTTGGAGTGAAACGAGGAGAAGATTTATGACGATATTGGCTGATGAGTTGGTACTTTGGTACACGGAATGAAGTCAAAGTTTGACATGAAAGTTTAGACATTTTACTCTCTTTATTTCTTCAGGAAAACGTGTGGAAATTTTGTTTAAATCCTTATAATTTTTTGCTTGATTGTGGTGAAAGAAAACTATTGACTGATCGAAAATAGGAAGCAATAAAAGTTCTAGGCATGCAAAAGCAACTGTAACAATTCTCATTTGCCCAGTTCAGTGACCATAACAAATTTAAACGAAACTCGTAATGTTGGATTGTTTTGACATCAGTATTACTGCCTTGATAAAGATTCAAATTGGACTTCTCTTTTAAATCAGCCCCCTTATTTTCTGGAGATAATGTTTTGGTTGAGATTTCTAAATGCACTGAACTCAAAGTTCTTATTACTTTCAGTAAGTACTTATCAACTCTGGAAACTAGACCTGTATTTTGTGCAAATGCTGTCAATCTTTTTTTATTTACTATGAATTACATGGTCATTCTTTTTGAAGTTTACTTAAATTTGTGTCTACTTTTTCTTGCTTGGCTTTAGCTTCTCCTACTCTTTTCTTAGAGGTCAATGAAAAATTGTAAATTGTTACATACTTGTTATTTCTGTTTGTTTTCCTAGTTTTCAATATTAGATTCTTTTGCTTCTACAAGTTTAATCATACGTTTTCTATATGGTTTTTACATTGCTGACTTGGAAATGTAGAATTGCTTGGGGTTGATGCCTTCAATTTTTTAAATGAATTGTGTGTGCCTATAGGAGAAACATGAATGAATTCTACGGGCATGGGTAAATTTCAATGTTGTAGCTTGTGTGTGCAACTGTTGTGTGTACACTTTGTTTTTTGTGTCAACCTTGTCATTTGTTTATCATAGTTTGTGCCAAAATACTTCTGTGAGGACTTGTTGATGGAGATGGTGAATTAAATTGAGGTGTCTCAAATGGCCAAGGAAGTCGAGGCATGTTCTGTGCTGACTCTGGTAGGGACATTATATTTGTAAAGTTGGATGTGTGGCAATTATAAGTTTATGACTAGGTTATAAAATTGTGTGGAACCATATTTAAGTGCCTGTGTAATTTTCTTTGTTTCATACTAGCTCAGCAGCTCTGCAATTTTTATTCAATAGCGAATAGTGTCTTTTGTGCTATATCTATGAGATGTTTAGTGAACATCATTCTTTTGTACCACTCATGCTTTTTCCTTCTCTCTCTCTTATATTCCTTCACTTGCATACTTTTGGGAGCTCTTTTCTGGAGTGTGTTGCCTTTTATGCAACCTGAACTCAATCCATCTGCACCCTATCTTTGGAAGTGTAAATATTTAAATCTATTAACACGGGGAAATTGGTATTCACCACCTTGCTCTGTATACTTAATTGAATCTTATCTTCAGAAGGAGAATGGGATGTCTTTTCTTGATCACATATTTTATTGAACTTTTCTTATTGTTTTCCTTGTCTGGTGTTGACAAGGTGATAGATGCGGCTTATTTAGACTCAACTGCACTTTTTATGAGCTTGTCCTTTTGGAACAGGTGTATTTATATGGGGCTCAAGTTACCTCTTGGAAGAATGAACATGGGGAAGAATTGCTTTTTCTTAGTAGTAAGGTACGTAATGCATTATAATTGTTGCACAAAATTTGTTTATCTGGAGATCATAAATGACTTCAAAATCTATTTTTCATTTTGTTATTTTATAGACGAAAAGTGGTAAAAAAAAATATTTTTCTTGTGCCTGTTATATAACTCCTCTAATATCAATGCATCACAAGCTAAGTTCTAACGATGTTGTTACAGATGGTCGCGTTTAAGTAAACCAAAGTGTATACCAGAGATAGATTGTCATGTGTTATATCTAAACATAACAGAGTTGTTGTTTATTGGTATTATTCCTTTGGCAAACCAGCAATAAATGAGTTTCCGCCTACCCTAATATTATATGCCTGAAATCTTGCAAACATAAAAAATACAATAATACTAGATAACTATTCCTAATCCTAGAATGCTATTTGACTTAAATTACTTCACTCTACTTAATTTGCTTGCAATTTCTTCTTGGGTGTCGCATCAAATGACTCCCAAGAAACATTCTTATAATATTAAGTTTTTACAAAAAAGAAAAAGAAAATATTAGATAGCATTCTTGGGTGTCCCATCAAAATTCTTTGGTGTTACCATTTCTTCCTAGAAGTTTTTGTTGTATTGTGCTCCACCTCCTTGCTTTAATTGGTTGTTTTGCATTAAGTTTGCTATCCGCAGCTTTTCTTTGTTCTTATATTTTTGGCCTTTTTTTTCTCTTCTTCTTCTTCTTTTTTTTTTTTCCCCTTCTTCTTCTTAATATCTATGCTTCTTGCAGGCTATTTTTAAACCTCCAAAGGCAATCCGTGGAGGTATTCCAATATGTTTTCCTCAAGTATGTGGTGGTTCTTTTCTTTCAGCTTTTCTCTTCATTCATTATTGCTTTTCTTTTTCAAAAATTAATAAAAAATTTCTTCTGCATATGCAGTTTGGAATTCAGGGTTCTCTTGAACAACATGGATTTGCTAGGAATAGGTTTTGGATTGTAGATCCTGATCCCCCACCTTTTTTAACTAGTAGCCCCAATAAGGCTTTTGTTGATTTAATACTTAAGCACTCTGAAGAAGATGTGAAGATCTGGCCTCACAGGTGCATGACTCTTTTTTATAACATATTTAATTATGTTGAAGGTTATCATGTAATTGCTTACAAGGCATTTGGAGCATGTTATTTCTCTTCTGTGGTTGCCCTTTTTTGTTTTTCTTCAAATGCAGGATGGGGATCGGGGAGGGATAGTTTTGTGAGGTTGAGCATTAATTTTATTGATTTGTTTGTGAAACAATTATTTAGTTTATTGGAAAATTGTTCTTCTTCTTCTTTGTTTTTTTATTTTTATTTTTTATTTCCCGACTTTAGGATTTTTTGAAAAATTCTAAAGCATGTCACATGTGCATTTAAATACTTGTAACTCTGATCTTTTGAGTAAATAAAGCGTTGAACTAATTGTTTTCATATTTCTAGTTTTCTTAATCTTTTTTCTTTTTTTGGTGAGGTGTTTCTCTTGCATACTTTCTGTGTGCTTCGGTTGCGCCATTTCGGTTTTTAATAAATTTCGATTACTTATCAAAAAAATATAATATATACCTATTATTTGCAGATATGAGTTTCGCCTAAGGATAACTTTGGGACCTGGAGGAGATTTGATGTTGACGTCCCGTATTCGCAATACAAATACAGATGGAAAGTCGCTTACGTTCACGTTTGCATATCACACATATTTTGCTGTTACAGATGTCAGGTTTAATCGTGATACCTATTCTTGTTATCACTTTAGTTATTACTTATGTAGTTTTACCCCCCCACTCCCCCTCTCTGTATTCACTTTTCTGTAAGCAGTAAAAATATCTATCAGCATTGGATTTAACATTTCACATGCTTGCTATCTACCTTAAAAATTCCAGATTTTTCCACTAGCCAATGATTCGGAAGAAAATTGTCTCATCAAATTGATTAATCTTGGGACTTATCAAGAATGAAAAAACTTAATGAAATTTCAGATGTCATGCATATCTAATTTTGAGATATATTTATAATAGATAGTAAAATACCATTGTACGGAAGAACTTTACATCATAATCAGACGAGATACTTAAGAGGCTGGTTTGGTTTCATTAATTTCATATGACCCTAGATCTGCTGTTAACTCTTTTTTTTTTTTGGTATTTTGCTGCAAATTAACTATCATTTTTTTTATAAGTACAAATTAACTATCATGTTATTCTATTCAGTGAAGTTCGGGTGGAAGGACTAGAGACCCTTGATTATTTGGATAACCTGAAGAATAGAGAGCGATTTACAGAACAAGGAGATGCAATAACGTTCGAATCAGAAGTGAGTACTTGTTTGAATGGGAATGCTTTGAATTTTTCACTGACATTTTGTTCAAATATATAGTATTTGCTCCTTTAATTACTCTTTTTGATGGTAAAGGTGGACAAAACATATCTCAGTACCCCAACAAAAATTGCTATTATTGACCATGAAAGGAAGAGAACATTTGTATTGCGGAAAGATGGACTTCCAGATGCTGGTGAGTTGAGTCCCATCCACTTGCTCTGCCAGGATTTGAGTTTTTGCAATTTATGTGTGCTTGCGTGCACACACACATACTACAAAACACAGTTGATTCTGGTTTTATAAGCATCTTTCTCTCTTCAGTGGTTTGGAATCCATGGGATAAGAAAGCAAAGGCAATTCCCGACTTTGGGGATGATGACTACAAGCATATGCTGTGTGTTGAGGCTGCTTGTGTTGAAAAGCCCATTGTACTGAAACCTGGTGAAGAATGGAGAGGAAGGCAGGAACTATCTGCTGTTCCTTCCAGTTATTGCAGCGGACAACTTGACCCACGAAAAGCACTTCAAAGCGGCTAAAGACCGACTATCCCAGTACATATCTTGTACAGGTACTTTACTAGTAGAAAAGATACAATTGTAATGCAGCTTCAATTAAGGCTACATTTGTTTTGACATAAAATGGTTTCTGAGAGAATGTTTTCGGTTGAAAATATTTTTTGGGAAAAATCATTAATTGTCCATTTTTTGGTTGAGACCTTGAAAATAATATCGAAAATATTTCCCAAATATTTTTCCAATATGATTGGAAACCATCCAAAAACCACTCAAATTTACCTAACAATGTCAAATACGGTTCACCAACAATTCAAAAAAAAAAAAAAAAAAAAAACTCCCCACCAAAACATATGGACGGGGAGAGGAGTGGCAGAAGGAGATCTATTATTTTTTAGGAGGGTGAGGGGGAAGTTGTTGGAGGCTGCAATACAGGGGGTGGGGGCAATTGGGCAGGGGTTTGGGGTTGAGAGATTATGATGGATAATGGATTGACAGGCAGAGGAAGGTGGTGCTGAGACTGAGGGGTCGTTAGATTCTTCTATGGTGGTGGGGTTTACCATAGAAGATAAAGATGGGGTGGCTCCAAGGGAAGGGATGGCAGCTGGGTTTTTCCTTTATTTGGTGCTTATATTAGACTATTGTGATAGCTTGATTTGGTCTGAGTTTTGTGTATTTAAATTCTGGCTCTTAATGGTTTTCCAGGTGGATAAATTCAGAATTTTGGGCGTTTTGGAGTAGCTATATAAACCCATGACATTTCTGAGTAAAAGAGCATTAGTCAGAAATGGACTACACCTGAGAATACAGATAGCTAGACTTTTGTTTCTTTGCAATTTTATCTTCGTGTAGGGTTCTGATGTATTGTCTTTTTTGGGATCCCCTCTAGTATATGTGTTCAACCAATTGCACAATCTGGATTCATGAATTGCATTTTGCATCTTTCTCAATTGAGCCCTACTAAGTTTGGGATTGAAGCACTTAAATTCTTTTGTTTAAAAACGTGTTGCTATTTTTTTTTTTCTGCGCAGAAACAGAAAAAAGAAAGAAGTGTTGCTAATTGTAACTGAATTACTGCAGGGTTCTTTTGCAGTCTAGATTTTGTGGCGACTGCGGTCAGTGAATTCTTGCCAGGATTTTTTTTCGGAGGGCAGATTCATTATTAGCAGAATTGTCTATAATGTCCTTGAAGCACTATTTGGTTGAAGAAAAATGAGATAAAGGCAGTTCAAAAAATTTGTATATTACTAGGATCTACAAAAAGAAAGTGGTAGGGAAGAAAGAAAACCCGTCTAGGTCTATCGTTCTTTGGTTTTTGTTTGCTTTTTTTCTCCCCCATCTTTGGTCTGAATCTGAAAGATACCTTTATTTATTTATTTATTTTGAGCGTGCTGGATGATACCTATTTGTTTGAAGAATATGACTTTTGAATTGAAAGTGTTTTTACTACGAGGAATGCTAGACATCCAAATATTTGTTTCCAGAATTTAGTTTCAAACTGATGTGTCACAATCCTATGAGATTGTAGCACACTTCTCAAAATGATAGATCTCATGAGATTGTGACACATCAGTTTGAAACTAAATTCTGGAAATAAGTATTTGGATGTCTAGCATAGACATTCTTCTTTTACTACATCGGAAAAAATAAAAATATATAATAATACAATGGGTCAACATGCAAGTACAAACTTTTTTTTCCCCTGTCAAACAATATATATATAATATATATATAGAACATGGAGGAATAATTTCCGGTTGGAAATGATTCTTAAAATGGTTTCTTTGTGGAAGGAGGCCTGATCTTTTATATGTTGTATAATGGCAGTCTTTGGTAAGCGACGCACCATTCTCTTTTATTTTTATTTTTTTAAGAAGTAATCGAAATTCAAAATATTTCAACTTCATATATCACATCAAACTCTTAAAGAAAAAATTACTTATTTGATTTCTGGAGTTGTACCAAACTGACCCTTAGAAGTTAGAATATCAAAAGTATTTTAAAAATAACTATGTCTATTTGCCCAAAATGGTTACTGTTGTCGGCCAATGATTAATTTGGTACGATTACAAATCCTATAGACTAAATAAATAATTTTTCTTTTAAAAGTTCCTTATTTCGGCATGATTACTTCATTCACTAATTTCACTTGCATGCACGATGGCGTATTTTTTTTTTGACATAATCTAAAAGAGTAGCCTCCTCATCTATATGCATATCAGGGTTGTATATAAAAGGATATTAATGGCAATTATCTGATATTCGCAATTATTTATTATATGCATATGTAAATGGGAATAACAGTTTTAAGGAACGTGAATAAGGTTAATATAAATTCACCAGTAAGAGCTAGTTATTTAAGTTATGTTTAGTTTTTTTTTTTTTTTCTCATTTCATCTAAAACAGGCCTAAAACATTAAAAATATGTTCAAACTATTTTTAAAATCATTTAAAATAGACCATAATGAAAACTCAAAGAAAGTCCAAAAATCTTATTACCTCATATACACAATAACCGTACGAATGCAGATATTACACAAGAGAGCCGCGTAATACCTATATATAGTGGCACAAGAGAGAGCCGTGGGCCCCTTCAATTATATTTGTTCTCCATATTTTTGTAAGTTTGATAAATACGATTAGAACGCTTGCTAAAAATTCTGACAGTTTTATTATTAATTATCCTCTCGCATCCATGGAGTTACGAAGGTAAACATGTTTAGAACAATAGGACACTTGTTTACTATTAGAAAATTCTCACAACCTCGGAATTTAAAATGCTTGAAATTCCTGAGCTCACTGTGACACTATCATACTGTTATCATGTTTGTCCTTTGTTTTATATTTTGAAGAAAATGTATTATCAAACAATTCAAAATAAAAAACTCTTCAAAACATAGACACTTTTTATAAACGGATAATTGCACTGCTGGTTTTTAGGATTGAACTAAATTACGAATCACTCCATGTAGTACAAAAAGTCATGGATGATCATTGTGGTAAACTATAATTACAAATCACTCCTTAAACTCGTTTTCCGTCCACCAAGTTAACAGAGTCCGTTAGTGAATTACAATACAAATGATATTTAGAAGTTATATCACTATTTATATGATGTGGCAAATTAATGGACTCTGTTAATTTGATGGATGAAAAACGGGTTTGGAAAATGATTCGTAATTATAGTTTACCACAAGGATTCTCTATGAACTTTTTGTACTACAGTGAGTGATTCGTAATTTATGCCAACCCTAAGAACCAATAGTACAATTATTCATTTTATAAATTTGTGTTCTGCCATTATTGTATGGACATTTTGAAAAGGCATGTGCTTATTTTAAAATATTTTCCTGTGTCAGATACTATACTCTGAAATATTTTCGCTATCTTAAACAATTGTCTTATTTTGAAGGATTTGAGACATTCAAAAGTTCCTCAAAAAGGAGTAAAAGTAGATTTTAAAAATAAATATTTTATTTTTCTTAGGATCCGTTTAAGTTTGCGATTTTAAAAAGTGTGATTTAAAATCACGATTTTAAAATGTGCAATTTGAAAAAAATGAATTTTAAAAATGCAGTTAAGCGTTTGACAAAATCACAGTTTAACATTTAAAATTGAAAATTAGTCTTTAAAATTCTGCATTTTAAAAAAAAACATCATCTTACCTGCGATTTGAAAAATCGTATTTTTTGCGTTTTTAAATTGCAATTTTTAAATACGCAGTTTCCAAACGATTTATGCTTTGTGATTTGGTTTAAAATCGCACTTATTGTCTACGAAATTGCAATCTCAAACGCACTCTTAACATAAACAAACCTTAATTCATCATCACATTATTCGCACTATTAGCAAACTTTTTGTACCTACGTGGCGCATGATGTGGTAAGATGAATTATAAAAGCTTCTCAAACACTTTTATCTTACCATATCATATGCCACATAGGCTCAAAAGTCTGCCACTAGTGTAATGAAAATGTGTCTTATAGCACTACTCATTCCTGAGAGGTTGATTGGATAAACATGAATCCTGAGAAATCAATTCACTTGAACAATCTATGTTCTTTTATTAAAGTCTATATATAAACACAAAGCTTCCCTTCCAACACAATAAATTTAACAAGTAAAATATATGACCCGCTAAAAAAGATATACAAATATTACGAGAGATCTTCATGCAATTACATTCAAAACAATGTCCAACTCAATCTCAATAAAATAAGAGTGAAGCTACTCTTTATATTAAATTATCTTACTTATTTTATATCCGTTGGCGTGATGTATTTTAAATAGTTTTTCAAGTTAGTTACTTCAAAAAAAAATTATTTAAAACATAGTACGTTAGTCAATGTAAAATAAGTATGAAAATTGACATTACTCGATAAATAATATACTAAGGAGATACCCAATTCTACTACAAATCATATATATATATATAATAGCAGAAAAACTAAGAAGATTGCATAATATAGCCACTTCTTTTATATATATATATATATATATATATATTGGCTTTTTATTGTTTGTGGTTATGTTCTTTTGTAAATTTGACAGTAAATTCAAGGAAATAATGGTGAGTGAGAGAGATTACTACGTTGTTTTTTGCACGGAATATTAACCATATTAATATTATTATTAATTTTCGAGAGAACAAAGTCTTTTGTAGTGAAAAGAAAGTGATATTATGGTTGGGATATGATGGATATACTGTTTTGTTCATTAGGTTTTGTTTATGCTGTTGAGTAAAGATATAAGGATATGTTAAGCATTCATCTTCTAACTATCTCTTACTTATTTGCATACAATTTATGTTTTTTCCTTTTATTTTCGGTTCTAATTTATATATTATTTTGTATTCAAAATTGATTTTCTTTTGAAAATTTCACACTCAATTCATGGAAATGATGGTGAGACAGGAGAGTTTCCTATCGTTATTTTAAATACTAGGTATGCCAATCTTTTATTAGTCTACGCAGTTATTTATTTAATAGCTTTTTTACCTTTTTTTTTTTTGTAATACTTTGTTTGGTACATATTTAATTTGATGGACAACATTGATTTTTAAGGTTTTTTAAATAGATTAAGATTATTTTTCCTTATAATTTTTATTAATTTGGTAGCCTGCTAATTAGTTAATTGAGTAAGAAGTAGAAAATTTGTTACTCATAATCTCTTTAAGACATTTCAAGTAAATTAAATTACGATTAATAAATATACTGCACATAGCACGGGTTATAAGCTAGTTAATATAATAGTTGTAACTTGTCGTCTCATTTTTCATTAACACAAACTATTTTTATTTTATTTTATTTTTTTTAATTTCATCGGGTGAAGTTCAAGTTTCCCAAAAATAGAAAAGAATTCTTACTAAAAACAGAAAGAAGTTTCCCATACAGGAAAATTACAAAAATAATAAAAAATAATAAAAAAATAAAAATCCGTCGCTGCACTAAACAGACACGAAACTGAGAAAGAGTCAGACAGACAGAGAGATCGAAACCCAAAAACCTCACCGAAAGAGCAAGGAATCAATCAAAATGCAGAGCGATTTCTAGAGAGAGAGAGATGCTCAAATGCAGGCAGAGAAGGAAGGAGCTAAATGTTGCTCATTGGTCAGTGCGCATTCCAACTCTCTCTCTCTCTCTGAAAAACCCAAAATTTTCTCTCACTTTCTCCAGCTCCATACAGGTCAGAATTCGAATTTTCTGTCTCTCTCACAAACTTATCTGTGTTATCCCAATTCTCTGCTAAGTTTGAACTTCAATTCCAGAACTTATGTTCTCTAAGCTCTTAGTCCTTGCTGATCCATGTTAGTTTTCCAATTTTCGTGAATATTTCCGTACTTTTAGCTTCTCCATTTTGGTTGGTGAGAGGGTTTCGCTCTACTTACTTTGAGGTTTCTTCAGGAACTTTGTTCATTTTGTAGCTTCAGATTGTAATTAAGGTTAGGGTTTCTCTCTGTTGAAATGGAAATTCAAACTGAACTTTACCCTGATTGAAATTTGGAGGGAGAATTAAAAAAAATCTTTTAAGCTAAGGGACTCAGCTCTCCTTGAAGATGTATTGTGTGTTTTCATTGATGGGTTTTGATAAAGTTAAAGGGGTGTATCTTTTAGGCATGTGGAGAATGGGTTTTTGGATATGGAGTGAAAACCCCCAATTTAGCTAGGGTTTTGGTTAAAAAGAAAGTGGAAGTTGGTGGAGCATTGTGTATGGATTCTGTTTTATGAGAAATGAAACCACCGCCACATCAGCATTCGCGGATCAATCTTGCAGATGTCAAAGCTCAAATAGTTAAGAGACTCGGGCCAGGGAGATCGAAGCAATATTTTTATTATTTAAGCAGATGGTTGAGTTTAAAGCTAAGTAAGGTAGAGTTTAATAAGCTTTGTTTTCGAGTTTTAGGGCGAGAAAATGTTCCACTCCATAATCAGTTTATTCAGTCAATTTTGAAAAATGCTTGTCATTCAAAAGTTCCACCGGCACCAACTCCTGAGAAGGAAGTTCAGGCGTGTACAAGTGATGGGTATCAGCCAAGTGGGCCCTACCCTTTACTGAATGGGGCTGTCTTTCCATCCTCACCTCCAAAGGCAAGGTCAGAAATTCTTATTGGGTCGGTTGGGAAGGTGGGTTTTGCTTCGCCTCAATCAACGGTTACTGTTGATAATGTGATATCAGAAGATGGGGATTGTGATATATGGAAGTCGGTGCATCATCATCAGAGACTCAGAGAAACAGCAGATAGTGAAGGAGAGGTTTTGCTTTCCCACTCTGCTAAATTGAATCTAATAAAGGGATCAACAGATAGTGTAGTTTCTGTACATAGTAAAGACCAGAAGGAAGTATTAGTTGCTGAAGATGGAAAAGAAGTATTCAGTAGAAGTGCAGTCCAGGCCCCACTTGGGATTCCGTTTAGCTCTGTTAGTGTGGGTAGGGTCTGCAGATCTTTTCCTTTAGCAAGCATTGATAGATGCACTAGCTCATATGATAGCGGTGGATTGCTTGAAACCAATGCACTTAGGGAACGGATGCAGCTCATTGCTGCAGCACGGGGCCTTGAAGGGGTGTCAATGGAATGTGCCAATTTGTTGAATAGTGGGTTGGATGCTTACATAAAGGGGTTGATCAAGTACTGCATCGAATTTGTTGGGGCAAGATGTGGACGCGACTTGTCAAAGAAAAATTTCTACAAGCACCAGTTTCAGGGGAAGCTTGTTACTGGTGTCTTGCCAGGTCTTCATTTTCAGTCGCAACGTACCAATAGGCTTTTGGAAGGCATCCAAGAACAGGGACAGCATTTTCTGGTTTCATTGCTAGATTTCAAGGTGGCAATGGAGCTGAACCCACAGCACCTTGGAAAAGACTGGCCATTGCTACTGGAGAAAATATGTACACAGGCATCTGAGGAATAGTACTTCTGGAGCAGACCTTTCTCCCATATGTGATTGATTTAGTTACTGACCAGTGTGAATGGTCATAAAGGTCTGACAGCTTTGCTTGGGCATCATGATAATACTCTGATCCTAACAAGTTGATTGGAATTGTAGCAGGATTGTTTTCCTGCTTTAAACTTGCTCTTGATCTCAAATACCACATTTAACAGCAGCCAGTCAGAAGGGAGTTGAGTAAGAACCCCCCCTGTTTGGTTGCCCTGTTGTATCTTTAGCAAAGTTTTGTTTGTTTCTTATCTTCAGTGTTTTTTTTTTTTTTTTTTTGTAAATTACAGCCATTGAGAAGATAATTTTAGAATAGTTTTGAAGGAATAAGATGTCTAGCTCAGTAGGTAGGTAAAACTATATCATGTAAAAGTTATTGTGCGTGTATTTCAGAATTTAGAATTTGTTGGATTCTTGAATTAACATCACATTCTCAAAAGATTTTTCGTGATGAGTTCAGTTTCATGAATTGAGTGGCGTGGAAATTTGCTTTCTTTCAAACGTTCAGTGTACTAAAATTATAAATTATTTTGAAGCTTCTTATTCTAGGTGTATCATATCGTAGTTAATTATTTGGGCAATATTTGGAAGATAAGTTACTTCTTACTTTTAAAATGTATGAAAGCTCATTGTTTGAGGTGTAAGAAGCTTCCAATTACGCGAGCTCTCTGACAACCTTGATGACAAGCTCTTCTCTAAGGCAGAGAATAGGTTTGTACTCTTCAATCATCAGCCAGGAAAGACAGATACTTCAAAATAGCTGTAGTACCTGTATCTAATATGTATCTAATAGGACATGCTGAGATATGAAACAGGTATCAGATATGTATCCATACTTTTTTTTTTTAAATAATTCTTTTTCATTTACGTTTTGGGGCATAATTTAAAAAATAAGATCATGTTTTCAAAGTCAGAAACCTTTGAAATTCCAATTTTTTTTATAAATAATTTAAAGATAGATTATGCATCATGTGTTCTTTTGTCATTCATGATTTCTAAGTTAGTTTCATCATTTATATATATAATGTCTTTTGACGACTATTATTTATCTTTCAAATTAATAACTAGCATGACATATGTTTAATAATATTTTTTGTATGTTACTTGATGAAATTATCCTAATCGTATCGTATCTTAGATTTTCAAGAATAGATGTATTGCAGTGTTCATATTTCGTATCCTTTGGTGTTTCATAGATCACACGATGTAGTTTTCTTCAATCTTACATATATGGTGCATTCTCAAAGCTCCAAGTTGTACTAATTGCTGTACTGATTCAAGTACAAAAAGTTATTGCATTGGAAGTTTCAAGCATTTGACTCTCCCTTCCCACTATCAATGTTTATTCATTGTATCTACTATTTAAATCCTTTTTGATCCATCTGTATAGCCCTTGCCCATTGAATTACTTGATTGTGATTCTTTTTAGCTTTGATCTTCTCTTGAAGCATAAATATATTTCCTTTATATTCATTTCCATTTTCTCTATAGTCTGCAAGCTTGCAATGGAATGTACAGCTTCTGCAGAATTCTACCATAGATAATGTTCTCCTGAATTCTACATGCAGAAAAGCTTGAAGATATTGGGTAAACATGCTCTTTCAGCAGATTATACTGGGAAAAGCTATTCACTGGAATTATCTTCTGTATTATTCTTGGTTCAGCTATTCCTTATTCTTAAGTTATAAAAGTGCATCCATGACTCAAGTCACTCAACCACAATTTCTGAGATTCATGTATCATTGTGCCTATGGTCCATGGATCAAATAGCATCTCCTCCTCCCATAAATAAATGGTGGATGTGAGGTACGGTTCAATCCTGTGAAGATGTGTGATTTATATTTACCTTATGTATTATTTGTTAAGAAATGGCATTACAATTTCAGTTAAGTTATGTATATTTATGTATTATTTTGAGGACAAAGCACTGGTTTTACGCTATACCAGAGTCTGTAGCATGTATTCAACTCAACTAAATTTAAATTTAATCCCAGCTATTTAGGTAGGCTTAATTGACAGATGTCTATAGTCTGTCCTCTTTGCTATCTCTGTGACAGATGTCCAAATGAGCATCCGCTGGAAGATGAGCATTTATACTATGATAATTTGCAATCATGCTGTTCTCATTGATTTCTGTAAGAAAAATCTAATGTTCTGTTGCTGGCTTGGTCCCCAGTCACTGGCATGTTTTAGTGACAATTATCAGGTTTTCAAATGCCAACCAAATAATTATGTATTTTCGGGGTTTTAGACTTTAAATTCAATTTAAATAAGATGGTCGTGTCATGGTGTTGGTTCACTTGTGATTACCCAAGAGCAGGCTAGTGACTTCAGAATGGAGCTTCACGTTGTGAAGAGAATCATCGTTTGTGGAGAGATTCGAAAGTATTGTAGTAGTTTGGGATGTCACCCTAGCTAACAGGAAGTCAACATGTGTCATCATTTGGTAAATGAGAGGCTTCCATTAGCATGAAACGGGCTAAGGTTGACATGTATCTCATAGGACAGGAATGACATGTATCCCAGGGTACAAAAGAGTGTCATCACCCTAGGAAGGCTGCTGGTTTAGTACATCCTCCACGGCATAGTCATCTCTGTCCCTAGATTGTGTCACTGTGCTAGACAGTTTGCTACCCCGCTGTGCGAGCAAGAGTGTTGCCTTTGGCCAATGCCAGTGTGGAGGTTGTATATGGTAATCACATCAGGTGTGGAGAATCTACTGGGTCCCATTCTTAGAGGATATAAGGTGGAGGTACCCTCCTTGACATTGCCAAACCTCCTTATACTTCTTGGGCCCTGCTTCCAACCCAGGCAGGCATAGGATGCAAATTTGGGTCCTTGAAATTGATGTAAATTCCCAACTGTGCAGAGATGTGTTAAAATGTGGACCCCTCAAATATTGCTGATACAACATTTTTTCATTGGTTGACGGATGCTCTGCAGCTCAAGGTGTATAATTCTCTTCTCATTGTAGAAGTAGTGGTTTGGCTTGGGCACCCCCAATTTGGCATCTCAATCACCGAGTCTTTTTTTCAATAAATGGTAACATTTTATCTCTTTGACCAGCATATATGTTCATATTAGACCAATCTATGAGCTATGAATTATATCGGTTACAAATTTAAAACATAGAGCTGTAGTAGTTTGCTGGCTCATAATAATCGCAGAACATTTCTGCTGACAGTTCCTTGGCAAAGCTTTTGTATTTGAAACAAAAATTAAGCAGAATTTGACATGAGCCGGTGCTGTGCCACTATTTTTTGATACTTTAAATTCACTTCTCCTTTTTTTGATGAGATCAATTGAAATGTTTGTTTAAGAACTAGCTAAAGTAGATATGGGATGCAATAATTTGGTTGGTCACCACTATTATAAAAAATATTCTGGTTGATTACCTGTTAATATTCTAAATGCGGGTGAGAGAAACCGATTCAGAAACTATTCATAATTATCAATCAGAAATCAGAAAGAAAATGAATTTAGAACTATGGAAAATTTCCATGTATGTTTCTTACGGATGTCATAACTGGGGAATCTCTTCACAATAAACTAGTGTAGGGTATTTATTTAGCTCACCATAGCCTACTGATTTTATGTAGTATTTATTTTATTTTTTCGTAATCCGGCATTTTTTAATAATCCAAGAAATTTTGTTATACTTCTATATCAGATGTTTCCTTTACCCTTGTTTGACCTCTAAAACAATTTATGAGCATCTTCAACATCTGGTCATTGGTTTGTTGTTAAGGTCCTTAAGGACTTGAAGCTTATGCTGGTGAGTTGAATAACTGGGAGGCAAGAGGGGTTGGCTCTGAATGGTAGTACAATCTTGATTGTGACTCTAGCACTCAGACATTGTTATCAAATCTTTATTACTGTTAGTTTAAAGAATGTGCTTGTGAATTTAAGTTTTGGATTATCATTATGTTAATTAAAAGGCTTAAAGGCATGCATATGATTTCTAAGTAGAGACCATTGGAGAATATTCAATTTTCTTAAGCTGCTAAAGTGGATTTGGTTAGTTCTGCTCTTGAGTTCAAGAAAAGTATATGAATCACTGTTGCTGGGTTTATTAGAACATACTGTGTCTTATGAGCTGGATTAGATTTATTGTGAGACATAAGACTGATCCCATTGGACTTGCAAACCAATCTTGTCTCGTAGTTTATGTATGATCTCTCTTTTAAGCATCTCGACTATACATACCAAAAGTTATGATTTATCTCCTCCAAATTTTAAGATGTGCTTTATGTTGATTGGCTGTAAACCATACAGTTGGGACTCTGCCAATGATTTCAGTATCATTAGCAGTCTAGCACGTATAGTAATCAACATTTTCATTTGCTTTGCTGCTTGTATGTTATATTTTGATCACATTCTTTTCCTCTAATCCGTTATGTTAAGTTATACACTTATGTGTTGGATGTTCTTGCTTGCGAGAATACTGATAAGCAAAACGGCTCACTGGGTAAGCTATTTCAGAATGAGTTGATTGTGGATTCAACAAAATATTATTATATTTACACACCACTTTGTCATAATATACTGATTTGGTACCCTTGCAATAACTATGTACCATGCCACAGCAGTGTCGGCGATTTGATCGTAAAAAGACGATCCGATGTTACGTTGCTGGACATAAGCACCGTATTATTATTTTATCATATTGTTTTAAGCATGATCTGCAGATAAGGATGATGGCGCATTCTGGTTAGACCACAGAAAAACCCTCCAGAAGGCCCGTTGCTTGCGCTTGGGATGGTGTTCCATCAGATACGATTCTGATCGATTCAGCATTTCCCACATCACCTGAACGTCCTGATATCCACAGGTTTGTACATCATCGTGAAGCTTCAAAAGCCCAGCACCTGCCCAAAACAAGCCCACACAGCTTGTAAGTGATGGCTTTTTTACGCATATAATATTGGATGCTGGAACTGCTACTTTAATAAAGCACTGATCCTAGTCGTTGACTGCTACCAAGAATTTAAACACTAATCATCTGAATCTTATATTCCTTTCAGTTGGGTGATATTTATTTTGTGGTGCCACTAGTGGTACTAAAGCCATAGATCAGCTGCCGCGGACGACTTTTTTGGGCGTTCTTTTGCACACAAAGTTGTAGTTAAAATAGTACTTTAAAGTTGTAGTGCCTTGGCATAAAGTTGCACTGAAAAAGATGTTGATCCTACAGAGTGCTCAATGCTCATCTTTCGGCGTGAGGGCAAAAGTATTGGTTGGTTACCACTTGCCACATGAATGAGGGGTGGCGGCACAGAAGAATTAGAAATTGGATTGTGCAGGTAGTAGTATGGCATCGGGATTGGCCGTAGGTCACGGGCTGAATTGCAGCATGCTTGAACAACAAATGAGAGGGGTCCCCCAATGGGCCCGCTTGCCCGAACATATCTTGACAGTATGAGGTGCAGGTTCACCCTCTCAGGCAGATGAACCCATCAAGGTCCTCTCTCAATTGGTTGTCTAAAAAGCAACATTCTCTACTTTAGCTACTTACTTTTTCAATACACGTACCCATAAATCTTCTAAATATAGAAAAAGGGTAGAGAATACTACGGCGCTTATCTAAATATAAAGAATCACTGACACTACCTTAATTTTAAAGATTCTAGAGATAATGGTTGGAATAAAATTTTGGGTCTTATTAATTAAAAATGTAAAGAATTTTTATGTTTTAGGCAATTTATTGGAGATGCTTGTATACTTTACAAACTAAACTAATGGTTGTACTTGTAATATGTGTATTTGCCACATCTTCTCTTGCAAAGTCTAATAATAATAGTAGCATAAAAAGTATTGGATTTCATATTTCTAAGAGTTTTTGTTTAAATAAATGAAAAGAATCAGAGCAGCTTTGGACAACATCCTTCAATTATTATATAACTTTTTCATAAACTTGGTTGATTATATATTATATTATTATGGGCGGTGGGCATTACTAGACTATTCATGAAATGAAATTTGATGTGACGAATTCGTACGAACAAGCATTTTCCTATTGTCTTCTAGTGAATTAGTCTAGTGGGAATAAAATGGGATCCCTCATCATGGAAGTTCTTCTAAGCCATGTTTTCTCCCCACCCCTCCAGTGATACAGAGACTACATATTGTAATATGTTTTCACCAACATGGTTTTGTTGTAATTGCCTATTGAAATTTTACATTCTAAGTTGTAACAATGGCTGCCAGACTCTTATCAACCGACTGATATCCCTTACAATTTTCCTGTTTTAGGGAAAAGTTTAGGGGTTGTGATAGGGCCTTCTTGTTGGAGCATGGGCTCCTTGTCCCAGCAACTTGTTTGGGCAAATGATCTCTTTGTTCAGATAAGAAGGCTCCATCGATCGGAGCTCTCTTACAATCCGTGCCAGAAATAATTTCCGACGAGTCCATTATCAACCCTTTGTATCAAAGGAAAGGTCGAGAAATTGGTTTTGTAGTTAATTATACTTATTTTTTTTAGTTTTACTCAAAAGCAAAAACAACAAGTTTAATTTGCATATACTCAACAAATTTGACACGAATTCATCGAAAATTGAATTGATTTATATGATGTAATATTCATGTTTGAAATTTGAGGTGAGGAGGGGAATTGTTTTGTTAAAACCGGTGGAATGATGTCCCCTCTTCTTTTCAAAACAATTTTCAAACCCCCAACCAACCATAGACTTCCCATATCTGACATTCCGTGTGCGACAGAAAAAGTACACAACGTTGAAAAAGAAGAGAAAGGGAGGAACAGAAGGGGGGCCACGTGGGCAGGAAGTAGGAACAGAAGAACATAAGTCATGGCTTATTGAGTAACATGAAAGTCGGGCCAACGAAAGAATCTACGAATTATAATACTCTGGGAAATAAAATTAAAAAAATCGTGTGAAAATCTTCTTCTAAACGCAAGAAATGAAAACAGAAAAAGATAGGATGAGGGATAAACGTGAATATATATATATATATATATATATATATATATATAAAGCTTTTATTTTGTTATAATTCTTTTAAGTGCGTGAAAATAGTTTCAATTCAATAAGGAAAATGGACTGAAGAGGAAAGTGATTTCATTGGTACATATGGCAAATGTTATATATTATCATTAGTTGGATTGAGAATTTAATCAGATATATATATTTTTTTTTTCCCTTCTTTATCGGCTCAAGACAAATAAGTTTTAATCCCGGCCTAATAAATTAGAGTAGATTCTTTTAAAATATTTTCAATCAATTCAATTTTTCTTTCTGCTAAACACACCTGGCCGGTATGAGGTATGCCCCCAAAGAAAAAAAAATAAACCATTTTTTTAAGAAGAAGAAGATGACGGTCGATGAAGATGATGATATAGAGAAAGAAGAAGAAGAAGAAGATGAAGATGATGAAGATGATGATGAGAGGAAAAATAAAAGAGTACCGACCATTTTTACGAGATCCCGACTAAATTAGAGTAGATTCAGTTAAAATATTTTCAATCAATTCTAGCTATTTTTCTTTCTGCGAAAACACAACTGGCATGGTATGAGGTATGCCCCCAAAGAAAAGAAAAAAGAAACCATTTTTTTAAGAAGAAAGAAGATGATAATGATGATGATGATGATGATGATGATGATGATGATGATGATGAGAAAAGTATATATTTCAGAAGAAGAAGATGGAAGAAGATGGAAGATAATGATGATGATGCAGAAGAAAGAAGATCGAAGAAAAGTAAAAGAGTACTGACCATTTTTGCGAGCCTTTACGCGAACAGAAACAGCAAGCCAAACACGCTTGACTGGGAAAAGCATATTGTTCCACAAATCCATCAACTTTATTTTCTTCCTTGGCATTCGTCTCCTATTCCCACCGTCGCCACCTCCTCCTCCTCCTCCTCCACCAAGGCGAACCGCTATGGCTCTTAACCCGGCCAGACCTGTCCTTTCTATATATCCACTTCTTGCTACCTTTCTTTATCTTCTCTAGCTATATTCTCTCTAAACAGATAGAGAGAGAATTCTTGGCACCTTTGAGCGCTGCTCAAGCCTCAAGCGTAATAGCGCCCACCCGCTTTGTCTGTTATATCTCTCTAATCAGTGCACCGACACGTGACCGTATGTCCTTTTTTTCTTTTACTAATTTTTCGTATTTGTTGGTATATAAAATACAAACTTATGTCGTCAGACACAAAACTATAAATAAATTTTATTTGTTTAGTACCGATATAATAAGTATTTCGGGAACTGTCATTTTAATATATAAATAATTTTTAATAAAATCTGTATTCACAGTGTATTATTAATGCTTGTCTGGGATTGTATCAATAAATTTAAAAATTATTTTTAGTACATAAAAAGTTGTACAAAACAAAAATTAACATGTTTGATAAAAAATTATAAATTTACTATTTTTTGTTAAATAAAAAAATTAAAACGTACTTTTAAAAAAAAAAAAAAACTTGGAAGTTTTTTTCTTTTCAAAAAGGTAATTTTCACTGTAAATTAAAAAGACTATTAATGTGTATGAAAATGAGAAAGGTCCTCTTTATTCCTAATGAAATGGTAATTTTACCCTTTCTAACTTCTAAAATAAACAACCGGTTTATTCTTCATCTCATTTGAAATGAGAATGAAATGGTGACGATCTTATTCCAAAAGAATAAGGCATTCTTTATTTTTATTATCATAAAATGCTCAAGAAACACGTGGTGCAGTTCGTATGGACATTTTTTTTTTAGCTTTTGGTATTTCTAATTATTTTCTATCGTCTAGCTTTTTGTCGCGGTCTAATTCTTGGTTAATTTATTTGCTTGGTTTGAAACGCGTCGGATTCCAATTGGCAAATGAAGTAAAAAAGTCCAATTAGATGTTCTGTGGCCTGTGATGGGCGGTTTGACTGTTTGAATTACTTTGAACACTTTTTTTACAAAATAAATAAATAAATCTAATTGACAATAAAAGAAGTATCACATGTACAATTCTCTCATACTTCTTTTATTGTTTTCGATTCTTTTTTTTTTTTTTTTAAATTAACCATTAAATTTATAAGATTTACATAAATGAAAGTATGAGTCATATAGATTCAATAATTATTATTTTTTTTAAAAAAAAGAACATGAATAAAAAAAATACTAAATAACATTTTTTTAAATTTAATTCAATTGGATACAAGAATAGTGTCGGTAATGTCACGGTCCAGGTGGTGATCAGACCATCTCAAAGCTTATTAATTTGAAAGGGATGCATCCCAATCAAACCAATCAACTTGTCTTCTTTCTTTTTATATCGTTTCGTAGGTTCCCACAAAAGTAAGAATTTAATGAAAGGAAGGATAGAGAGGATCCGATAGCAATTTGTTATACGAATTGCTAGCCGTTTGAATAATTAATATGAGAAAGTTCGGTGGGTCTTTATGTGGTGGCCATGCGAGCCACCCGAAGAAGAGAAGGAGAGGAGGCGGTTGTCATTGTTGGTGCAAGTGCAAGAACAATGACAAAAGAAGCGGGCCGAGACAATTAGATGGACATAAATGCTATTACTAATGATTGAGAAATGTCGAGAAAACGTGGTGAGTTTAAATTTTTTAGTGTTGGCGTGGCAATGTTACGTAGATTATCTTGTCAATTTAAAAGAAAAAAAATAATAAGATATGTAATATTTCAATTTTTTTTTTTCTTACAAAAACGAGGACAAGTCAAACTCAATCAAAATTCAAAATACCAAACAAGTCAAGTATATTCTTCAAAAAAAACAAAGAAATAAGTCACGTATATCTGAGTCAAAGATTAGTTGGATAATAAAATAAATGAACAAATACATTTTGTCTAGTCTAGACGGTCAGGATAACAAATCTCTTTTTAAGTCTTGAACTGAAATTTTGTCAAAAAAAAAAAAAAAATTGATAGAGTAACGCTATATGCCATGGCCCATGCATACAAGTTTTTTACAAAATTGACCGACAATTTTGATATTTGTTTTTAATAATTAAAGGCTGATATAAAGACTATTAAACTCTACTATATCAATTTTATAAAATATATGTGATACGTTTATATGGTTGCATTATTCAATAGTTTGGCTGTAGATGTTTTTTCGTCAATATATAATAAAATCTTAATCAATTTTCTAGTTAGCCATCTTCCGTCAAAACTTAGTCTAGGTGCGTCAAAGATTAGTTAGGTAATAAATGAATAAAATACTAATCAAAACCAAGTTTTTCCTTTCCTTATATATATATATATATTTATTCGACGATGATGATTTCGATGAATCTGATCCCCTAACTACACTACATTCTTGAAAGATTCGTTTGTTGTTCTTGCGGCCAATTCTCCATATATTATCTTCCTTGACTTTAAACATTTGTAACCCCAAAAGTATATATAATATATTGATATCTTGTCGCCACCGACAATTATTCAATGAGTGGAACATTACCATCAATTATCCAACATAACTGATAGAAAATATTTATTTAATTATTTAATTAATACTAAACAAAAACTTACAAAATAAACAGCAAATACGTCTTCTAATTTATCCTATTTGAAGACCGGCCCCCCATCACGTAAAAATCATTCAATTTTAAACAAATTCTTTAAAGAAAACAATATTGTTAACACTCAGCTAATTATCTCATGAACACTTAATTAGGTCTCTCATAAAAAATAAGTATTAGTGGGGCAATCGATTATTGCGTTTTACTCCGATTCTAACAGAAATTTCATCGTACTATAATTTTTATTTCAAGTCTCTTATAATTGACATAATAATTCACGTGGTATTTATTGTATTAATCACTAAACAATCAAATCTGATTGTAGCTAATTTGACAGTGTCACGCGGACTGTTACGTGAGTTTGTAAGTTCACGTGACATTTGTCATGTCAACCATTAAAAAGTTAAATTTAATTGTGATTGACATGACTGTCACTTTAATTTTCACGTCAATTAAAAAAATTATAGTAAAAATTATATTACTAGAATATTTTGTATGCGAATAAGAAGTAGTTAATCGAACTTGGTGGATATGCGTATCGTTGTGGAGGAATTAGATGATGGCTAGCTTCGTCAACTTCAACTAAAGAAAAGGTTTGGTGAGTGCGGTTCTTTTCTCTCTTTTTTTTTTAATATTTTTAAGTCTTGAAACCTTTTCCGCACCTAATTAATCCTAACAAGCATCATTTTTGTATTATTTTTTTTTATTATTAGTCCTACGTGGCCCATTTCTCCCAACCACCTTAATCTTAATCAATCTCATAAATATGATTTTATTAATTTTCTCTTTCTTTTTTGGTTTGGGTATATTGATCTCCTTCTCTCCATTTCATCTGATAATAATCTTGCATAAAGTCTAGTTTTTTATCATCTTCCAATAGGATTCTCTCCGTTTTTAGTGAAATGACGAGGATTAATTTTGATGTCAAGAAGATTTTGTTTTGTTATATCTAATGATATATATATATATATATATATATATATATATATATATATATATATATATATATATATATATATATATATATATAACGTCACATTATTTATAATTTTAAATAACATGGCAACATAAATAACCACTATTAAATCTCTAAAATCTAATTTAGACCATAAGATTGATAATTTCCGTTTCACTTGAAATGAAATCACGATCCATAAAAATATATTAATACTAAGAGTAATGCTATACAGTGTACTAGGGACGGAGGAATAGGGGGCTGGTATAGGCCATGACCCCCCTTTAATTCCTAAAAACAGAAAAATAAAAAAAAATAAAATGAGCCTACTGGTCCGTAGCAACAATTTTTTAAAACTTGGCCCCTGCCTATAATAATTTATGGCTCCGTCCTTATAGTATACACTACAATTTTATTATATTTTGTTGATATGCCATTGCCAATCAATAACATTAATAAAGTGGAGTGTGGTTGGTTTCTAGCATTTCTCTACTGTCAATGCTAGTACCAATAATGGTAAAAATAAAAGTTAAGGCTTTATATATATATTCTTTCACACTATTGATAAGAGTAAGACCCACAAAAGGTTCCACCATCTCTCATGTCATGGTATATAGAGGAATTGAAAATTAATGCGGAAATAGCATCATCCGATGCTAATGATGACGATAATAATAAGTTAATAATGTATTAATCCGACAATAAGTTGATATACTACCAGCCTATCAATCTGTTCTAACTGATTTTCACACATTGGTGGGAGATGTATATATATATTCTTGTTTGCATCTTGATTTGTTCGGATTAGGGAGTTTATCATCAAATTTGGGTATCAAATCAAATCAAAATATCAAATCAAATAGAGATCGATGAGATTACTTTTCCAATATACTGCTAAATATATGGAGCACTCTTCAACCCTTTAATTGTCTTGTTTCAAATAAAATTTCATGTTAATTATGGTATATTATGCCTATATATTCATGTTATCAACATGGCAAGACTAGCTTAATTAGGAAGATAATCACCATTCAAGGCAAAAAATTATAGTGGCTATTTTTATTCGCAGCCAGAAATTCGTAATCCCTGTGTCATGAAGTATCTAAATCCTATTGGGTGAGTGATCGATCCTTCCAACAAAAAAAGAATAAATCATTACATAAATAAATTATAGTATGTTAGAATAAATGCTTAATTCATTTCTCTTTTTGCTATAAGCTTTTTAAGATAATTAAGTAATGATTTAATATGGTATCAAGAACAAAGGTCTTAAGTTTGAACTTAACTTGTCTCCATAATTCATCCGTAATTGAATATTCCACGTGTTAAACCTCACTTATTGAGATAATTGAGTTTGAACTCACAGGTGAGTGAGAGTGCTAAAATATTAATTAATTATTTAAATTTTTGAAATAAGTGGTGATTGTTAAATCATTTCCATTTCAAATGGTCAGGAACTCAGAATTTAAAGTTGGTATATCTAACCAGATAATTAATAACAGTCGACAACAGTTTCGAGACCAACAACAATAGCAATTAGTTGACTACGTGTGATAGGAGGTTGGGTAAGGATTATTCTCTCAATTACCTTTGTAGAAAGTTGAAGTGAAGGGTTGATCAATTTCTTCATCATAATAAACTTTAAGTATTGGGATTATTCTTGGACACAATAATATTGTCAACACAAAGAGATAGAGGGAACTGCATGTAACAGCAGCCCCATACAATATATACAAAGCTAGGCCATTCCACCATGAAAAGAGCACCTTACCTTGGGGTAGAGTTATGCCATCCTGGCCAATCCTATTGCCTGTGCCTTCCTTATCCACGACAACAATGACATGATGCTTCTGTGATCACAAATGTAGAATATCTTGCACCAACCTTTCTTTATCTCACATCCATGATCCATGCTTTTGTTTAAAAACAATGTGATGCAGGAAAAAGGAATTTAGAAGAAGAAAAAAGGTGGAAAAGAAAGGGGCCGGGATAGAGTTGCATAGAGCATAGTCCAAAGGAAAAAAGAGTTTGGTGGAGCACTCTCACCACTAAAGAAGACAAGTCATACCTCAAATAAAAACTGAATAATTATTCATCAGTTATAATCTCCATTGGAGTATAAAAGGACGTACACTTAAAAAATAAACTTATTGACCATACTCTAACACTAACCCTAACCCTAATTTGACCGACTTTGAGCCATGCTTAAAAAATGACAAAATAATGTCACGTAACTCTCAAAAATTAAATACTAATAACTAAAAGAACTAAAATAAAGATAAATGACTCATTGTCTTGTCCCGCATCACAAAGAGACAAGATAAAGAGCTATAATTAAGTGCTCATTCTTCTTTATTTTATAATTTGCAAGCAACTAGCTTGTCTTCATATTCCATTCCACTGCACTGATTAATCAAGAGGCTCCTGCAATGGGAAGTGACTAAAAAAGTGAATTTCAATATATATATATATATGAGTGGTTTAGATGCTATAGTTTGGGTTAGTGAGAGAGTAGGAAACAATCCCATGTTATAAAGCTAAGCGTTGGATTCCACGAAATGTGGATGATCAGGTTTATTCTTACCACTAACATTGTTCAAAAGAATATCATGCACAACACCACCATTCAATTCCCCTCGATCGGTAAGATTTGTTTCCTATGTCAAACATACAAGTATATGTATGGATGATTGAGGAGTTACGTCACTCTTGAGTCTTGACAACGCAAACACATAAAATAGATTTGGGTTAAAACTGATTTTGAAAACATAACTTTTAGAAGTTAAAATTTTACCAAGGCCAAGCACCGGAGGAAGTATGCAAACAGAGCAAACAACGAGAAAGGTCCATTGGAGTTCCAGCAGAGCCACCTCCGATGATTAAGTCAGGATGGATAGATAAGAAAGCAAACTAACATAATGAGAGTATAAGAAATGATTGCGTACCTAATGAAGGGTCTTACCTTTTATATATAGGCTAGTCATTCTTGCCTTCCATTGTTAGGGTTTTAGGACCTCCAACTAAAATTCTATGAAGGGAATCAAAGATTATTGAATTCACGCAGTCACAATGTGAATATTCTCTTCTATGAATATTGGGGGAGGTTTATAACATGGGAAAGCCGTTATCTAAGTAGTCGTTATGCTAACGTTGCTAGTCGAGCCATCTA
Source organism: Alnus glutinosa (assembly GCF_958979055.1). Classification (NCBI taxonomy): domain Eukaryota; kingdom Viridiplantae; phylum Streptophyta; class Magnoliopsida; order Fagales; family Betulaceae; genus Alnus; species Alnus glutinosa. The sequence continues at coordinate 2,714,387 of NC_084888.1, forward strand.
AGTTTTCTCCTCTGGTCAAATCCTATCATATGTTCTCTGTTATGTTTATTTTGTGTTGAATTTTGTGGTGTGGTCGGAACTTGCGGTTCAAGCTTTATCATCCTGACCCGAATCATAGGCTCTGAAGTCTGTTTTTCCGACCTGGATTGGATTGGTGGAGCTTATATGTGACCTACCAAATAGCATATGGTGGATTGATTTGATGTTTCCTTTCTGTTGGCCTATTGACAAATGTAGACACATTTACTCCCGTATTTGATAAGTAGTCCGTATATCACCCATTTTAACATAACATCATCATCAATTTTTGAAAGTGTACTTATTGAAGGAGACTCGTAACAATATAACAACAAGTAGTGATAATACAAAAACGTCAGTTTTGATGCTTGTAGTGTGATTTAGGCTCGACAAAATAACATTGTATAATGGATATAAACATCAGGTCATTTTTTATTTGTTATAGGTGGTTTCATATGAATGCCCCTTTCCATTCTTCTGTCTTGTCACAGAATCTCTGTCGCATTATGGGGGTGTAGTGTTGATTCGTCATAGTCGACCTTGGAGCCACTTGTTATTGTCTTCAACCGACGCATAGTGAGGGCGAGGAAGAGCTTGGGTCAATGAAGGCGTCCACATTGTCGTCCAATCGTCGTGCACTTGTCCTCTTCAACTCACTTATGTTTCTTCTAGAAGTCCATTACAATTTAAAAAAAGACCTTAGGCGAGCCACTAATTTCGTCTGGAAATGGTAGCCACTGGGAACGGGAATGGTGGGCGTATGGACAACAATGATAGCAACAAAACATTTTGCCATTCCAGTAATTATTCTAGTAAGATTGTCCGACCCGGATCGGGTGCACTTACCTGTCCGTATACGGGCAGCTAATGTAAGAAGGCACCTCACCTGTTTGGGCTCCTGTTCAAGCTGCTTGGACACCTACCCAAACAGGTACTCGAGCGGGACAGGACCCACCCACCTTCTTGCATTCAATACAGGCAGCTAATTGAAACAACATAAGAGTTTAATGCAACATAGTATGCACCTCTAAGGTCCTTCACTGATTCCTACAAGAGAGTCTCATGTCATCTTTGGCATCTGAAACCAACTCAAAGTTAACCCTGCTACCCAAGCCTCAATTTTGGAATGCATTGAGAGGTTCGATCCCTACAGTACATCCCATTTAATTCACAAAAGCATTTGCATTTGCATCTCAAGTCATCTTTGTCTACTGGGCTCAAACTTTTGGACTCTGGACAAAGGAGAATCAGCAAAAGGCTGCTCCTTTGGAGTACATCTTACATAGTTAACAAAAGCATGCACTAGGTATTTGCTTCATCCTCACCTTATAGAACCCCACTTTCAATAGGATGTTGGTTGGTGTTCTCGGGCAACTCTATCCTTTCCTCTTTATCATCTTTGTAATTCTTGCATTGTCATTAACATACAAAACCTCAACTGGTTTCAACACTTTTTCTTTTCTTCAATATCTTCAACTTTCTGATTTTGTCTGGTATGGATTTACATGCTTTGATCTTTCACTTGTACATAACGATATTAAAAACAAACCATAGAGGAAAGAAAAAAGAATATTCGACATTTTTTTTAAAGAACTTTTTGTCTAAACCTATAGGATTACCTATCTTCCCACAGTTTCTGTCATGCCCAGACTTGTTTGACACAAGCTCAGCCTTTTTCTTGTAGAGGGATCTTAGTATAAATCAATAACGTTGAACTCACAGAATAATAACATAATAGAAGACATTCAATAAAGCCCTACTTTCTAGTCATCAATGTTCTTCATGTATTCCTTGGAGAGTTTAGTCTCCATTACCAGCTGCTGTTCTTTGAGGAGAGAACACCCTGATTCAAATAAAGCCTCCACCGTTTGCTGTACAACCCACATGCGAAAACACATTGATGTCACCCATTTCAAATACAAATTTCAGCTATCTCAGACGATATTTGGAATAACACCACCACCAAAAAAGAAGAAGAATAATGATGCTAACAATAATAAAATAGAAACTACAGAAATAACAATACCAGGAAAAAAAACGGAGAAATACCAGTGAAAGGATGATATCGATAATACAGTAGTGTGGCTCTGGTTACTACCACTACTTTTCAAAGTTATACAGAACTTCATTATATCATCATTTCCTTATCGACAATATCTTGACAAAGAAAGCTCAGTCACACAGTTCAGCAACAAGTCAATAACCCAATTCACACAATTATGGCTGACATTTTTAGTTTATTCATGAAACATCCAAAGGTCATTTGAGAATCAGCAGCAATAGGTCTTTCCATACTTTTTTTCTTATTTACCTATAATGGGGCAGGGCATTTAGCAGAGACGGAACTAGAATTGAGGGGGTTCATTCATAAAAATATATATTTTAGGTGGGGAAGGGGGACACCTCACCGCAGTTCTGCCCCTGGCATTTAGGCTGTCCATTCACAATATATACATGCATAGGAACCTAACAGTAACATGATCGCAACAACAATTATTATGGTTCTGTGTACCTTACAATATAAGTAATATCTCAAACAATTTCCTCCTATCATCAAAAACCCTTTTCTAACATCATTCTAGTATCAAGCAGAACAATTTCCCTAAACATTTTAGTTCAGGGAAGACATTACAGATGACCCCATAGTTTAAGGTAGATAGCAACAATTAACCATTATATAAGTATATTCTATTTTCTTAGATTCATTGATAATAATTATGTGGAGAAAGATATACAAGTAAAATTTATAGGGCTCTACAATATGTATGCTTTGCCTTTTAATATTCAGTTTTGATGGAACAGAATGAAGTCATTGCTCAATAAACCAAATTAATAAATAAACTGATAAACTAGAACTTGCTTCATACTATAAGGATTTCCAGAAAAAGAGCTGATTTGGATAGAAAATAGTAGTGATATGATTAATTACTCACCTTTGGGGGAGTGAATACAGGAAGCTTTTCATTCTTTTTTCGTCTAAGCAGTTTGTCCCCAAGTTTTTCAACACCTCCAATATCATCGATCCACTAAAATGTAAAAGCAGTAAATAAAATCTGTACATGAATTTAACAATTTTCACAAGAAAAATATTTATGCCTGTCTAGGAGATTCATACTTGAAGCCTTAAGTATGGACTAAATTAATAAATATAGTGGCAGGATTTGTCACACAACAGCAGGAAAGAGCCAACAATTAACTACTTGAGAAAGACAAAGAAAATTAGCTAACCATCTGCCCAGAGAAAATTTTATCAAGTGCCATTCATGCAGGAGGCCAAGTCAACTGTAAGACCACAAAATATTGTGTATACCAGGCAACCAAAAAGGAATCTATTTTCAAGACTAAGAAGATTCATAAGTGAGTCAGCACATCCTCATTGTGAAAGAAGTTATGAAGCATGGCATGTGACTTCTAGATTTAGCTGCAAGTAGACAAATATCTGGCTCACATTTCCAATCAAATCGATTGTATCTTGTTTAAGTCATAGTCAAGGATATCAACCTGTTAGACTCAGGTAATCATGCTAGCTTGATAAGCTAGCTTCTGAAGTCTTTTAACAACCCTCTATGAAAAGCAGCTACTCCCACTGACCTTACCACCTTAGCATCCACAAAGTATGTTAATAAATCAAGATCCTTCCATTGAAAATCCTAACTAAGATGTTTTTTAAGATAAAAATATTGCCTCCTGATCGCTCTGTCACGACAATGTCACCAGCATGTAGTGGAAAAACAGAAAAATAGAGAATGATTATTCTAAATAGGCATATTACCTTGCTGAGAAGATTTGATAAAATGGATGGTGTTAATATGAAAAACTATGACCCTCGTGCTACCCATTTGCTAGGATTCTATGACGGCTATAGTCCTAAAAAGATTCACTGTTTTAGAAGCAGCAACACATTAAAGGTGGAGGCCTAAATAGAAGCAAATTAAACTGATCCTGTTGCAAATAGAACATACACTTTAGGATTTTATACAAGTAGGAGAGAGTTTGGCGCCATCCTGCTTTTTTTTTTTTTAATAAGAAATCGAAATATCATTAAAAAGCGCAAAAGACGCAATTCAGATACACAAGAAGTATACAAGGGGACACTTAACTAGAAAGAAAAAGACGGTCAATAACATCAGAAAGTCTAAAGTCCTAGTGGAAAAGAGTATTGAAGGACTTTAAATCCACCACCGTCTTCTTGCGGTCTTCAAAACTCTTATCATTTATTTCCTTACAAATACACCACAAAAGATAAAACGGTACCATTTGTCCCTAAAGTTCAGCTAATAATAAATGATTAATTTAATCATTTAATTAAATATTTTAACACTTCTCCTCACGTGTGAGTCAACAAGTGAGACCGAACACGTGGATTATTTAATTGAAATTGGTAGGGTAAATTATGAAACTAGGGTTCGAACTCAGTACTTTTGCTCTGAACCATGTTAAATCACCACTTATCTAAAAAACTTAAATTAATAGGAAATGATAAACTAAATTATTTAATTAATATTCTAACACATGATAGTTGCTTCAAGTGGCTAAAAGTTAATATAGATAATTGTAGCAATCTACTTGCTAGGTGTCTGACTGAAAAGAAATTGATATGTTCCTCTTCAACCCTTTTCTCCCCATAAATTCTCCACTTTATTTTCTCATTTAAAGCCCATAAATTACCTGCATGCTCCCTATTCATAATAATTCAACAGGTGGAAAAGCTATAGAAATTTACAATCTTTGTGCAAGAGAATAGAGGAGAAAACCCAAAAAAAAAAAAAAAAAAAAAAACCAATACTTTGCATAGTCTTTTACAATTCAAAACAGGATGTTATATACCTTTGAGATTGACTTGTCATATGTTCGAGACCTAAGAGCTCCATAAAAATCCAAAGCTGCCCAATCACCAAAGTGAATGCATCAATTAATAAACTAACTAACAGAAATGAATTTATACATTTTAACTCTCATTCAGCAAGGTAAAACAAGGAACATGATTGTTGAGAACAATGAAAAAACAAAAGCCCAAATATATGTACAAGGACTGCAGTGCAATACATGTAAAACAGCCCAAACAGAACAACAGTGTACCACTATATCTGTTAGCCTACCAAAACAAGAAAAAGAAATCCCAGTGGGATCATAAACCGAGAGTTTGTTAAAGGAAGAAAAGAACTTCGAATTTATAACCAACATAATCCATGGAAATGGGCAAAGATGTAAGAGGAACCTATACAAAGGAACATGGTGCCAAAACAACAGCAAGGATAAGAAGAAGCAAACAAGCTTGCAACACCTGGCAGTTCTGAAATTGTTTTTGGAAGCTGCTATTTCTGGATAGAAACAATAAAATTAGTTTAAGTGTACACTTCATCTCAATACTGGATTATTCTATCATTTTAAACAGTTTTTCCTCTAAATTATGGAAGGTTTTCCACTTAAAATCTCTATTGCACATCTCTCTATGTAGCAGCCAGCGTCCATGATATCAGCTTTAAATTGTTTTCTTTTCTTTTTTCAAAATTTTCAGGAAAGGACAGATCTAAAGGATTAGAGTCTCAAAATCATTACAGAAGCTAGATTAAAGTAGTGATGTAATGGGTGTTGATATGATTGTTTTGTGCAATAAAAGTAGGGACATTGTTATCCTCAACCTGAAGGTGGAGGTTGGGGGGGGGGGGGGGTTGCGGATTGAGTATACATAGCTTTATTTAGTGTCAGCTACCATGTTAAGAACCAAAGAGATTTCCCTAAGTAAAAACCATATTGATTTGATTAAGTGCACATTTAAGCACGTGAGGAAACATAAAACCTTTAGACCCTTAGATATCCTTCTACCTTTTTCTCTCGAAATAACTTGCATAACAGAAAAAAAAAAAAAAAAAAAATGTGAAGGGAACGTATAATTAGGTGTCATGATTCAGACCATCAAAGAAGAACTACCACAGAGAAACCTCAAAACCTGTAAAAATGTAGAAAGGAAAGGACTAGAATAATAAAAATTTGACTGGAACTCACAACTTAATGTTTAATAAGAAGAATCACACAAATAATGACAATGATGAAATGGTACTAGCTCTAATCTGGAAAACCTATGCAAGCATATTGCTTATATTGGTAAGATACAAAAATAACATCCAAAGTTACTGTCACAGGGTTTCCTTCAAATTCCACCGACTTCGATGCACTATAGAAGTTACAGAAAAGTAAACAATTCAGAAAGTACATGAAAAACAGAGTATTTACCTTGATTAGGAAATTTGTCCACTATTCTTATAACATCATCCCTAGAAATGCCATCTTTCTCATACATTTGATGGACAATATTGACGATATCTTCATGATTAGGCTGCCTGTTTCACAAGCAGTATTTCAGAAAATGGTTGGGTGACATAGCTCTGTTACTTGCACAATGAACGAGATTTGTAAAAATCACAATGTACACATTGCTAATAGTTCATACTATGTGGTTAAAAAAAACATATCACAATGCACACATTGCTAATAGTTGATACTACGTGGTTTAAAAAAACATAGTAGGTTAAAACATGACAAAACAGAGCAAAGAAAGTCCTTTGGTTAGTTTCTTGGAAGGTTTTAGCTGCCAAAAGTTGAGTATGAGGGGTAGGTGTAGAAGCTAGAACGATTGATTTGGGTTGGAAAATATTGAATCTCTGTGAGCTTTTATGGCTGGAAAAGAGGATTAAAGTAGCAGGATTTTATGTGAAAGCAAGGGGTTTTATATATATAGGAGACTAGGTTAAGGGTTTAATGGTAGAGAAGATTGGTCAAAGTTACAAAATTAGGTTTTGAAGGATGATAAAGTTGCTAGAAACTAAAGAGGAAGAAGGAGAAGAAGATGGGTTTCTAGGCGTCAAACACAAATTTCCTAGCATCACACCTAGGTTTTCCTCGGTATCACACCACACATTAGATTTACATTACACAAACCTCAAAGAGCATATTTGCTGGAGATTTCTCAAAGCTATTTGTGAATAGGTATTGTCCCAATCATAGCTAAATAATATAATTCTTTTAAAGGCAAAGAAGTAAATGAAAGGACATAATATAAAAATAATCTCCGTACCAGTAAAACTTTTCCATTCTTCCATCGCGAATCAAGGGAGCATAAATAGTTGAAAGATCATTCCCTGTAACAATGATAGGAATTCTATTTGTGACATCTGATTCTCGCCAGTCTTGTCCAATACTCACTCTTGTAGGATTATCTGCCAGATTCATCAGAGTTCCAACAACAATTTGATTGTTGACAGTCATTTGAGTGTTTCCTAGATAAGAACAGAAATATACTTTCAGAATAGTGAAATAGTTTTCAAAGTTCTAAGACAAGTAAGGAAAAACTAGGACTTAGAACATACAAAGACCATAGAATATATATATATATATTTTCTTCTTCTTCTGTTTGAATTAATTCTAATTTTCTATTCAAATCAAACAGTAGCTCACCGAATCTACCGAGGCCAGCATCAATATCATTGATCATCAAGCAGCTCATCTTGCCCTGCAGTAGTCAAGAAAAATGAGACTAAACAACAATGATAACATGAACAAACCACAAGAAAGATCCATCAGTGCAACAGCATGAATAAAAAGGAGGATCATAATTGCAGATTGACATTGAAAACATGATATTGTAAAACAAGTTTTTGGAACATAATGAAAGAGGAAAACTGATGTTGGTACTATTTTAAACAAAGATAGCAAAAAACCAAACAATCTAATAATGAAATTAAACTTAGATTTTAGATCAATAATAGAATTACAAAGAGCAAAAGGGGGCACAACAAAATTCACTAGGAGTATACAACGGGAAACCCCTTTAAAGAAATAGAAAAGAAAAAATATATATAAATAGTATTTCATTTTTTAGAGCATAGTACAAATCCTAAAAAGAAACAAAGCAGCTATTGAGTTAGAAAATAATGGAATCCTAAAAAGAACCGAAGCAGCTATTGGGGGATGTGGCTAAACTCAAGAAAATAAAGCCTTTAAAAATCTGATGTTTGTCTCTCCCAAGGACTTCTCCAAGCCTCCAAATTCCCATTTATTTTCTTTCCAACCGAATACTCCACATCAAGCAAGAAAGAACAGATATCTAAGCAACCAAAACCCTCCCACCTTTACATTTCATATCTTAGGTGGAGGACAAGTCAACTAAAGTACATGGCATAGTCAAATAGACTCCAAAGAGAGATGAGAACAACTAAAGAACCCTAAGTACCAAAGAATGTAAAAGTAAATGATCCAGTCTCTTCATCCCTTTAAACATGTAGCATCATCTAAGAATGAACTGTTTACGCTTCGTGAACTCTCAATAGTCAAAATATGACTCAAAACTGCAGTTCACACAAAGAAAGAAGTTTCAAAGCTGCCAGCTGAATAAGTCTCACATTCCAACGCAACAAACCAGCAGACGACCCATGTAACAGCCTTAGTTACTCATTTATCAGAAGCAGATAACAGTTGCAATGTCACCTCACCATACCGCACCACGTCTTGGCAGAAGCAGTATAGACACATTTGCCAACCTCAAAAATGTATTGGAAATGCATCCCACTTGCTTCAACTGCTCGTTGCCCATCCCATGAGTGCGCATTACAGAGCAGTCCCCCCCCCCCCCCCCCCCCAGCACTTTTCAATACTTCAAACTTACCACCACCCTCCATCCGTCTCTGCAAACCATCCCTCTTCCATGGCAATCCACAAAGCCCAATCAAGAATATGCAAAATTCTAACAGCCAAACATCCCTCATAAGTTATAAATTCATTAAATATATATTTAATTTTGAACTTAACTTTATTGAATTTAGATTTAAGGACTTTTCATTATGATGAATAATAGCCTATCAATTATAGTTACAAAATCCACAGTGAATGATGTTTTTTGATAAGTCATGATCAATGATAAGCCATCACCTTGAATTATCAAGATACTTCTATCCCATCTTCTAATATTGCATGCATTGTAAAGATTGGAATCGAGAAGAGTGTCTGAGCACTAGAGACTGAATGGAAAGCATGGAAGGCATGTCAGCTTATATCAGTCTCGTGATGAGTTGCACCTAGTTACAGCTAGCTCACTCAATTTTCCCTCAACTCTAGTCTCTCTCTTTTTCCGGCCCTTTTTTTCTTTAACAAACATAATTAAGTCACAGGTAAATGCAGCAAGCCCAGTATACTTCAAACAAATAAAGGAGGTAGAATCATTTGGATATCACAAAAAGAAAAGTAAATAAGAGAGAAATAAGCACAATAGATCACATTAAACAATACCCTTTAACTTCAAAAACCTAGACAAGCATATATCAACAGTGAAAGTGGTAAAACTTTTAACTTGGTTCTGGACCACTTGAGAAGCTGTTCTGTAGCGCTCCCGTATCAACTTTCCAGGCTCTCCTGTTAATTGAAATTAAATTTCATGTAATTTTATGCTTAATATTAAATGAAACAGTAGAGAGGAAGAACCAAAAAAAAAAAAAACACTTCTATTATCTCGCAGAAAAGAACAGCTAAAATATTTGTTTCTTGAAAATTGACAAATTGAAAGAAGTTGGAAACAGAAATGTAATTAACAAGATTTGTTGTTCAAAAATTAAAGTATAGGATACATTATTTAATTGAAACAAAAGTACATAACAAACAATTTAGAACCTTCAAACTAACCCACAGCACGAAACTGTGTTATTAGGTTTTTCATTTTTATTTTTATTTTTTATTTATTTTTATTGCTTCAAAAGAAGGCTAACTAATAAAGCACATATATAGACAAGTATATATATTTATAAAAGGGATAAACTATGATAATGCGCCACCATATTGATAGCACATCATCCATTAGATCTACAAACATAAAGGCAGTAATCTTTTACACTTTCTATGAATTGACAGAGCTCAGTGATATTTTTCTTTATTGTTAAGAGTAAATATGTTATGCATAGGTCAAAAAGGATGCCTTTCTTCATGTGGACAGAAGTACTAAATTTCATTATTTGACATTGTTATCACTTACATAGGATTATCTTCATCAATTGAATAGCTAGAATTGCTAAAAAAATCAATTATTATATGTGAAAATAGATGAAGCCTTATCAATCTTGGTATGGTGCCGCCCTATCATAGTTTTATCCCATTATACATTTATACCTATATTTATTTGTTAAAAATCAAAACTAGAATCCACCCCACCTGAACCCATCCCAACCCTTGGCCACTTGTACCACAACTCAGATAATAAGCAAGCTGTGCTAGAAACCCATCATACCAGCTCTTTCGGATTCCAGCTCTCCAGCAGACATAATGACGGGTTCAATTCCCATGGTTTGGAATATAAGTTCAGTCTGAAATGATTTTCCTTGCCCTTTTCCACCCCAAATACCTGTATCATGTTTCAGGAAAAAAAAAATTTAAATAAAAACCACGTGTAAAGAAACATCTCACTTTTTCTCTTTTCTTGAGCTAATAATATCATAAGTTTATAGCTAACATAGAGCTACTCTAGTCATAACTTAAGTTGAAAAAATTAAGAAATTTCTTGAATAGAAAGGTATAAATCCATGAAAACTCATATAGCACAATCATTAGACTAACAGTGTAATTCATATAAGTATGAATGAGGCTCGTCAATAATAATAATTATCGGTCATTACGTTATAAGAAGAGAGCAAAATGTTGCAATAGGAACCGCCCACAAAACAAATTTAATAAAATAATTATTTAACAACCTCTTTTCTACTTTATAGAAATTTCTACTGATAAAAAATAATTGTGAATACTTACCAAGGATCAAAGGAACCTTGGTATTGAGAAGATGAGCAATGCAGTTCTTGACAATGTGGGTTACTGCACCAACAACAAAATATATACAAGTTAACATAAGTTTTTTTTTTTTTTTATAAGTATATACAAGTTAACATAAGTATCAATATTTTTTAATAACTATGATTTATAAAGTGCATAAAACATAGAGTCCAATAAAAGTAAAACAATTTAGTAATCACACCACAAAAATATAATAAGTTCCTCAATACAAACATTTAAAAGGTTAGCATCAAATGTAAATGAAAACGGCGAAAAGTTACCATCTTTGACTTGAAAACTCCATGTGAGGTCAACAGTTTGAAAAATGAACACAAGATGTCAAAAACTACTTTGAAAAATCTAGACATAGACCAATTCAGTCATTTAAGCTTTCTGAAATTATAATATTATAAACAAATCCAGTCATTTATAGGCTTTCTGAAATTATAATATTATACATATATGATCCTTGCTTTTTGTTTCGGTATTGAAAAAAATTATTAAAAAATCCAGTATAGCAGGAGTCTCTTGAGCACAAATGCAATTTAATTTTGATATATTTTATTTTTGGATATGTAATAAAGATTTTATAGAGAATAAAAGCATAGATAAAGAGGATGAGTATCCTATATCCTCTCAAAATCTCAAGAAATTACAATAAAAAATTCAAGAGAAATTCAAATCCAAGAAAGAATTGTAATGTATACTAGCCAAAGCATGCAGCCGATCAAACAATGTAGGAAACGTTTTTAAAATGAGTTTCCGTCCAACACCATGTCGTTAAAATTTAATCCTATCCCTCCAAGTTCTCCATATAATACAAAGTGGATCAGCCCCCTAATCACACCACGGAAATGACAACTAAATCTTCTTCTGTTACAGGTCCAAGTTATTTGGGTTTTGTGTTTCCGAATGCCACTTTTCGACCGAGTCACCATGTGATGATGGGATGGGTCGTTGTATTCACCAATATCTTGGTCATCTAACCAAGGTAGGTTTGCGAGTGATGAACCGATCTCGGGGAAACTGAGTGAGAGAGAGCTTTAGACTTCTATGCTCTTTCCAACTTGTAAACACTTTAATCAAAGTCATCACCTGATGCAACATAGAAAAACAAAGCTAATAACCACAACTTACATGCCATAAATGCAAGAAGAGGTGATTTACCATCTCACCATATATATATATATATATATATACATTTTTTTATAAGCAAGCAAGATATCAATGAAAAGCAATCTCACCATAAATCTTATACATGCAACCGTCCACGATGATTTTTCCCCTTTTTTCTGTGATTATCAATAGTCAAATTCTACCCAAAGCAACTGTTTGGACAAAAAATGCTACTTTTTGTGGCTTTGCACGCAAAATATTCCCATAGAAATCCGACCACGGAACGACCTCTAAGAGCCTCAAGGATGGAAGATTAGAGTATAATAAATCCAAAAGAGTGTCAACTGCCCCTAACTCCCAATCTTACAATGGTCTCTGAGATTCAAGATTCCAATGCCAATCCCCTTCACGAATCTTGCAAAGGCATTTCAATTATGATATTAAAATTGCTTTAGGTATTTCAAACCGAGATTGAGAAGTCTACATGGGTCAACATGAGGGTCATGTCCTCAAGAGTTTAAATTGCCAATACTCAAGAAGAACTAGTATATTACAAAATCATTGATTAAAATACAAGCCCTTATGAGGTTAGTATCAATTTTTAAATCATGGAAGTTGAACTATCATCAAAAAAGTCTTGCTTACAACACAACTTTCACTGTTGCAAATCAATTCTTAAATTTCAGACTATAACAATCTTTATTAAATTCAAGGACACCAGCACGTCCAAAAAGTGTCAAGTTCACAGACATATGTGAACGAGAAAAAGAGGTGACTATATCAATTCTCTAGAAAGCTCTAGTTGGCAGATTTGATCAATAAATTATTTCCTTTACCCAGAGAAGTAGATGATTTAGTTCACATAACCTCGGTTAGCATGGTCCGTCTAGGACATTGCAGATTCCCTGATCATGAGTGGAGTTGGTCTTTGTCATTCCACATTTTTATGTTTATAGTGCTGAAGCAGGTTAAGAAACCAAAACCAAGTTGTTTCTATGCTAATTGATAATGTGAAGAATGAATAAGTTTTATCAATCTAGGAAATATGTGAGTCAATAACTTCTTGGTGTGAGGGATCAATAACTTCTTGCCGTAAGGAGAGCCCTCACATATAGAACTTCATAAGATACTCAATGATTAAAAAAAATGCCTCTAACCTAAGCTAAGAGCAATTGATGGCCTTCAATTAGCATATGGAGAAAATATGGGACTTCGATCGAAAACATCCCTATAACCATCTTAGATTTGAAGAATGGAAAGGAAAGACAATCACACAATTGTACAGTAACTGGAATTGCTGCATCCAAGAAGATTAAAGCTTCAAAAAAGTAATAGTAAGGAAAATTTGATCAGGATAGGACCAGCCACTAACATCAATTATCTGAAGGAATGATTAACATATAAATCCTTCCTACCTTGGATTAATTACTGATGAAGTAAATGGAGAATTTCACAAAGCAATTATATTTGGAATCCATGGATAGACATGATGTCTCACAAACTGTAACGTAGATTTGTCAACCACAAAAAGACAGAACAATGCAAAACATCGAAAAGGAAATATTGCTTTCAATACCCTTTTCCAATTTTTTTAAATAAAACAATAAAACACATGGCAGATAACCATTGGAATGACTGATAACAAACATGAAAATGCATCTAGCAATGGGAAGTTGACTAGAGTTTGGTCATTTTTACCAAATTTTCTTACTGCTTTAACATAATTCATCACAGTTTTTTTACCTTTTCCCAGTTTTGTAGGACTTACCAACTTTATCCTGTCAAAGAAAAGTAAATGGAAAAACGTAAAAACACAATCTACATCTTAATTGGCAAGATACAGAGCATCACATGAAAATATCTTGGGAAAAAGAAGAGAAATATTAAAGCGAAGTGCAGGAGCCTCAACAACATAAGTAACAACATTAATATGTCAGCTCTTCAAAATGACAATTATCAAAGAAGCCAGAAATAGCAAGATGTGTACTAGATAGGCGAACAAATAAAGCATTTTTGGCAGATAACTTACAATGTGGTACTAAAATATGCATAAGAAAATAAACATTAATTTTTCACAAAGTCTATGTAGCATTATTTATAAAATTGACCAACATATGATAGCAAACTATCTGAACTCAAAGATAGAAAATATGAAAAAGTAATAGAACACTGAAAAAAGAGACTCAAAAAAGACCTCTTCCCATCGAAGGTTATGGGAGAGATTTAACAACTTAGATTTCTACACCCTGAAATGCTGAAATCTAAAGAAACCGTGAAAACAGTTTATTACATTTAAAATGATCAAAAAATTCTGTAGAGCTCTTACTCTCTCAAAAATTTGCTGATTTATCATTCCAGTGGAACCAAGTGACAGAAACAAAGCAAAGTTTTCAGATAACATGTTCTCTAGCAACCAAGACCTAAACACACAGAAATTGCACGCTCTCAAGAAAGCAGTTGCGCTGTGTCCTATAATTCTCGTGGATTTTAATGTAGATATGTAGCAAAATGTAAAACATATATATATAATGCAATAAATAATAAAGTCCAGTTGATGAAGGACCCTCAAACCGAGATATCAACCAGTCAACCATGAAGTGATGCTCCATCAATTGCTGTTGATCAACCCAAATAAGAAAAGAATTCAGTAATATTATGACAAACCTCTTGCCATATCCAAACAAGTCTGGATGCACCCTTCTCAAATTTCAGAAAAGCCAGGATTAGAAAAATTATATCCTTTCTTCACCATGTTTATACCACGTGTTAAGATAACATTTTTTATTTTTTTTAAATGAATCACATACTAAGATACCATAAAGAAAACATGGTAGCGTTTTCCTTCTTTGGTCTGACTCTTAGACCTTGGAGAGCAAGATCGGCTGAAGTATATATAAATAGAATTGGAGGCTCAGCCCATTTAGGGTCCGTTTGGGTTTACGATTTCAAAAAGTACAATTTAAAAATAGCAATTTTTAAAAACGCAGTTAAGTGTGGCAAAATTGCAGTTTGACCTTTAAAATCGCAAGTTAGCCTTTAAAATTCTGCGTTTTAAAAAAAGTATCTCATTGCCTGCGATTTGAAAAAGCAGTTTTTTGTATTTTTAAATCGCAATTTTTTAAAAACGTAATTCCCAAACGATTCATTTTCTGCGATTTTGTTTAAAATCGCATTTTTTTGTCTACGAAATCGTAATTTCAAACGCACCCTTAGAGTAAACGCAACTTAAACACTCACTATTCCCACACATTGCTTTGTTTTTTAATGAAAGAAAATCCATCCAACTTATTCCCACCTAGAGAGAGAGAGAGAGAGCGTTCAACTTATGCCATAATTTCCATCACTAAAACAAAAGAAAGAAGGAATTTTTCACTCTGATCCGCCAGATTCGGTTCAAACCGGTCACTTGACTCACTTACATCAATTTTGTGTTATATTTATCACAAACATTCATACTCAACAGTGGTATGTGGTTCTCCCCATTAGCATAATTGAGGCACAACTACAAGTCAATTTATTTATTTTTTGAACACTTCTCCTTTTCTTGGTGCTGGTGTGTATGTGACCCATAAAATCCAAAATTTACCACCATGCCAGAAAAGAAAATACAGGATAGCAATATTAAGTGCACTAAATTCTAGTTCGCTAACAAGAATTTAGGAAGAGGATACTATATAATAACACATACATCATGCAAAAAAAAAAAAAAAATCATCAAAAGTAGAACAAAACACAAAAATAGAAAATTACCATGAAGAGAGGAGCAATATAGTAATCGCCCCGAATGTACTCAAATGACCTCGTTACTTTCTGACGATAATCAAACACAATATCCGCTGCAAAAATTATATATATATTAAGCAAACCACGAAAAAACTAAATTGCTCAATGAACCTCGGGAAATTCAAGACTCTGAAAAAAAATTACAGTCTCGTCCGAGAAAATTGCCGGCGAAGAGGTCATCGATGACGCCAGCCCTGGCTCCGACCGCGATATTCATGTTGTCAGCCTCTTTACCGAGCCTGTAGAGATAGTCCTTGCCCTCAGAGTCCTTGGCTTCCCACGATGACTGCTCGGAGAGCCTCCTGGGTCTCTCGGGCTCCCCGCGACTGTCGTTATCACCATCGTCGGCTTTCTCGGGAAAAGAAGACTTCGAACAGTGGAGGGAAAACGAAGGAAATGGGGACTTGTTGGTGGGAGCAAGCGGAAGGAAATGAAGGGGAAATGCAAAGGAGGAGAGCGCCATTTCTTTGGAATTGGAGTTGTAGGATTATCGTCAGGAAGGTATGACTCAGGGACTACTTGGCGCCACGTAAGAAACACGCCGTTAATAATTTAGAGTTCAGCGGTAACTAGAGAAAATCAATATGAACAAATTTAAAAGGACTAATAGAAATTATACTTATCATTTTTATTTCATAATTATTATAAAAAAATTTAATTAATTCTTGATTATTATTTTTTAAGTATATGAGCATTGTAGAATAGTTGTGAATAAAACATGTGATTTCTAACAAAAAAAAAATAAAAAGAACAAATAAATGTTTGCTTTGGATTGTCACATTAATATTGAAAGATAAAAATATAGTATATAATATTATTTTAAAGTTAATAATAAATGAGAAAACTTTACTTACATTCTAAAGTAAGACGCATTTTTCAACGTCCCTTTAAACTCTAAAGGCAAAAGTACACAGAACTTCCTCAAATTACCATTTCATTATCAATGTCCCTCAAACTACTAATTGTGTCAATTTATCCTCTCAAACTATCAAAAAATGTCAATATCTCCCTAATAACAAAAATACCCTTCATAAAATTATTAAAAAAAAAATCTAAAATAACAAAAAAGTTATATAAAAAAAAATAAAAATAATAAAAAAATAAAAATGGGTTTTTCTTTTTTTCTTCGTTTGTTTTTTTATTTTTTATTTTTTTTTTATAATTTTCAGTTTTTCTTTTAAAAAAAATTCTTATTTTTTTTTATTTTTGTTTATTTGTAATTTGTTTTTAAAAATTTTAATTATTTAGTTTATATTTTAAATTTTTAAATTTTAGTTCTTTTTTTTTGAATTTATAAGAACATTTTTGTCTTATTGAAAAAAAAAAGGGTCATTTTTATCTTTTTGTTGGTCTTAGGGAGAACATTGTCATATTATTATAATTTGAGGGGAAACATTGACACAATTGGTAATTTTAGGGGACAATAACAATTGAGTGGTAGTTTAAGGAAAATATGTGTACTTTTTTCAACTTTAAAATTTTGTAATATGGATGTTGATTTATCTGTCACTTTCAATTATCTTTTCTGTTAGAATTTTTCGTTAAATCTTAATTGATGAAGTAAAAATGACCAAAATATTTCTGTTTATAAAATATAATAAACATTAAAAAAAAAAAAACGATTCTTTCGTTTTAGTATATCTTGTCCATTGATAATGGTTTGTGCCTTTCAAGTTAAAGATCTTCTCAGCTAGTGGAGCTGATGTGTTTATTTGTTGATGATCTGCTCTGTGATCGTGTTCTTGGGTGTATGGTGGTCTGCAGATACTGACCAATTTAAGTTAAAAGGTCAGTGATTGAAGTTACCATGACTAGTTTTAAAAATCGGATACGGAATTTATGTCTTAGTAGTTAGTGGCATACATCTTTTTGTTGTTCTGCCTACCCTAAACTGAGATTAATATAATGTTCGGGTTCTACAGTTTTTATAACAATTCCTTTACAAATATAAATGGCAATTTAAATTTTATAAAAATGAGTGCTCCGTATGAACTGTTACATGATAATTCATATTTTATTTTGTTGATGTGATAATCGTCACGACAGTTTATAAATTAACGGCTCACGTTTTAGTGGCCGAGATTGTAACAAGTGACATCCAAATGCAGAAGGCTACCTAACCATTCGACTGCTCAGGTGAAGGCTAAGAGCACCAGATTCTTGCTTAATTAGTGTTATTTATTTACCGGGTATTTATCTTTTCTTATAGAGTTTTCTTAGCATGGCCTACACGATGTCGTTTGGCTTAAAACTACTAGAGTTAAATCTCAACCGTTCGTCTTCGGCTCAAAACATATAACCGCACGCTCGATCTAACTGTTTCTCCTGGCCTTTTCCGCTGATCTAACAAGAAAACCGGTAAAATGCTACTTTCTTTTTCCTCATCCTCGTCAATATATATATATATATATATATCATCGTCTTCCTCTCATTAACCCGCCTTATCCAAGAATCAAACCCCCAGTAGAACGAAAGTGAAACTAACCCTTTCCCCAAAACCCATCCAAGATCAACGTGGTTTAGTTTCATGGCTCACGAAGAAGAAGAAGAGCCTAGAAAGGTCCAATACCCATGGGACTCAAACTCCTACAACAGGACAATTAACGATAAAAAAAAAAAAGGTGGCAGAATAGGAGATCGATATTTGACGGTGGTAGAGGTGGGGAAGGAGTAGAGGGGGAGGCAGTGAACAGAGAGGTGGCTGAAAATTATATGCAAAAAAAAATTTCAACCTAACAGTGCCTAAAACTATAATCTCGTTTTTATTTTGCTTTTCTTTTTCTTTGAAAGAGAAGATTAAACTGAGTTCGAGTTTGAGAACATGGCCGCGGTGCAGTAGAGAAGTAAGCTGTCACCATTTTTGTAAGGAGTAACTTGAGGAAAAGGAGGAGAATGAACGTGCAAATGAACGAGATGGCCAAGAAACTTAGGAGCATGTTTTCTTTTATCTGGGACACCGTCAGTTTATGCAAGAAGCATGTTTTCTTCAATCTTCCGCATCCTTCTCAGTTCTCACCATGCACCAATAGCTGAGCAAATCTATCCATGCTTTCCAAATTTCAGCATCTGGACAACCATTATATGAAAAACAGGGGAAAAAGTGCTTACATAAGTGTGCATACTTACTATCCATGCTTTCCACAAGAACTTGGTAGTTCACAAGATTTGACGAACAGCTACGAGCAACAACAACATAACAAAAAGGGAGAGGTCAAATGGAAAGGAAAACAAACACTTTAAAGAAAAGCAGTGAGTTTATGACATGCAGGAACACTAAGAACAACCATTCACTCAAAATAAATGTATTGGATTGGGTGTGAATAAAAGGTGTGGCCGGTAGCCATGGTCGAGGTGTAGTCTGTTAGCCTTAGTATGCCATTGTTCTTGTTGATGAATTTTTTTGGAGCTGATGACCTGGAATTCCGGATTGACACTGTGCACAAAAGCTCCCAAAGTCGATGAGAATTGAGCAAGGGTTCTTCGAGATTTCTGCAAAATAAAGGGGTCGTCGGGGTGTCCCGACAACGCCTCCTCCGACGATCAAGTTAGAATTGATGAGGTAGAATAGTGAAAAAGAAAACACACTTTCTCTCTAGAAGATGATACCTCTTTTTCGATAATAATCAGACTCTTTTATATGTCTACTCCTCTTAAATATCCTTCATGTCAACATTTATTACCTGAAGATGCCTTTCTTTTCCTTAGTTAATTTGAGCCCACGAACTCAAGTGTTTATGGTCGACTCGTCCCTACTTTTTCTGAACGGCGGCGAATGATCATCGATTAATAACACAAAAGCATTAATTGGAGAGAAGTCTCTCCCTTCATTCAACTCACTCTGCTCGTAGTCGTAGACTCTAGCTCACCTCCTTACTGTTTCGAACTATGGCGGGAAATTCCTTAACAGTTCTCAACCGCTGCAACGCCGTCTAAGCTCAAGTTGTTTCCTGCAGCGATGAACCCGGATCCCAACTTCTCTGCAAAATTGTGTCAATTTTTGTGTTTGCAGGAAGAACCCTCTGTTCTCCCCTGTTCTGTAGTCTGGAAACAGAGGAAAAGAGATAAGTAGGAATCTTACAATGGGGTTGTCGGGAAGCCTTGGATCAGTAATGAAAAAGTTTTTCTCTATACGTTGGAGTGTAGTAGCAAGATCAATACCCATTCTCATTTCCTTTTTTCTGACTTTGTCATCAACACGGTCAGGCCTCCTCTCATTTACATAGGACGATGACGACGAGCTTCTCATTTTCAAATTCTTAGGTTTTACAATGATGAAAAACAAATTTTGCAATTTCCCTGGGAAAAAAATGACACCAAAAAAAAAAAATAACCACCACTCACTAACACAACACTCTCACCCCGTAAGTCCTACACAGTAAAACTTGGTTTTCTTTTGCCCAAACTTCTGTACGACGGAGGTGGAAGACGTTTTAAAGTGGCGGCGCTGTCTCTTTACTTTGCTCACCTCTGCTCCCCTGGTTTGGAATCCGGTTGTTCTTGAGAAGCTGGAGCTGCTTCAATGGCGACTCTAACTTGGTCGTCGGGGAGGTCACCACGTGTAAAAAAGCAAAAGAGAAAATGGAGTTGAGTGGCCCCGTGAAACTCACCGTTTTGAACATTGAGGGCAATTTTGGAACTTCAGCTTTTAAGTGGTCATGTGTTACACATGAGTCACATGACCCTCTATCCATCACTTTTGCCGGACTAAGTAAACGTTAGGAGCCCAGCTGCCAAAGATGTTTGGGGGTGTTCTTCTTCTTGTTTCCAAAAATTTTGTTTTGCAGGAGTTGATTTTCAGAGTCTCTTTGCTTATTGTATGGATCGATATACAAAGGACGAACTGGATCTAATGGCTACCACAGCAAGACGTATTTGGCTTCGTCGGAATGCTTGGATCTTTGAACAACGCTTTGAGCATCCTGATATTGTCTACAGTGAAGCTATGAAGGCATGGATGTCTTTCAAAAGGTGTAATATGATAGATCATAAAGTGTTTTCGAAGGTGGAGAGAAATGATGAGAACAGAAATAGACCGAATAAGTGGTCTCCTCCTCCTGCGGGGGTCTTAAAAGTAAATTGGGATGCGTCTATAAATGTGGCAAAGGATTGGGTTGGTTTGGGTATCATTGCTAGAGATAGTAATGGTCTATGTGTAGGTGCGAAATGTATCACGATACGGGCCCGGACGGATCCAAAAACAGCGGAGTTTATGGCAACACTACATGCGGTAAAATTCAGTAAAGAAGTGGGTTTTTGGGATGTAATTTTTGAAGGGGATGCGGCTCAAGTGGTAAAGGAGATAAAGTCTAATTCGTCAAATTTTTCTAAAGTGGGTCATTTTATTGAGAGTATTTATTTGGAGAAGCAATATTTTCGGTCCATCAGTTTCCATGCTATCCCTCGTTCTTGTAATATGGCAGCCCATACCCTACCAAAAGAGGCCTCTTCTAAGTTTGTAGATTTGTGTTGGCTGGATGACACTCCTATGTGTGTTAGTAGCATTGTTTTTAGGGAACAACCAAGTCCCTAAGATCCTTAGTTTTTTTGGATCACTATTTGATGTATTTTTTCCAGATTTTAATGAGAGCAGTTTCTTCTAAAAAAAAAAAAAAAAAAGTAAACGTTAGGAGGGTCATTTATCAATTTTTAAACATTGGGCGTCAAATTGCCAATATGTGGATATATCATGGGGGTAAAGTGTACTTTCTCCAAAAGCAAGAAAAAAATACAAAGTTTTATAGCCCTAGAAGAACTAAGAGACCCAAAGCTCCATAGTCCTAGAATGACTAAGAGAACAGAAGCTCCACTGAAAAAACAAAAGTTTCATTGGATCTAAGCTAGGGGGAAAGCAAAAACCTCCATAACCCTAAAAAGATTAGGAGGGGCACCATTGGGGGGAGTGAGGTGTGGAGCCTCCATCCTCCTCAAACACCTCTCTTATTTCTTCTTTTCCTCTCTAAGGCCGGCTACATCCGAAATACCTTAATGATTCATTTGGCAATGAAAAAAAATATTTATTATCTTTTACTTTTTTAAAAAATAAATCGTATTTTATTTAATTTTTTAAAAATATTTTCAAATTTTATCTCACAAAATCAAATTTTAAAATTCATACAATGAATTAAAATTAAACTCTAATTTCAAAAAATTAAACATACAAACGGACGACTAAAATCGCAAACGAAACCCAAACGGACGATTAAAATTGCAGATGAAATCTGCACTTCATAAATAATAACTTTTGCTATGCACATTCGTATGTGATAGCAGAAATTAAGACAAATGAAGTTTCTTCATAGTGACGCTCTCAATGCGCCGCCAACACCACTCAACTTCAATGCTCGAGTGTACGCGCACTGAAGTTCTTCAAATATATAACTCTACAATGATAAAATGAACATTTCTAGTCCCAAAAGGTTCAAAAGAAAGAATAAAGCCTCAATAATTGGTTCACTTTATATCACGAAAATAAACAACACAAAATTAAAGAATTTTATAAAAAATTTATCTGGAAAATTTGGGTTTCTAGTAAAAATAAATCTAGAAGATAAGCCACTCCATGACTCCAGTATACTATATAGCAAATCTTTTAAAGATAGACATTTTTTTTTTTTTTTCTAAATTGGGTTAGAGGCCTATTAAATCGTTATGCATCTCAAAATATGTGATTCTCACGTACATTTTTAATAAAATATGTAATTTTCACATATAATTTAGGCACATGAAAGTTCAATAAACTTTGTTTAAAATATATATATATATATATATATATATATATATATATCAACATAATTTAAAGAAAAATTTTGTCCTTCAAAAATTTGGCCTCCAGGATTAAAATACTGAAAAATAAGCAAGCTGAAAATAAGAAAAACAAATATGAGCAAATTTGAACACTTTACTCAACAAACAGTAGGAGAAATTTCATATTTCTTTGACATTAATCTGCTAATTTTACTGATGCTGCTCAAGTCCTCATACAACAGGGCACTTTTGTGCATCGCAAAAGACATATGCAAACCATAATAATGTCATGCAAAATAAACATCCTGACACATGACACATATTCCTTTCCCAGTACAAACATTCCCCATCAATATTTAAGAAGCATGATCAACATAAAAGAGTGGATATATCCATACTAATATAACAGTTGTTGCAACAACATCCTCCTTATGCTTTGTCTGCTACTCATTTAATCTCACTGGCAACCATTGTGATCGTTAGTCCATGATGCTCCACATCCATAGCAAAACTGGAATGTACACCTGCAACCACAATCAACAGGATCTCATTTGCAGTCGGTGTGACTCAATATTATACAGTCAATCGCATCAAGAAACGGATAATGGAAAAGCTTGGAATAGGTCAGGTTCAGGTTGCCAAAGCTTGACAAAACCTCTTCACATTCAATATTAGGGGTTTACTGGAATCAATTCTGTCAGCATAATATCTATCTAAAACCCATTGCAACTGCTATGACTCTAGACCACAAAAGTGGGCTAATTGGACAAGGCGTCGTTCCCCAATCTCTAAAATTCAGGCAAATTCAGGCAGGGAATGAGAGAGTGGAGTGCAGGGCTTAAGGTGCTCGGATACGCATTTCGGATTTCAGGCTGTTTCTATCAAAATCTCAAACCCATTGCAGCTGCTTTCAACCTAGACCAAAGTGGGCTAATTGGACAAAGCATCCTCTCCCCAATCTGGAATTCAGGCAGGGAATGAGAGGGGAATGCAGGGCTTGGAGTGCTCCGATAAGTGGGAATCACATTTCGGGCGGCCGGGAACTTGCCCAGGCACCCTGACCCCACACCCCCTCTTTTATTTCTTGCCCAAATTCCCTGAAATCAGGAGATTCCAATGAAAATCTCAATATATCCCCCCTTTCTTGGTCAGAGTAGAAGCCAAAATTAGTATGTCAGCGTGTCTGTTTTAGATCCTATAACATAACCAACACGATTATAGATATTTCCTGGATAATTATACTATAATTAAGTAAAATATGATCAGATTAAGCAAATGCTTTATGTTGTATGCAAATCATGTTTTGAAGATAATAGTAAAGCAAACTGACCTGCAAGTCATGTGTAAACAACCTTCAGTCCTATCCACAAAGTACTTGCAATTGGGACACCTTTTCCATTTCTTCTCATGAGCAAGCTCCCGCAGCACGAGATCATCTCTTCCTCTCTCACTCTCATTTAGACTCTGGAACTCTTCGCACTCTACCCCTGGATGCCAGGGGACAGAACACTGTGCGCAGAACAATCTATGGCAGAAAGGACACTCCGACGCCCTAATGACTTCTCCTTCTTCCTCATCATTCACCAACATGGCAGAACAGTCCTTGAAAGGACAGTAAAACACCATCTCAGACCCAAACAGCGCTCTGCACAACACCTCGTCCCACCTTTCCGTCACGTCTTTGGGAAGCACTGACCTGCAATCATCGAGTTCTAGGACAACCTTGCATTCCAATCCGGGGCAAGAAACAACGGTTATGCCATCTTGGATCTTTGTGGCCACATGTTTGCTAATGCAATCAGAACAAAAAGAGTGAACGCAGCTCTCGTTTCTGAACATCTGGTCATTATCTTTCCTTTCCACACAAATGTCGCAGAAGCAATGCGATGATTGTCCGGCTTCTTCTGTTGCCTCCTCCGGCTCTGGGTTGGGGGCCGGAAAACTTGCTTGGATTGTTGGTGATGATGATGAGGCTCCATTGTTTGCGATTTGAGAAGTGATCAGGTCGCCCATCAGACCCTCTTGGAGCTGCAACCCTTCCGCATACTTGGCATCCGACACTGGGAAAATCTCACCTTGGTCTTCTTCATCAAAGAGTAAAGAGAAGTAAAAGTCATCCACAAGCATAAGATCAGAGGCTGATTCTTGTGCCATTTTACAAGTTCTGTGTGAACGATCGATCAGCCCCTTATTCTCTCTTAGAAGGAGAAAGTCTGTCTCATCAAATATATATATATAGCACTGGAAGTGTCATGACTTTTCGATTACTGACAACTTAGACGACAAGTTTATAAAAAAAATACAAACTTATCTGAGAAGTTGCTTAAAAAAAAAAAACCTAGCTGAGAAGATGGCATCTCCGATTGGAAGTTTAATTTCGAAGTCCTTCATCAAGGGGTTTAACCTTTTGGATTTAACTTTAGCGTTTCCGGGAAAAAGAGGCACCAAGAAAAAGAATGACTTTTGACTTGAATGCGACGGCCCACGAGGCTTTTTTACACGGCCATGGAATTATAGATTTAGCATTTTCTTTTTAAATTCAGGACACGTGTATAATTTTATATGATTCATTATGTACGGACAAACATAATAAAATATTAAACACCAAAAAATCTTAAATGAGAAACAATTAAAAAAAAGAAATGCTAAAAAGTAAAAATTAAATTTTTATCACTCGATTATTTCAAACATTCAATGCATCAATCTCAATTAACCATTAGATTAGTTCTTAATGTTCTCACGGAATAGCTCAATCGGCTGAGGACCACACCTCATGAAGCGGAGGTCACTAGTTCGAATTCTCTCTTCCTCTCTTGTGTAGACATGTCAAAAAAAAAAAGTTCTTAATAATAAAATTTTATTGGGACATTCATGTCAATATTGTATAATAATTGTGAAATAAAAATGTGATTTATAGTATTTTTTTCATTTCTCATTAAAAAAGAAAAAAGAAAAAAAAAAAAGGACCTATGATTATCCATACATCACTCTTAATTTGATGGAGCTTAGAGTCTACAGTGATCACCCGTTTGATGACAGAGAAATGATTATTGAAACTTCAATAGAGAGAGAGATTTGGCTATTTTTGTTAAAAAAAATTGTTTGTCTTTTGATTTATGCTCTCAATGTAAAAACATTAACAAACAAACCACAATACACAAAACACTCTTAAATTTAAAAGCACAAAAACAATTTTCAAATTTATGTCACACCAAAACACTTTAATTTTCAAACAAAAAACAAAAGCAAAAAAATCAAATTCAAACCTTAGGTTTTCCTGCGATTTCAATTTATTCTATACGTATTCAATTTCGACAAGTAGGTCATTAAGTTTCTATCTAATTTCAAATAGGTTCATCGTTCAACCTATCGTTCAATTAATTAACAATTTATCACATCAGACTAATCAATTAATGCCACATGACTCTCACTTGATACATTATGTGTCAACTCTACGTGCTACATGACATGTTAAACAAGGGTCATGTCACATAATTGATCGGTCTAATATGGCATACTATTAATTAATTTGATCGTTTTTTGTGTGACCTATATGAAATTATAGAAAAATCTAAGGACTTAAATGCCAAAATTAAAAGCTTCTAAATTAATTGAAATCACTTGAAACCCTCAAAGGATTAAATTTAATTTATTTAAAAGAAGAAAAAAAAAAAAAAAAAAAAAAAAAGAAGAAGAAAAGTCCCCTCAAAACACGTTAACAAAATATATCTCTAAAATACGTTAAATGGATCTATATATCCAAACTTATCTAATAAGCTTAATAAGCCCTAACCCAATGTCCAGCAGGAGAATTCCTAACTTTATTAAAACCCAAACCTCTTTTGCTTTATACTTTCTTTTTTGTTTTCCTTTTCTTCCAAGGCCAATAGAGAAAGTGAGAAACCCTAGAGGGAATAAGGAAAGCACTTTTCTGGTAGACTCGTAGTCTTCCCAGGCGACCGAAAGAAAAGGAAAAATGAATGGAACCAGCAACCCAATTTTCCATGAAGAAGGAGAGATGCCCTTTTATTATTTACAGAAGAAAAGTTCAATTTTATAGTTAAGTGAGTTGATTCAATTAACAAAGATGGATCAAATGGTTGATTAATAATAAGATAATGATTAGATAAATGTGTAATTTCTAGCATTATAGTCTTTAATTCAACTCAAGTCTTCGTTAAAAAAAAAAAAAAATTGAATGTTTGATTCTTTGCCACATTAGTATGATGTAAAAATGGTGCGATAAAAGTGTAGTTTTTAATATTAATCTAAATTAAATAAACGAATTTTTCTTTAGAATAATGTTATAAATCACATTTTTATCCTATAAGTACTATCTTATAATGCTGACGTAACAATCTCAATCAACCATTGAATTTTAAAATGATTAGCAATATCACATTAACAAAATGAGATAAAAATGAAATGAAAGTATTGTGTGTATCATTGCTCAAGCTCCAAATTCAGAACAAGAACAACCAAATTTTATATTTGGAGCACGTGAGCTTATGGCTTATGCTTAAATTTTTTTTTTTCCTGATCGAGATTATACTTATAATTCTTCGATTTATTTATCTTCCTCCTATAAAATAGCGCAAGACCAGGATCCCAAGATCAACTATATATATATATATAAAGGTAGCCTAACATATTTATTTCATCAAATTCTACAGCTAAACTAAGTGAACATTTACTCGATCGAATTTGAATCTGATAGGACTATGAATTTTTAATCCTATTATTTAAATAATTAATTGTTTTAATTTCGTTCATACAATTCTTGAAGGCTTTTTAAATCCCTTAAATTAATTAATTTATCTGAACAAAGTAAAATTGTTTAACATTTTAATGAAGGTTAACTAATGACTAGCTCCAACAAATTGTCTAAACTATCGTATTCTTTATATAAATTTTAGCTAAGGGATGAATGTAAAGTCAGTTTATATAATTAGCCTAAATTATAAATTGTGTGCTATGTATTATATTAAAATGAATTCAAAGGTTCTTGGGGTATGCCAAAAAAAAAAAAAACGATTTAATTATTGGAGTCAAATTCTATTAAAAAATTTGACGATTTCGTTAGGTGCCATGTCAACATTAATAAAATTGACAATCCGAGTCACTCTTAATAAAAATATATAAATATAGAAAACTAGAATGTTTTCTTCTTTTCATACTTCCCCCGCGTACCTTTGCATCCAAAGCTAGTGACGATTCTGCTGAAATTCCAGGCCTTTAATTGCTCCTGATCTCAAATAGTCTCTTTGCTAACATAATCAAGGAATACAGTCCTAAAGTTTCAAAATTAAACGGGGTTGTAATCAATACGTTTGAAGGTCTATGGGTGGCTTTCTCTTTTTTTATTTTTTATTTTTAAAAAAATTAGTTTTATATATTTATATTTTTTAATTAAGAGTGATATGTCATTATTTTATTAGCGTTGATGTGACACTTAACGGAATTTGTCAAATTTTTTAACAGAATTTGACTCCATGGACTAAATTATTTCTTTGTCATACTACATGGACCTACGAATTCACTTTAATATGACATGTAGTGATTTGTAATTAGGGCATTAACCATATGGACTTTTTTTTTTTTTTTTTTTAATTAAGTAGTGAGGCTTGTTATTTGCTTTGTACTATCTCGTGAAAATTATCCTTAAATAGTGACCGGCCACTATGATGCAGGGGGATTCAAATCAGATGATGCTGAGTTGTCAAATTGCACATTGATGGCGCTGAATCACTTGGAACAGGCAGATCAGCGCAAGATTGGAAAGAAATCGTGATCTAGCATAATTGGAGCAATTTTCGAATGTACTGCAGTATTTTGGCTATAACTTTGGCTACGAGTATCCGATTAGCGCATATGACCCCAATTCGGAAAGCTCTCTTCGGCGCGCATATTGTAGCCACCTAGCGACGCTCGGTGCGCCTCGTTTCGAGCCCAAAATCCATTATTTTCCTTTCCAAAACCTTAATTTTAGATATTTTTTTTTCTTTTATGGTAACTTTTCGTTTACCGATTAGGAGGTGATTCTAATCCCGATTTGGGCCAGATTTTTGGCAGTCTGTTTATTTTATCTATATTTCGTTTTGTTAGGGTTTTCGGGATTTTGCTATTTTTTGTAAAATTCTGAATTTTCAGCTATATTAACCCGGCTTGTGGGCGTTTTTCAGCAGTTATTGATTGTTAATAATTTTATCGAATTCAGAGTTTGTCCCTGAGTTTGAGATAATTTTTCTGTCTTCTTCCTTGCAAATTTCCTGTTGGTCAGCCTACAGAATAATCGTTATTCTGTCCGGCGTCACACTACAACATGTGCGTTGCTTGCTACAAGTAGCTAGCGTTTGTACCCTTCATGGTACTGTGAATGCAAGGTGCCCATGGCATGCCCGAGGGGCCTTGTTGCTGCTTGCCATGGCCTTGTTCATTTGATCGAGAATTGCGCATCATCCCAGTATAAAAACTCGAGTCACTCGATGGACATCTTGAGGGATCGAATCTCGATCAATCGGTCGAACAAGTGATTAA
This sequence comes from Alnus glutinosa, assembly GCF_958979055.1. Classification (NCBI taxonomy): domain Eukaryota; kingdom Viridiplantae; phylum Streptophyta; class Magnoliopsida; order Fagales; family Betulaceae; genus Alnus; species Alnus glutinosa. The sequence goes on from NC_084888.1 coordinate 2,743,391, forward strand.
AATATAAATTTAGTATTAAACTTTAGTGCTTGATCTACCGAGCTTGTGATTATGCCGACTGAGCCCAATCGCCATGTGTATTATAATTTTTCATTAACTTTGACCTAAAACCCTAATTTTCTCCTTTCTATTTAAGCATCTCATATCACAACTTACAATAGGAAAAAGAGGCCGTTTTTCATTTGTTTTGGAGAGTTTATTTAGAGTTCTTAAGCCTAAAAAAGTTTCTTATCATCTCAGTGATAATTCTCTCCATTCAAACAAAATAAATGCTTTCAGTCATTAGAGTTATAATTTGAAGCAAATGAGTTCATTTGTGAATGTGGAACAATGATAGGTAGGGACAAATCAGCTAACCCTTTTCATTTAAATGAGATTTATTTAATCAAAAGCAACTTTTGATGTCACATCAGAAGTTGCTTTTGATTAAAAAATTATTTTTTTATTAAAAAAGTCGGCTGGGGGACGGTAAAACGTCTCCCAAGTATCATTTCCCGTGAATGTGATCCACTATTTGTTATAGTTTAGGGTTCAAATCCATCATTTTTAAAAAGTAATGTTATATACTATCATTTATCTCACTCCTATTCTATTGATCAGCTGATATGAAAATGTTCATCACCTCTTATTAAATAAAAAAAAAAAAAAAAAATAATGTGCATTGTCATATATATATCAATCACACGTTTTCAAACCACTCCAGTATGGTATATCTATATATAGGAAACTTTTTAATAATTCAAAGATTTGACGTCCAGGACTGAAATAATAATAATAATAAACATAAGCAAATTAATTTAAACACTTAACCCATACAAACATTAGGAGATCGATATGACATGAATCTGCTAATTTCATTGATGCTGCTCAAGTCCTCATATGATCACCATGTGCACTTTTGTGCATCACAAAAGGCCTATACAAACCATATAATAATGTCATGTAAAATAAACATCTTGACGCATATTCCTATCAATACTAATATAACAATTAATTAATGTTCACGAATCACAATAACATCCTCATTATGCTTTGTCTAGTAAGTTAATCTCTCACGCAATCACCATCATGATCTTCAGTCCATGTTGCTCCACATCCATAGCAAAACTCGACTGTACACCTGCGCGCAACCACAAAACAACAGGATCTTATTTAATTGCATTAATCAATGAGACATGATCATCAGCTTTATTTTGTTAATCACCTCCTAATTAATTAAGCAAATGATTAATTGGTGTAAATTAAACTAAACTGACCTGCAAATCATATGTAAACAACCATCAATCCTTTCCACATAGTATTTGCAATTGGGACACCTCCTCCATTTCTTCTCCAGAGCAAGCTCCCTCAGCATGAGATCCTCTCTTTCTCTCTCACTCTCATTCAGTTTCTGGAACTCTTCGCACTCTATCCCTGAATGCCAGGGGACATAACACTGCGCGCAGAAGAGTCTATGGCAGAATGGACACTCCGACTCCCTAATGACTTCTCCTTCTTCCTTGTCGTTCACCAACATGGCTGAGCAGCCCTTGAAAGGACAGTAAAACACCATCTCAGACCCAAACAGCGCTCTGCATAGCATCTCCTCCCACCTTTCCATCACGTCTTTGGGAAGCATTGACCTGCAATCTTCGATTTCTAGGACACCCTTGCATTCCATTAATCCGGGGCAAGAAACAACGGTTATGCCATCTTGGATCTTTGTGGCAACGTGTTTGCTAATGCAGTCAGAACAAAAAGAGTGAACGCATCTCTCGTTTCTGAACATCTGGTTACTGTCCTTCCTCTCCACACAAATGTCGCAGAAGCTGTTCGATGATTCTCCGGCTTCTTTTGTTGCCGCCTCCGGCTCTGGGTGGTTGGGGGCCGGAGGAGTTGCTTGGATTGTTGGCGATGATGATGAGGCCCCTTTGTTTGCCATTTGAGAAGTGATGAGGTCGCTCATCAGAACCTCTTGGAGCTGCAACCCTTCCGCATACTTGGCATCCGACACTGGGAAAATCTCATCTTGATCTTCTTCATCAAAGAATAATGTGAAGTAAAAATCATCCACAAACGTAAGATCAGGGGCTGATTCTTGTGCCATTTTACAAGTTGTGTGTGAGCGATCAGCCCCTTATTCGGAGAAAGTACGTACTCTGTGTCTCGTCTAATATGTATAGTGGAAGTGGCGTTACTTTACTAATCAGAAGTTGCAAAGAAAAAATTTACTTATCCGAGAAGATGTCATCTCCGATTGGAAGTTTGGAAGTCCTTCATCAAGGGGTAACCTCCAAGAAAAAGAATGACTTGACTGCGATGAGGCTTTTTTCCACGACCATGGATTAATGTCCTAAAGTAGGGTCATGAAGTGTAAATTAGCGCTTTTTTTTATCTTCCTATAAATATTCGGGGATTTAAAGATATTATAAAAGAATTGTACGTAGGTATGTCATTTTCTTATTATAAATTCACGACACGTGTATAATTTCATATGATACATTAAAAGTTTGTTTAGATTTGTAATTTCGAAACTTACAATTTAAAAATATTGTTTTAAAACGTGCAATTTAAAAATGTAAATTTAAAAAATGTAATTAAACATTTAGGAAAATTATAGTTTAACTTTTTAAAATCATATATTTTTAAAAGCGCACCTATTGCTTCCAATTTGAAAACACAAATATTTTCTATCACTTTCAAATCGCAAATTTTGAAAAACGCACTCTCAAACAATGCTAACAATACTATTATCATGAAGACACGAGTAATTCTACACGTATATTAAGTGTCTATAAAAAAATAATGTGACTTTTAAAATTATCATTGAGCGTATTATTGATCAAATGAAAATTTTAAAAATCACTTCATTTTTTTTATAGACACAAACACTTAATATGCATGTAGAATTACTCTTAAGAGAATATAGAATCTCCACAAGAATAAAATCTTGTTTTTATACTCTTTAGATCGAAATTCCTAAAAGGAAATTTTGGTGCATGCATTAACCTAGCCTCACATTATTGGATGCATAAATCATTAAATTCGAAGTTGAATAGATAATAGAGTTAACGATAGACATTAATTGGGAGATTAATTTTCTTGAAAATCACATTTGCATGGCCCGCCATATAAAAGATTAAAAGACTAAAAGACAATTTATTTTTCTTCTTTTGTGCATGTCTTTAATGCCATCAAGTCACTTCATTTGATTCTACATTAATTTTTTTTAAAAAAAAAAAAAATAATAATAATAACAATAAATCATGAAATGTATTTCAATAATAAATATAGCCAGTTCTTATAGGAAGATGAAGCATAAAAACCAACCCCATTTTCAATTGCATTTGAGTGGTGGGTTTAAATTGAATCTTCCGCATCCTTAGGTTAGTTTTAATTGAGTATCCATTTCGTGTGATTTTTTTTTTTATATATATATGATAAGTACATATTTTTTTTAATTACAATAAAAATTTTTATTAAAAAAGTACATACTTCTCACATATTATTTAAAATATTTGGCTTGTAATTTTTATAACATCGTATATCTTGTAGTTTAATTTAAACCAACGGTCAAGATTGTATGCCTTTACAAAATCTTAAAAAAACACATTAACAAATATGCCTCTAAAATATCATAACTTTTCTTGTAGTTGAAGTCTGATTGAGTTCACTGACAACTCTTCAAAATTTAAATGGATTTATCCTAACTTGTCTAATAAGTTTAAAAAGCCCTAACCCAAAGCCCAGCAGGAGAATTCCTAACCTTATCAAACTCAAACCTCTTTTGCTTTATACCTACTTTTTATGTTTTCCTTTTGTTCCTAGGCCAATAGAGAAATCCTAGAGGCTAGAGGGAATAAGTAAAACACTTTTTTCGATCGTAGTCGATCTTCCTAGGCGACCGAAAGAAGAGGAAAAAGGAATGACACCAACCCAAGCCCTCTTTTGAAAGATAGAGAGATGCCCTTTGATTATTTATAGAAGAAAATAAAGTTCAATAAATAGGAGATATGACACAAATCTGCTAATTCCACTGATTCTGCTTAAGTCCTCGCCTAAGACAGGGCACTTCTGTGCATCGCAAAACACATACAAACCATAATAATTAATGTCATAATAATGGTTCCGAATGATGCTTCCGATATGTTCGTTTTAATCTGTGTTCTTTTTGCTCCTGTGACTGCTTTATACGGCTATTTGAGAAGACCAGGTCACTTGTTTGACCAATTTCTTTCTTTTTGTAATTATTTTCGTTTGTGTTGGGTCTGTTGTTAAAGATGTCATGACAAAACTAATTTTAGGGATCCCTAATAAAGTAGAAAATAGCATAATAAAAAATAATACAATCGCACAAGACATCAAGATTTAAGTGGTTTGGCTTAATAAGTCTACATCCACCAACAAAGACGACCTAAAAAATATTCAATAACAAAAGGTGGAGTACAAAGAGTAGTACAGAGAAAAACACTCAAACCCAAAAGCCTCAATATGACCAAATCTCACTCTCACTTTAAAGAGAATTATACAAAAGATCAGATACTATTCTAAATTCTCTAAACCACAGCGTGTGTGGCCAACACAAATAGTAAGAATCTACAAAGTGAGATCCACCAAGAAGTTGTTGCCTCTCTACCTTCTCTAAATGGCAGAACGTGTCTTATATATATAAACAAGATTGGCCAAGTACTTCACGATGAAGTAAGAGAAAACGTTAGCTTGAAGTAAAGAAGTTACGAAAACTTCTTCATGAAGTAAGGCAGTGGCAAAACGTGACTAACAAAAACGACCGATAAATAAAAGGGGGAGGCCCACTATGACTTTAATTCAAGTCATCCAAGACAGGAGAGTCCACCACATTTTCATTTTTAAGATCATCTACTCCTTTTAGAATCAAAGCGAGAATGATCCTTCCCGCTAACAATTCCTTAACGCATATATATTCCTTAATTTACCCGTGCAAACATTTCCTATCAATATTAATACGAGCAACATAAAAGAGTTGATATATCCATACTAATATAACAATAATATCCTCATTATGGACCCCTCCTCCCTTCCCCGCATTGAAAAAAAAAAAGCATCCTCAGTAGTCAGTATGCTTTGTCTAGTCATTTCAATCTCTCGCGCAATTACCACCATGATCTTTAGTCCACGATGCTCCACATCCATAGCAAAACTGGAAGGTACACCTGCAACCACAATCAACAGGATCTTATGACACATTAATTAGACTGTCAATCACATCAGGTTTAAAAGAAGAAATTAGTATATCATGCAGCATGTCTGTTTTAGATCCTATGACAGAACCAACATGATTATATATAGATTTTTCCTGGATAATTATACCACTACTTATATAAGTATTTGTGGCCAGTCTAAGCAAATACTACGTGTTATGTGCCAATCATATTTTAAAGATCATAGTAAATTAAGCCAACTGACCTGCTAATTAATGTGAGTGTAGAGATCATTTTGAAGATAATTATACTACTTGTTTTGTAGGCAAATGATTGAGTGTAGAGACCATTTGTACTTTAAATGTGGTTTCAGCAAGAGGATCTGGAGTGAAGTGATGCAAAAATGCTCTGTGATTTATTTTCTACTATTTGGGATGAGGTCTTAAGTAAAGGGTTGAGGGATTGGAGGGGTAAAAGCCTTAAAGCTGTTGTTTGCAAGCTGCTTGCATGGGTTTCTACTGTCTATAAAATTTGGAGGTACAGAAACAATGTGAAATTTAGGAACCAGTTGTGTACTAAGGAAAAGATTTTGCAAGATATCTAATGGGAAGTTACTACTCGGATTGTGGGCAAAGGTAAAGGGAAGTTTAAGGATACAGAAGATAATGTGATTCTTTTGTAATACCTGGGGAATTCCCTCATGTATACTGGTTTAGTGGCTGAGCTGTTCTTCAAAATTTCTTGGCAAAATCTTGGGATTGTAAGTTTGCTAGTGTATGTTGAATTGGTGCTTGCTGGTCTACTTTTCTGGCTGGGTTGGCGCTGGTTGTGGATTATGCCCTTGACTGTTTTGCTTGAGCCAGGCTGGTTTTGTTTCTGGAGGGTTTCTTGTGCTGCTGAGCTGCTGTGGTTCTGCAGGTTTGAGCTTCCGGGGGGGTAGATTTCTGGGTTATAAGATTTCCGAAAAAGCTTGTGTGTTTTGCTTGTGGGCTGTATAGATGGTTTTTTCTTTGTGAATCTGCATAATTTGTATAGATCTTTGTTGTTAGGAGCTATGATTTCGGCTATTTCTTAGAAGATTGACACTAGTCTGTCCTCCTTTGTTTTGTTGTTGTTGTTGTAAGTTGCTTAGCAACTTGTGCATGGTCCAGTGGGTTTTTTCTCGCCGGAGGGTTTTGCATCCTTTGTCTGTGTTGTTGTTAAAAATTTCATTCATCTCAATAAGAAAAGAAAAAGAGTAATGATGTTTATAGGCTGCTTTGAATTGTTTTAAGAAGCTTAATAGTGAAATTAGTGCATATAAAGCTGTGCTAAATACTATAAGAGTTAGCATTGTTTGGGATTGTTACGAGAAATATAACTTTTATATCAAGAAATAGCTTTTGCGAAAAAGCTTAATTTTAAGCTTTTCTAAAAAATGCGATTTGTCATTTTTAAGATAAAAGAGTAAAAAAAAAAGTAATTTTGCGTTTCATCAAACAAACTTATTTTTGCTTTCTACAACTTTTTACACATTAAAAATATGTTTTAAGATCCTCGCAATCTCAAATAGACTCTTAAAATTGGTTTGTTTCGAAAAAAAAATTTAAAAATACTTTTGATTCTTTTGCTCTAAAAAAAAGTTCAAAACTACGGCCCTGTTTGAAAAACTCTCACCTCCTTCTCCCTTCCCCCCTCCCCCTCCCCCTCCCCCACCTCCACCCTCACCCTACCCTCGACATAGCCACAGCTTTTGACAGAAAAATGCTGACACCTATCAGCAAATTTTAGTCCATAAGTAACTTCTTGAGCAAAATGCTCATGCAGATTGGATGTATTGACCGTTTCAATGGAGGCTTTTTTGACCATTTCAATGGGCTTTTTTGTCATGCCAAGGATAATATGGAAAAAATCGAAGAAAAAAAAAATTTCCATATTACCCCTGGCATGACAAAGAAGCCTCCCTTTCAAATTGAGTTGACCGTTTCAAGGGGAGGCTTTTTTGTCATGCCAGGAGTAATATGAGAAAAATCAAACATGTTCTACCTTGTTTCACACACTGGGCATTGGTTTTTCTCAATGTCGAAATGACAAGATCGAGTCTAGGGCAACTTAGCACGTCTGGAAAAAATGCCAAAATAGGGATAAGGGGAAGGGGGTGAGGATTTTCCAAACAATGCCTACATTTTTAAAAATAGCTTCAAAATAAGGGTTTTTTTTAAAAGCACTTTTTGACTTTTTTTTAATATACAAAAGCTCTATTTAACCCGCACCACACAATCCAAAATAAAATGGCTGGTTTCGACAATCCTATAACAGTTGTTAATAGTATTAAATAGCATTTAAAAAAAAAAAAAAAAAAAAGCAAACTGACCTGCAAGTCATATGTAAACAACCTTCAGTCCTTTCCACATAGTATTTGCAATCGGGACACCTCCTCCATTTCTTCTCCCGAGCAAGCTCCCTCAGCATGAGATCCTCTCTTTCTCTCTCACTCTCATTGAGTCTCTGAAACTCTTCGCACTCTATCCCCGGATGCCAGGGGACACAACACTGCGCGCAGAAGAGTCTATGGCAGAATGGACACTCCGACTGCCTAATGACTTCCCCTTCTTCCTTATCATTCACCAACATGGCAGAACAGTCCTTGAAAGGACAGTAAAACATCATCTCAGACGCAAACAGCGCTCTGCATAACACCTGGTCCCACCTTTCCGTCACGTCTTTGGGAAGAAATAGCCTGCAGTCATCGAGTTCTAGGACACCCTTGCATTCCAATCCGGGGCAAGAAACAACGGTTATGCCATCTTGGATCTTTATGGAAATATGCTTAGTAATGCAGTCAGAACAAAAAGAGTGAACGCATCTCTCGTTTCTGAACATCTGGTCACTATCTTTCCTCTCCACGCAAATATCGCAGAAGCTATGCGATGACTCTCCGGCTTCTTTTGTTGCCAATTGAGAAGTAGTGATCATCGCTGGGTAAATATTATCTGCTACATCATCAAAGAATAATGAGGAGGGAAAATCATCTACAAACAGAAGATCAGAGGCTGATTCCTTCGCTGGGAAAATATTATCTGCTACATCATCAAAGAATAATGAGGAGTAAAAATCATCTACAAACAGAAGATCAGAGGCTGATTCCTGTGTCATATTTCAACTTCTGTACGTGTTAACGATCATGCCCTAATTCTCTCTACGAAGGAGAGAGCTATAGTCCGTGTCTCGTCCAGGCCAGGCCGGGCCGGTTGATAGGTTTTGAGCCCTAATATAAGGGACAAATTTAAGAATATATATCAATTTTTTTTAATATTTAAAAATGATTTTTCTTTCTTTTGGGAATGCAAAATTACTAATTTAATTTTTTTTTTCTATTCAAATTTTTTTAACATCTCTTTTTTAATTGATAACAAGGCTAATCCTGAAATTGTGTAGGATTTTATCGATTCTAATTTTGAAAAATTTCTTTTTGCAGAAACGATGATAAAAGATTCAAGGCAAAAGAAAATTATGAAACTGGAGAAGAATTCAATTTTTTTTTTTATAGATAAGAATTCAATTTTTAAATGGTACTTTAAAAGGAACAATAGAAAGTTACAAAGAGCTAAACTTCTAATTGAATGATCTTTTGGATTAAACTTGACTGTTGTGGGAAAATGAATGTAGAGTCCCTAATTGACAACAAGTCCGTATCTCTTTAATAAAAAGTTGAGCACATAGCTCTAAAGGCAAACACATTGATTTAAATTAACACTATATTTAAAATATAGTGAAGTGGGTTGAAACTATAGTTGAATTTATTCCCTCAATAGAGATGGGCCAATCCTATGACCAAGAGGTTACCTCTGGATAAATTTAGAGGGCATGTGGCAGCAATAGAATTAAGAAACACTTGGGTGATAGCTACATGGGTTAGATCATAGTCAAAAGGATCCAGAGACGTGCGTCTGGATGAACGATTCTATGCACTTCTGCCTAATTTTAAGGGACATATTTGGTCAATTAAGATAGATGACACTAACGAGATACTTGTATTATAACTCACATAAACATAAAGTCTACTTAAAGGCATTATATTGAAACCATGTAATATCCATGCCTTGCTAGTGTAAAAGACATTGATAAGACCTTAGGAATAATGACTTTAGAGGAAATACTTGATCAAAAGTTCAACGCAGGTTGACACATGGACTTGTGTACGGCTGAAGTCATCAATTGTGAAAAGAGTGTGAACTATGTTCTCAACAACAAAGAATTGATGACATTCGCTTGAAATATAATGAAATAAAGTCACCCCCAATATGCTGTCGGTGGGAGAGCACATGGTAAAGGGTACGATCAAATAAAGTAATGACAAAAGCATGCGCACGTGGAGCCATGTCATGATCTAACGCCAATATGTAGGTTTTACATATGAGAGTTGGCATGGGAAAAATTATTGGTACCAAGGTAATCTTGCTCAACTAAGTTTATCACCGATTAATGTTATCGTGTGATCAAGTGGGAAATGATGTAGAGATAATCACACCATAACAAGTGTAGTCATCCCTACTTCAAATCATCTCCACGAAGGTTATAACTCCCACAAAGATTATGAAAAGGGAAGTAGAGAACCAATGCAACTTTTGATGCATTCTATAAATATAATGGGGGTCATAATGTTATCAATTTTTTTCTAACATATTCGTTTCTCTGCATGTCCTCCTGGATTTCCACCCTATATAACGTGAAAAATTCTTCCATCTGATCTTTTGCATTCATTCTTTCTCAAAAACTAATAGCCGGCCGTAGATGCTCTAAATCTAGCTCGCTTCAAGCCCGATATGAATTATATATTTATATAGACCCCTAGGTCGTGGGTTCAATGTTAATTAGACTAATTAGAACGGATATATATGATCCTCGTCGAATAGTAAGTAATTGGACTAATTAGAGTGCTTAGAGCACTTCTCAAAAAAATAAAAAATAAAAAATAAAAAAGAACACTTCTCTATGGTACTACAATTCGACTGTCAAGCTAAGAGGTGCCCAACATGTGTGTTGCCCGCTACAAGCAGGGTTGGCTCAATAGTACGTATAGGCAACTTAGGCCACCCTTGCGCCCTCAATTTTGTAAAGGCCCCACTAAAAAAATGCCTTTAAAAAAAACATCAAAAAAAATATATATTTAAAAAAAAAAAAAGGCAAGAAAATGTGAAAGGCTTTAAAAAAAAAAATAAGTAATGGTAAAAATCATATTTTTATCCAACAACTATTATATCATAATGTTGATGTGGCAGTTCCAAGTTTCAACCAACCTTTGATTAGTCCTTGTTAAAAAATATTTCAGGATTGGTTGAAACTGCCACATAATCATTTTATAGGATAGTTATGAGATAAAAATATAGTATATAGCATTACTCTTAAAAAAAAAAAAAAAAAAACCAAAAATCAAAAGAGGTCATTTGACATGCTACGAGGGCCTAAAAGAAAATTAAAGGGGACAAAGGATGTTTAAAACCCTAAAAGATTTCAAACAAAAGCATGTAGTCCTTTCTTTTTGTGATCTCTTTTTTTTTTTCGTCATCCCTAATCAAATCTTGAATACAAATATTTTATTAGCAATTTTGCTTCTAAATAAAACGAGAAGATCTTTTTTTCAATAATATTTTATATTTAATATAAAAATTTAGTATCTTGTTATATTATAATTAAAAATGCCTCAATTCACATGTGAATGCAAGGTGCCCATGCATGGCCTTGTTGCTGCTTGCCATGCCCACCTGGAGTGGATAGTATCCCTCGCTCGCTGGCAGCTTGTTATATACAATCAGAAAAGAGAAGAAATGGAACATTAAAGATCGAGAAGGGGGATCTTTCCCACTACATATGGGGAAAGAAGGAGCATGAGGGAAAAGAGTGGGAATGCGGTTTAATGGAATTCTTGTGACATCATTGGCTGCATACCATCCATATATGTCTGGTTTGAAAGCAAATTTGTTCTTGTTTTTGTTTTCAAACCAAATTCATATGCAAAATTTATGATTCGATTATGTGAAAAAAAAATTCAAAGATTTACCTTGTTTTCTTAAAACATTCATTACTACGTGGGTTTTTCAAATTTAAGATTCATATTTGAGTTGAATCCACTTTCAATTCCCAAACCATTAAGTCAATAGGTACATGTTAGAATCGAGAACACGAGTACGGACAAACTAGTTGTAACACTAAATTGTTTAGGGATCCTTGTGGTTAAAACTTATATTTTTATAATGGAAATTTTAGATTTTTTTTGTAAAAGAATATTATAAAATCTAGAAGATGAACCACTCCAGTATAGCATGAAAGATTTGGCCTCAAGGATTAAAATAATAAAAATAAGCAAGCTAAAAAAAAAAAAAAAAGAATAATAAAGGTATGCAAATAATACAAACAGAAATAAGAAGATACGTTTTGTAACACTCGAATTTCACACAGAGTGGATAGATTATAAAGACATTCATAAAAGTTAAGCCTCATATTAGTTCCTTACTAAATGAAACTGAACTTTATAAACGATTATACGAATATCGAATTACAACTTGACTAGTCCTTTTTTAATAATAGTGCAGATGTAACTAGCACTTTCCTAGGTCGTAGTCTCACAGTGGGAAAATAAAAAATCTATATAGAGCAGGTAAATTATAAATGCATTCATAGGTGCTAAGTCTCATATTGGTTTATTATTAAGGGAGACTATTTTATAAGTGATTATTAAAAAATAAAATTGCAACTTGAGTATTCTTTTTCGAGTAATAATGCAAATGTGGCTAATTTCCTTGAATAGTTACGCATTTCAAGTTTCCTAACAAGAAACTGCTTATTTCACTGATGCTGCTCAAGTCCTCAAATGACTGGGCTCTTTTATGCATCGTGAAAGATAGGTGCAATTCCACCACTTAAATAGATATACAAACCACAGTGTCATGCAAAATAAACATCCTGACGCATATTCCTTTCCCAGTACAAACATTTCCTATCAATATTAAGATCAGTAACACAAAAGAGTTGATATATACATACTAATATAGCGATGTGATTTTACAATAACATCCTCATTATGCTTTGCCAAGTCATTTAATCTCACCGGCAAGCACCATGATCGTTAGTCCATGATGCTCCACATCCATAGCAAAACTGGAATGCACACCTGCAACCACAATCAACAGGATCTTATTTGCATTCAATGTGACATCAGCTTTAGTTTGTCAATCACCTAAGCAAATGATTGGTGTAAACTGACCTGCAAGTCATATGTAAACAACCTTCAGTCCTTTCCACATAGTACTTGCAATTGGGACACCTCTTCCATTTCTCCTGCCGAGCAAGCTCCCTCAGCATGAGATCCTCTCTTCCTCTCTCACTCTCATTTAGTCTCTGGAACTCTTCGCACTCTATCCCTGGATGCCAGGGGACATAACACTGTGCGCAGAAGAGTCTATGGCAGAGTGGACACTCCGACTCCTTAATGACTTCTCCTTCTTCGTTATCATTCACCAACATGGCTGAACAGTCCTTGAAAGGACAGTAAAACATCATCTGAGATGCAAACAGCGCTGTGCATAGCACCTCGTCCCACCTTTCCAGCACGTCTTTGGAAAGCATTGGCCTGCAAGAATCGAGTTCTAGAACACCCTTGCATTCCAATTCAGGGCAATAAACAACGGTTATGCCATCTTGGATCTTTGTGGCAACATGTTTGCTAATGCAGTCAGAACAAAATGAGTGAACGCAGCTCTCGTTTCTGAACATCTGGTCACTATCTTTCCTCTCCACACAAATGTTGCAAAAGCTATGCGATGATTCTCCGGCTTCTCTTGTTGCCTCCTCTGGCTCTGGGTTGTGGGCCGGAGGACTTGCTTGGATTGTTGGTGATGATGATGAGGCCCCATTGTTTGCCATTTGAGAAGTGATCAGGGAGCCCATAAGAGCCTCTTGGAACTGCAACCCTTCCGCATACTTGGCATCTGACACTGGGAAAATCTCCTCTTCTTTTTCTATTTTTCTTCTTTTTTTTGGATGAATAATCTCCTCTTCGTTTTCATCAAAGAGTAATGAGAAGTAAAAATCATCCACAAACATAAGATCAGAGGCTGATTCTCGTGCCATATTACAAGTTCTGTATGAACGATCAGCCCTTTATTCTCTCTACAAAGGAGAAAGTCTGTCTCGTCTAATACAGTGGAAGTGGCATAACTTTACAATTGACGACTGCTGAGAAGTTGCTAAGAAAAAAAAAACCTTAGCTGAGAAGATGTCACGCCCAAGTCCAAAGCAAGACATGACGCCTAATAAATATGATATTAAACCTACTTGAAACATTTCTATAAAATTCTATTTCATCAAAACCAACTAATTATACCACCCAAATTACTTATAAAACATCATTAGAGCTCCACAAAGAATCCAATAAACCTTTAAACAAAACACACCTTCTCATTATAGTACTCCATAACTGTCAAATACAATAAATCAGAAATCCCAATTCATTTCTAAGATATATTCCCCCAGCACCATAATCTGGGTCCAATATATTAAGAAACTACAAACTCCAAGTCTCAAATTCCAACAAAACAAATAACTAACACTATGACATACTCAGCGAAACCTTTACTTCTAATATACTCCCAAGAATTACTCCAACATTCAGCTACCTGAGTATCTCAACTGGTGGGTCTTCCTGCTAATTCTGAAAAATTTAGGATAAAAAGGAGAGAGAGAGAGAGAGAGAGAGAGAGAGAGAGAGAGAGAGAGAGAGAGAGAGCTAATGCCTAGTAAGTAGCATAGATCATGGGCAAGTTTAAGCCCAATAACATTTCACATTCCAAAACACTGAGCCAAACAAATTCCACAAAAATATTTTTACAATGAATGTATCCAAGGGCACGTGATAGGAAAATCACCGTTATGCCACAAAGACATCAATTATGCCACAAAAACATCAAATATCATACACCAAGGATAAGTTCACGCAATGCTCACAGGTTTAACTTTCCATGTAAAAATTCATCAAGAATATTGATAATTTATACTATCATCAAACTTTGATAATATCCAATCCTTCAAATAAAATGAAACAATTCCCCATAATAATATAAAACAACATATTAACCAAGTGCATGTAAATTTCCACAACGAGTAAAATAAAATATCCAACAATTTAAAATAATTTAAATTCATGCACAACGTTCTCAAAATAATATTTAACAAAAGTATAGATAATTTTCCAAAAACTCCATTAACTAAGCTACTTACCTCATTCGCTAAGAAACCAAGTCGTCTCCCAAAAGTTACAACAACAACTCAATCTGTGCCTAAACAATTTATGACATTTCGTCAATGCCTCAAAACTAATATTTATTCTAAATTTAAAATAATAAGAAAAACAACCAGCACTATGAGTGACAAATCATAACATAATAATAATAATCATGCATTATCTCATAGAGCCTAAACCTTATTTCCATAACCAAATTCTATATGGCAGCCTTAAACTATAATAAGACGGCATCAAAATTTCTCAAATTCTTCCAAAGGAAAATAACTCAAAGTTACAAACTTATTCAATCAATGGTCAAAGACGTGCTTTAAGACTTGGTGACATACTGTCTTTACAAGCCAGAAAATTATCAATAAGACATTATTATTATTATTATTATTATTATTATTTACAGCTTAAAAAATTACGACACCCTCAAAAATAAACTTCCTTTCACTCCAACAAATCAAGGAGTACCTAATGAAGAATATCAGATGATTAATACGCAAATTAAATCTGATATAGACAATTGCATTTGCCCAAAAATGTGCTGTTTGAACAAAATCTTCAAATCATAGACTACTCCAATCGACAATCATACCAATTTTGAATAAAACAACTCCCCCAAACTCCAACATAACCCAAGTAAAATCATATATAAGAAGCTTCAATTTCTGTAAAAACATCAACTTCTCAACATTAAAATTCCCAATTCTTATTCATCAAAAAAATAAAATAAAATTCCCAATTCTCAAGTTGGGACTGTCAAAAGTACCACCACAAAATGAATCCTCATCTACTTTATATTAGAGAATAACAAAGCCTACGCAGTTAAAATGGAGAAATCTTACCTTGATTTTCGCTGGGTACTGCTGAAGTGTGGGGGGAGAAGAATTGACGAGAATGTCTCCTAAAAGGAAGGTAGTTTGCTCTTGATGGCTGCTGTTTATATCTTAAATGGAAGCTAAAACGTAGAAAAAAGAGTGAATCAGTGATCGCTTATGTTACAAGCAAGAGGAAGGCTTACAGCCACCAAAATAGGGGAGTTACTGCCGAAGGGAGAGGGAGAGGGAGAGTTCTGGCCTTCGGTTTACCGAAAAACTACGAGTTCCATTTGGAAAAGAAACAGACTGCTTTCGGTGAGCAAAATAAAAGAAAGTAACCAAGAAAAAGGAGGACTTTTTGATATATTTATATATTAAAGTTAATTAAAAATATAAGTTAGTAAAAAATATTTAATTAATGGAAATTACAGCGCAACAGGCGACAGCACCAAGTTGTGCATTGTTGTCGTCTAGAAAAAAATTAGGAATAGCAATTTTTGTGCGCATGTCGGATTTAAGCTCGATTGAGGTATGTGTATAAGAATTAAGGTTATATAAGTTAATTTTAACTCGATTTTTTTAATAAATAAGTTTTACCTTTTAATTTTAATTAGCTAATTTCGTGTTGAGTTTATATATTGTATAAAAAATTATCAGTTTTAAATGTCGTGTATTGAAGTTAAGTTGTATGAAATGTAAGTATAAGCCTATAGGTCAACTATAATTCTATTAATTTAATTAAACTAATCATACTTCTCGACCATGACTTATTAATTTTGTGTTAAATTCGTAGTATTATGTTTGTGATCCGTCAAAAATTGTGCCCAAATAAAAACATGGCCACTTGAATGTATATTTTAGAAAGGAAAAAAAAAAAAAAAATTGATGAAGAAGAAAGTGGAAGAAAGAGAGTAACCATAAAGAAAAAGGAGAGTATGAGTAAGAGAGACGCAGGGCGGGAGTTTGTAAAGAGGAGATAATTATAAAGGAGGGACATTTTCATTCTTAATTCGTAAGGAATAAAGGAAAGTAGAATTTTCATGAATGCTTTTAAATGCTAATGTTCTATTTGTTTTGGTGAAAAATAGTTTCTAGAAAATAATTTTGGTATTTTTTGGTGTTTTATGAGGGTGAAAATAATAGTCAACCGAAAAATGATTTTCGTTTGACAAAAAATATTTAATTAATTTTGAAAAACGTAAATCATTTTCCCTAGACCGGACCAGGCCAGATGGCAGGCGCAGTCAACCTTCACGCTTAAACAGTCGACCATCGCCAAATTTCAGCACCGATCTGTGCCGAAATCTGAAATTTTTTGCCGGAATTTGGCGACGTCCGGCCGCTATCACTGGCAGCCGGAGTCCGGCCAGAATCTAGCCAAACTAATCGAATTTCGGCTAGTACAGCTGGAGTTCGACCGGAATCTAGCCAAATCGAACGGATCTGGCCAAATTCCGGCCATACAATCGGAGTCCGTCCGTATTAGGCTAGATTCCGGTCATACAGCCGGAGTCCACCCGTATTAGGCCAGATTCCTACTAAATTAGTCGGAATCTGGCTTGTCGGAATCCAGGGACCAAACGTTGCCGGGTTTCATTTTTCGCAGTTGAGAATTTTTTCGTGTAAGTCAAATGCCGAAAAAAAATAATTTTAAAAAAATATTTAAAAAATAATAATAATTTCATATAAAATATTTTACGACAAAAATTATTTTAACAGATAATAAAATAATTTTTGTCGTAAAATATTTTCTATGAAATTATAATTATTTTTGTCGTAAAATATTTTCTTCTCCAATCGTACATCACACGAAAGAATGATATATCTTATTATTTTTCAATTTTATTTCTTATTTTATATTGCTAAGGGACTAGTAATATGTAAGTTTGGGGGTGTGATAAGCGTCGAATGTTACACATTCAAGTCCTTAACTTATATATGTTAATTCCTTAGCATTGTTATTTGTTTGATTTTGTATTATTTTAATGTTTTCAGGTTTTAAATAAAGATACAATTAATTCCATTAATTTTGGGCTTAAAGCACACTTTGAGAAGACCTAGAAGATATGTTTAAGCTTAACCAATCATAATAGAATACATATATAATGTGGTTAAGTTTAATCAAATCAAGTGAATGATTAAATCGGAATTTCTCTACTAAGAATCAAAATCGGATTGGATTTAAATTTTGATTCTGCATATGTCTCAGTATTTGGATCATAAATTTTTCTTCATATATCATATTTCAATGAAATTAGTGTCTTTGGAAATCTAATAAAAAATTTAACAAATATGTCAGAAATAACTTTTTCCAAATTCGGACGTTTACTATGTCAAAATCGCCTCGAAATGAAAGACCGTAATTCTGGACTAATTTGGAATCATTTTCCTACTTGGATTAAAGTTTCAATCTCCTACTTGGACAAGAAGACTCAAGAGACGATTTTTATGGAATTCCAAGAGCTTCTAGACCTCTCCTAATATCTATAAATAGGTCTCTAAACATTGAAGAAAGACACATTGCTACCTAGAGCAAATTTAGAGAAAAACTTCTTGAAGGCTTGAAGAGTTGAAGAGAAGTAATCATGGCAAGAGGCCATTGCAGCAACATCATGAGCGGCTAAAAACCTTTGTAGGGTATTGATGTAGCCTTATCAAAGCACAATGATTTGATTGTATTTTAATTTAGAGAATTTTAATTTATGCATGTTGGTTGTATAATTATGAGAATTGCTACAATTTGATATTATTCTTCATCTTTTAATGCAATTGTTCTTCAATTCATAATCAATATTGGTAGAATTATTCTCTTGTCATAGAAAGCTTTTTACCTTTATTGAACTCAAATCATTATTAATTTATGTGATTATGAGAATGATGATTATACAACGGGTTTAATTGACATATGATCAAGAGGATTAGATAGGTCATGCCTAGGGAAGACGAATCGTACTACACCCTAGTTTAGTGTAATTTAGGTAGACGATTCGTACCAACCGAAGATGGGTTATACTTCTTCATTGATTGTATGTATCATATTAAAGACGTAGCTAATCCATGCCTAGGGAAGATGGGTCGTACCGCATCTTAGCGGTTAGGTGGACGGTCCGTGCCAACCGAAAATGGATTATACTTATTCTTTAATATGGTAACTTCTTGTTTATTTATAGCATGCATAGAATGAATTTCTCTAATTAAACATGATTAACCATTGATGTGCGGATAGCGGTGAATTCAATACTCTACTCTCTCTCTCTCTCTCTCTCTCTTATATTTCAATTCTATTTTACATTTATTTTATGCAATTTAGTTAATTACAAATTCAACAATCTTTTCTTTAGTTATTTTTAATCTTTACAAACTTGATAGCAATACCCCTGCAGTCCTTGAGGTTCAACACCCTCTCTATAGCCTTATCCTACAATGATTCGTCCTATTGCGAGTGGTTATTTATTATTAATATGTTTTGGTAAACAAAAGACCACATCAATAAGGCCGGATCACGATGGGTTTCGGTGTT
Source organism: Alnus glutinosa (assembly GCF_958979055.1). NCBI lineage: Eukaryota > Viridiplantae > Streptophyta > Magnoliopsida > Fagales > Betulaceae > Alnus > Alnus glutinosa. Next base: position 2,762,153 of record NC_084888.1, read on the forward strand.
TAAGACCACAGGCCGAATATGGTATATAGGTTTCGAATGGGTTTCAGTGTTTGGGATCGCTGGACGGATCTGCTATCGGTCGGACACTGAAACCCACGCATTGGCCGGATCACTGCCGGCATGATCTCCTTTGCCGGTCGGATATCCGTCTCAGGCCGGATCTGCTACTGCTTCCATCTCCGGTTAAACCCATCACACCGAAACACATGAATCTGCTACTTGATGGACACCAAAACCCACAGACCGGCTGGATCTACTACCGGCCAGATATGCTACCGGCAGGATCTCCCAACCCGCCGGATCTCCCTCTCTTTCTCAATCATCTCATGTTTTCTTGGTTGGCCATCAAAGGCTGGGAGTAGGGGTAGGTGAAGGGTATTTTTGTCTTTTTAGAACATGCCATGTCAATTTATAAGCTTCTCTTTGTAAAACTTTAAGTACCCTAGCATTTTTCCACATATCTAGAAACCTTAAAAGCGATCCAAAAATTAAAAAGAGGGTTGCTACTTGCAACCAACTATCACCGGACGCACGACCTGTCGGAGAAGAGATGTACTTTGTTGATAACCAAAATGGAGAGCAGGAAATAGCTTCAAGCAAGATAGAAGAGCAAGTAGCAACCAAGGGACAAGACTAGGCCAAGGCGGATACCAAAGAGTGCGGCAGTGGCTTCAAGAAAGGAGGCTTCCGTAGGCGGTAGGGTGAAAGCTTGAGAGAGTAAAAAAGAGCTATGAGAGAAAAGGTGTAATTTCTCTTCTCTCAGTTTTCTTCAATTGTTAAGAAGATAAACTCGGTCTAAATTAATATTTTCTTAAATGGTATTAAAGTTTGAATACAGTAGGAATGCATCAAAAATTGAATTTTCTGTTGAAAATGGTGAATTTGAGGAATGGATGTAGCCCATTGAGCATGATCCATGTGGGCAACAAAGGATTGACACCTTGATTCAAGTTCTAGAAGGATTCGGTCAAGGCTAATAATTGGCAAGAAATATTTTGGGTCTATTCTAGAAGGATCGGATTGCATGGCTATTCTAGGCGCCACTTTCTTTCATTTTATGTTGTCTTTTGTTTCCTTCTATATGACTCTAGGCGTCCAGCTCTTCTTTCCTATTCCAGCTCTTTTTTTTTAGGCAGGTATGGATTTATTTTATCTTTGATTAGGAGGGTGGGCGTCCAGCCTTTATTGCCTTATATGTCTTGTGTGTTTTATGAAGGTAAGGATTTATTTCCTTACCCATTTTTCGGCTTTAATTAGGTTTTCTATGTTAGGGTTTTTTTTTTTTTTTCTTTCTCTTGGAATGTTCAGCCCTTTAAATAGGTGCATAAGCAATGGAAAACGGAGACATTGATTATTCATAAAACTTGTGAGGTTTATTCTCTTTGGTTCTTTGAAGAACTGCGCGAACTTATTGGGATTTCTCGTGGTGTTCATCTCGACTTATCAAACGGAGTTTCCACCACCGTTTGTGGCGTCTTCCTTATACCGAGGTTCTTGTTTGTCATAAACAACAGGTCGAGGTCTTCCATTCGAATCTGTCCATAGAACGATCTTGGGTCTCGTTATTCTTGACGGGGTTCACATCAGAGGGGGGGGGGGGGGAAGAGTAAATGTAGTAAGGTTTTACTTTGATATGATAATGAAAAAAAAAAATAAAGAAGAAAAAAGTCTTAAACTTACCAATTTAAAAATGACATCATTTTAGTTAATTTATTAAATATATATAATATATAAAGGGAACGTAGATGCAGTTATTAATCACAATACCCTAAAACCACTTCCGGCATCCGCATATGTGGATAATGGTTTTTGATAGTGTTTATGGAGGCCATGATAGTGTTGGGTCTCGTTATTCTTGACGGGGTTCACATCATTTGGTATCAGAGCACGGTTTCTAGTTCAGGTTTGCCTATCCTTTAACATCTTTCATTCGTTTCTTCTTTAACCGTCCACATCATTTATCTCTTCTTAGCCGAATTTCCTTTACCCTATCTGTTCAATCTTTGTTTGTCTTGTTGATGTCTAAACTATTGGTCCGGTCTCACATCTCTTAGTTATTTCGAAATCTTATTTAATTATTCTCAAAAGCTAGTTGCTGATCATCAAAAAAAAAAAAAAAAAAAAAAAAGAGAGAGAGACTCGAAGAAGAAGACAAAAAGGAGTTCGAAAAATAATAATAATAATAATAATAATAATAATAATAATAATTCACTATTCTGTGCTTCCAAAATTCCAAACTGCCATATTCTTTCTAATTCTAATCTGAAAATTTCCATATTCCTTGTGTTCAAATATGAGATTCCTTGATTAGTTCTGGGTAAATTGTTGCTGGAAATTTTGAGTTGTTTGTTTAGTTTCAAAAGAACTGAAAGAGAATTATCGAGTGGAAAAAGGCAAGAGTGGTGAGAACATCAGAGGGTAAAAGCCATATTATTTTGAGTGAAACACGAGTGGAGAGTGATCCACATTCTTGAATGTAAACACGTAAAGAAGTGATTGATGAGGTTCTCTTTTCTTTTCTTTTCTTTTTTTTTTTTTTTTTTTTTCTAACCTTTGTTTTGCAGCAATCATGTCTCACGATAGTGGTAAGAGCATTGCCAAAGATGATACAAAATTGGCTGATGCCGGTAGTGTTTATGGAGGCCATGATGAGTGAGATGAGGCGTGTGATGAAGATGGAGATGGAGATGGAGCAGGTTCACGAACAAATAGATCAGATGGAGAATAGACGTGAGGAGCAACCACAAAACGGTCATAATTTGCGTAGAAGGGAAAGAGTTCCACCGAGGGAGGAGGATGAAGAGCGTTGTGGGTCTAGTTTTGATGAAGAAGAAGATCGGGATTCCATTGTTAACAATAGGAGACCTGGAGGAAGATTTAGAGAAGCTAGGAATCGTGAAGATAACAACTTGGGTAGTATTAAGATGAAGATTCCGTCCTTTCAAAGTAGATCTGATCCTGAGGCATATCTTGAGTGGGAGAAGAAGATGGAGTTCGTGTTTGATTGCCACAACTACTCCGAGACAAAGAAGGCAAAATTAGTCGTGATTGAATTTTCTGAATATGCTATTACTTGGTGGGATCAACTTGTGATAAACAGGAGGCGGAATAGATAACGCCCAATAGACACGTAGGAGGAGATGAAAGTAGTGATGAGAAAGCGGTTCGTTCCAAGTTACTACTACCGAGAGTTGTACAAAAAGCTACAAGGTCTTAGACAAGGGAGTTGAAGTGTAGAGGATTACTATAAGGAGATGGAGATTGCTATGATCCGTGCTAATGTAGAGGAGGATCGGGAGGCTACAATGGCTAGATTTTTACTTGGCTTAAATCGGGAGATCCATGATAAGGTAGAGATGCAGCATTATGTGGAATTGGAAGATATGATGCATATGGCTATCAAAGTAGAACAACAAATCAAGAGAGGGAGTGGGACACGTGCAGGCCATAACTCTAGTTCTACCTCTTGGAAATCGAGTCATGCCAAGCCCCTGGACAAGTCACAAAGCCCAAACCCGAGCCCAAGTACGCGACCACCAGCTGCGTTCCTCAAGGTGAAATCGAAGCCTCTACCTTTAGGAATTGTGATATTAAATGCTTTAGATGTCAAGGCAGGGGCCACATAGCAAGTCAATGCCCAAACAAGCAAGTCATGGTGTTGCAAGCCAATGGTGAAATTGTGACCGATGATGAAGATTCTGACACCAACGACATGCCGCCATTGGAGGATGTTTCCGAGGATGAGTATTTAGCCCCAGACGCATTGACATTGGTGGCGAGGAGAGCATTGAGCTTGTAAGCAAAAGGAGTTGATGAAGTACAGCGGGAGAACATCTTTCACACTAGGTGTTACGTTAAAGACAAGGTATGTAGTGTGATTATTGATGGTGGTAGTTGTACTAATGTTACAAGCACAATTATGGTGGAGAAATTGGGATTGCCCATGGTAAAGCACCCTAGATCGTACAAGTTACAATGGCTAAATGATAATGGTGAGATAAGGGTGAACAAGCAAGTGTTAGTTGCATTTCGAATCAGTAAATACGAAGATGAAGTGTTGTGTGATGTAGTACCGATGCAGGCGGGACACTTATTGCTAGGGCGTCCATGGCAGTTTGATAGGCAAGTGAAGCATGATGGCTTTACGAACAAGTATTCTTTTGTACTTAATCAACGATCAATCACTCTTGTACCATTGACACCGCAGCAAGTATACGAGGATCAAGTGAGATTACAAAAGGAGAGTGGTCAAAAGAAAGAAAGTGAGCAAAAGAAAATGAGTGAAAATCAGAGAGAGGCCGAGAAAAATGAGAGAGAAAAAGAAAATCAAAGTTTAGCCCTTGAGAGAAGATCAGAGAGAAAGCAAAAGAATTTCCATGCAAAAGTGAGTGAGATCAAGCGAGCAATGTTTTCAAAACAGCCGATGATTGTACTTTTGTGCAAAGATGCACTTTTAAACACTAACGAACTTGACCTTGCTTTGCCTAGTTCTATTGTTTCTCTTTTGCAGGAGTACGTGGATGTCTTCCTCGAGGAAACACCACGTGGGTTATCTCCAATCCGAGAGATTAAACATCAAATTGATTTTATTCCCCCAGTGCAACCATCCCAAACCGACCAGCTTATAGGAGCAATCCCGATGAGACAAAGGAGCTTCAACGGCAGGTAAGTGAATTGTTGGAGAAATGGCACGTGAGGGAGAGCATGAGCCCATGTGCGGTTCCGGTCTTACTTGTACCTAAGAAGGATGGGACGTGGAGAATGTGCGTTGATTGCCGAGCCATCAACAACATAACGATGAAGTATCGTCATCCTATCCCACGCTTAGATGATGTGTTAGATGAGCTGCATGGTTCTTACCTATTTTCAAAGATTGATTTAAAAAGTGGTTATCATCAAATTAGGATAAAAGAAGGAGATGAATGAAAAACCGCATTTAAAACAAAATATGGTTTGTATGAATGGCTAGTTATGCCTTTTGGTTTGACTAATGCTCCGAGCACCTTTATGAGACTTATGAACCATGTTTTGCGTGCATTTATAGGCAGATTTGTTGTTGTCTATTTTGATGATATACTCATTTATAGCAAAAACATAGACGATCATGTAGTACATTTGAAATCCGTTTTAGATGTGCTAAGGAAAGAAAGGTTGTTTGCTAATTTAAAGAAGTGCACTTTTTACACCGATAAGCTTGTATTTTTGAGATTTGTTGTTAGTGCACAAGGTATACAAGTTGATGAAGAGAAGGTACGTGCAATCCAAAATTGGCCGAGCCCCACAAGTGTAGGTAATGTTCGTAGTTTTCATGGACTTGCTAGTTTCTACCAGCGGTTCGTGAAGGACTTCAGTAGCTTAGCCGCACCGCTTACCGAAGTGATCAAGAAGAACGTTGAATTTCATTGGGGAGAAGAACAAGATAAAGCATTTCAATTAATCAAAGAGAAGCTGACTAAGGTACCTTTGTTGTCTTTACCTAACTTTTCTAAAACGTTTGAAATTGAATGTGATGCTTCAGGTATTGGTATAGGCGCCGTTCTTATGCAAGAAGGACGACCAATTGCTTACTTCAGCGAGAAACTCAGCGGGGCAGCCTTAAACTACCCAACTTATGACAAGGAGTTGTATGCATTGGTTCGGGCTTTAGAGACGTGGCAACACTATCTATGGCCTAAGGAGTTCATGATTCACACTGATCATGAGTCCTTGAAACACTTGAAGGGCCAACACAAGCTAAACAAAAGGCTTGCGCGATGGATGGAGTTCATAGAGACGTTTCCAAGCGTCATTCGGTACAAGCAAGGTAAGGAGAATGTAGTCGTCAATGCACTTTCTCGTAGGTATGCCTTACTCTCCACACTTGATGCAAAATTGCTTGGTTTTGAACACATTAAAGAATTATATGCTGAAGACCACGAATTTTGTGAGGAATATAGAGCTTGTGAGAAAATCACCTCTGGTAAGTTCTTTAGGCTTGATGGATTCCTATTTCGAGAAAATAAGTTATGCGTGCCTAACTGTTCTATAAGGGAGTTATTAGTGCAGGAATCACATGGTGGGGGATTAATGGGACATTTTGGAGTTGCAAAGACTTTAGCTATTTTGCAGGAACACCTATATTGGCCTCACATGAAACGAGATGTCGAACAGATTTGTGGTAGATGTGTCACATGTAGGCAAGCTAAATCCAAAGTGCAGCCCAACGGTTTGTATACTCCTTTACCAATTCCTAGTGAGCCTTGAATTGATATTTCAATGGATTTTGTGTTAGGATTGCCTAGGACTAAACGTGGAAGAAATTCAATTTTTATAGTCGTGGATAGATTTTTTAAAATGGCACATTTTATTCCATGTCACAAAACGGATGATGCTTCGCATGTTGCTGATTTGTTCTTTAGAGAGATTGTGAGATTACATGGCATGCCTAGGACAATTGTTTCGGATAGAGATGCTAAGTTCTTGAACTATTTTTGGAAGACTTTGTGGTGTAAGCTAGGTACTAAGCTATTGTTTTCCACTACTTGTCATCCATAAACTGATGGTCAAACTGAAGTAGTAAATATGACTTTGTCTACTGATGAGTGCCAAAAAGTGTATATTTGGACCCCTTAATTTACATTAGTTAAACCTTTAGCTTTGTTATTTTCTAATGCTTTGGTTAGTTTTAGTGTTTTTATATTTTGTAGGACAATAAGAGAGAAATGATACAATTCAAGCAAAATACAAGGAAAATTCGGATGCAGCAGACTACTACATTTAGAATGATCATAACAGGACCAAAAGATATCCGTTTTGGGATTTTATTAGGTCTAAATTGAAGTTCAAGATGTCAGCTTTCCAACGCACCAAGTTTCAGTCAATTTGGAGATGCGTGAAAAAAGATATGGTTGTTTGAATTTCAGTCGACGGATCATCCCGAAAATCCGGAACCATCTCTCTTATTATTTTTCTTTTGCTTCATCCCTTGTCTTCCCAAAGCTAGAGCCAATACACGTTTTTCTCCACATTCTCAGCCACTTAATCACCTTTTTTTCCACTCAACATCATTCCATAAAACACTCATCACTCATCTCTCCACTCAATATAAAATACCATCATTCCATAAAACACTCATCACTCATCTCTCCACTCATACATAAAATAACATCCACTCACCCATTCCACACAAACCACTTGACTATAAAAGGAGACCAAGGCTGAAAATCAAAGGGGGGAGGAGAGGCATGAGCCTCTTTGTACATAACTTCTTGCTTCTCTTCTTCTTGTAGCTTATTTCTTTCCTTTTGCAACTCTTTGATTTTTATGCTTTTAATTTAATGTTTTAAGTTGTAGTTATTTTATCATGTGTAGCTAATATTTTCGTTTGGGGTTGAGGATGAAACCTCACCATTGAAGAGAAACCGAGTTTCTTGCTTGTTCATGCTATTTGAGTTTATGGGTTTGATTTCTCATTGTTCTACTTCGATTTTTATGAGATGATGTTTTGATATCTCTTGTGGTTTCCGGATACAAGTGATGATGTGGAATAAGTCTCATTAAAATTGATTGCTTGGTGTTTGATCTATCAAAACATTGGATATTCATTGTGCGTCGTTCGACTAATACATTGTTTTATCGGTTTGAATGATGATATCCATTGTGATTGAATGATACATTGGATGTTTTGATTTCAATTGGTACTCTTTGTGATTTGTGCTATGAACGGAATCATTGAATGTTTCAAATGATTTTTGAAGCAATGTAGAGCATACCTAAGATTTGAATGTGACAACCTCAAAATATGTGTGATGAGCATGAGATTATGTTCTTGTGATTTGGTGAGTGTGGATTCCGAAACCCTAGACCCCTTTATCTTCATTATTTTTGTTTATGTTTTCCATTAGAACAAAACCCTAAATTTGGAACTAGGTTAAAATAGGATTAGTTTGAATGGAGATTAATTTTCGCAACACAATTCCCTGTGGGATCGACCTCGCACTTGCATAACACTATATTGCAAAACGATTCGTGCACTTGCGAGTACTATTTTAAAACACATCATCTACTTTATTGAGGGCAATCATTAGAAAGAACATCAAAACATGGGAAGAATGTTTACCACATGTTGAGTTTGCATATAATAGAGCTGTTCATTATGCTACCAAATTTTCGCCATTTGAAATTGTGTATGGGTTTAATCCTTTAACTCCATTGGATTTATCTTCTCTACCTTTGACGGAGCACGTTAATTTAGATGGCAAAAAGAAAGCTGACTTTGTGAAGCAGATTCATGAGAAAGCAAGACTCAACATTGAGCGAAGAACGGAACAATATGCCACACAAGCCAACAAGGGACGTCGCAACCTGGTTTTTGAACCCGGAGATTGGGTTTGGCTGTATATGAGAAAAGAAAGATTCTCGGCGAAAAGACGTTCCAAATTGCTCCCAAGAGGAGATGGCCCTTTCCAAGTCCTCGAGCGTATCAATGACAACGCTTACAAGCTAGATTTACCTGGTGAGTACAATGTAAGTGCCACTTTTAATGTTACTGACTTGAGTCATTTTGATGTAGGTGATGATTTGAGGGCAAATCCTTTTCAAGAGGAGGGGAATGATGGAGATCAAGGCACCGCTTCAAAGGATCTCGTTCAAGTACCAATTAGGCTGGTTACGAGAGCACGAGCACGAGCAAAGAAGTTCAAGGATGTACTCAACGGACTCATCCAAGAGCTATGGGCTGGAGCAAATTCGTGGAGGCCCATTGAGCATGATCCACGTGGGCAACAAAGAATTGTCACCTTGATTCAAGTTCTAGAAGGATCAGGTCAAGGCTAAGAATTGGCAAGAAATATTTTGGGTCTATTCTAGAAGGATCGGATTGCATGGCTATTCTAGGCGCCACTTTCTTTCCTTTTATGTTGTCTTTTGTTTCCTTCTATATGACTCTAGGCGTCCAGCTCTTCTTTCCTATTCCAGCTCTTTTTTTTTAGGCAAGTATGGATTTATTTTAGCTTTGATTAGGAGGGTGGACGTCCAGTCTTAATTGCCTTATATGTCTTGTGTGTTTTAGGAAGGTAAGGATTTCTTTCCTTACCCATTTTTCGGCTTTAATTAGGTTTTCTATGTTAGGGTTTTTTTTTTTTTTTTTTTTTTCCTCTCTATCTTGTAATGTCCAGCTCTTTAAATAGGTGCATAACCAATGGAAAACGGAGACATTGATTATTCATAAAACTTGTGAGGTTTATTCTCTTTGGTTCTTTGAAGAACTACGCGAACTTATCGGGATTTTCCGTGGCGTTCATCTCGACTTATCAAACGGAGTTTCCACCACCGTTTGTGGCGTCTTCCTTATACCGAGGTTCTTGTTTGTCATAAAAAAAACGGGTCGAGGTCTTCCATTCGAATCTGTCCATAGAATGATCTTGGGTCTCGTTATTCTTGACGGGGTTCACATCGGGGGGGGGGGGGGGGGGAGAGTAAATGTAGTAAGGTTTTACTTTGATATGATAATGAAAAAAAAAAAAAAAAAAAGTCTTAAACTTACCAAATTAAAAATGACATCATTTTAGTTATTTTATTAAATATATATAATATATAAAGGGAACGTAGATGCAGTTATTAATCGCAATACCCTAAAACCACTACCGGCATCCGCATATGTGGATAATGGTTTTTGATAACTGTATCCGCATATGCAAATAACATATGGCATATGCGGACAATTATTATTCGCTCACATTTTCACTCCTAGTTCTCTGTCGGTCTTTATTTTTTTAATAATAATAATGATAATGTTTTTACGTAGTGGAAATATTGTAAGTGAATATTTTTATGGTAGATTTATGATTAATGCTAAAAATATTGTAATAATTCTACTTCTACACCACCGAAAGTACGAGTGTTTGTTTGTCATTCTTTCTTGGGTTAAATACGTTTTTTGTACCTGAGTTTTAAAAACTTTATTTTTTAGTACCTGAGTTTCAATTCGCATTACAGATGGTATCTCAGTTTTGGGAAAAAATCAAATTTGTACCTCAGTTAAATTTTTCGCCTAAAAATTAACAGCCCGCCAAGTGTCAACCCTCAGGGGTTGGCACGTGTTTTAATATAAAAAAAAAATCTTAAAAAATTAATTAAAAAATATTAAAAACTTAAAAAAATTGAAAAAAAGAAAAGAAAGAGGGATGGCTCAGCCACCCTTTGGCTACTATGGGGGTGGGCAGCCACCCCCATTTTGGCCAAGGGCCACCCTAGACCGACCGGGTTGAGGGTGGTCAAACCACCCCCGTGGCCCTTGGGCAAGGGCCAAAACCCTTGAACAAATTTATTTATTATTTTTTTTTTCTGCCATGGGATAGTTCAACCACTCCAGACCGGTCAAGAGGGTGGCTCCCCATGGTGGCCGCCACCCCTCTTCTTTCTTTTTCTTTTTTCAAATTTTTAAAGATTTTTTTTTTTTATACTAAAACAAGTGTCAACCCTCAAGCGTTGACATCTAGCAGACCGTTAGTATGTTTTTGGACGAAAAACTTGACTGAGGTACTAATTTAGTTTTCTTCCAAAACGGAGATACCATCTATAATGCAAATTGAAACTCAAGTACCAAAATATAAATTTTTCAAAATTTAAGTACCAAAAACGTATTAACCTTTATTTCTTTTGGCCGTGGAGTGAGGACATCAAAAGAATATCATTAAATACTAAGGAAAATGACTCTTGCATAACAGTTGTGCAAGGTCTTAGAGACATGAGGCGGGTCCTATGTGATGAGTTCCACCGCATGGGACTCATCCCATGTCTCTAGAGTGGTGCACAGCAGTTACACAACTGTTATGCACTAATCACTCCTCAAATACTAAAGGCTAAATAGAACTGTGGAGAGAGAGAGAGAGAGAGGAAAAAGCCCATTATTAGGTGTCCAATATCCGAGAATGGTAGGGCCGAGCCCACCATGCGCCTCACGTAGACCAATGGCGCCAAGGAGAGGGGAGAGGCCAGGTAAGGAGCCCACCTAATTGGCCCGGTCAAATGGACTCTCCACATTTTGGACCGCCTGAATTGTTTCTGGAATCCTGATTCCCCCTAAACAAGCAAAATGAATCAAAGCACCCTCCTCGACACGTTCTTGTCGACCTTAAGTGAGCAATTAATAATAACCTTAAAAAATTCGATACAACAAGTTGTACATTAACAATTGTATAATAAAAGTTAAGCCTGATTATCTTATATAAACTATTTTAGGTTGATGCAATTAACCAATTATAGTCAAACGTGGTCCGACTTTCAAGGCTACCAAATCCGGGAAATCAGGGGCAGGCATTTGGTGACACGACTCTTGCATGGGCTGCAGCATCCCTGGCTATGCTTATTATTGGGTTGGGCTTAAACCCTTAAGGGCTTAAAATAATAAGAAAAGTTGAAGCGGCTTTGGGGGTAGGTGAAGACATTGGTCCTGCAGGCTGCATCCAGCCATCAAAGTTGTCCGTCATGGCGTCATGTCGTGGTAGGTAAAACCCTTTGAAAAGTAGCACACCACAAACAAAACAACTACATTAAGCTCGGCCCCACCACCACCATCCAAACCCATCTCACCAACCAAACCAAATACAATCTCCTCCTCCTCCACCAGTCCACCAACTTTCGCCCTCAAAACAATACCAAAAATCCCCGTTATGTCCCTCCACCAACTACCGCCCTTACCTCCTTAACTACTTTTATACGACCAACGTTTCCCTCAGCTCCATCTCACCAACAAGATCGACCACAAACATTTTTTCTTCTCTCTTTGTGGCTTGTGCTTCGTTCTCGGTCGGTCTCAATGGCTATCCAAGCAGAGCAGCAGGAATTCATTTTCCGGTCCAAACTTCCGGACATTTACATTCCAAAACATCTCCCCATCCACTCCTACTGCTTCGAAAACATATCCAAGTTCGGCTCGCGCCCCTGTTTGATAAACGGTTCAACCGGCGAGGTACACACGTACTATGATGTTGAGCTCACCGCGCGCAAGGTCGCTTCAGGCCTTAGCAAGCTCGGCATTCGGAAGGGAGATGTCATCATGCTCTTGCTACCCAACTCGCCGGAATTCGCCTTCGTGTTCCTTGGCGCTTCTTATTTAGGTGCTATGACCACTGCTGCCAACCCTTACTTTACGGCTGCCGAGGTCTCAAAGCAAGGGAAAGCTTCCAACGCAAAGCTCGTTGTCACTCAATCTTGTTACTACGACAAAGTGAAGGACTACGCACATGAAAACGGTGTTAAGATCATCTGCATCGATGACTCACCCCCAAAAGACTGCTTGCATTTCTCGGAGCTAACTCAGGCCGACGAGAACGACATCCCGGAGGTGGATATCAGCCCCGACGACGTCGTGGCGCTACCGTACTCGTCGGGGACGACTGGGTTGCCGAAAGGGGTGATGTTAACGCACAAAGGGCTGGTGACTAGCGTGGCTCAACAGGTGGACGGAGAGAACCCGAACCTCTATTTTCACAGCGAGGACGTGATACTGTGCGTTTTGCCGCTGTTTCACATTTACTCTCTCAACTCCGTCTTCCTTTGCGGGCTACGAGCTGGTGCCGCTATTCTGATCGTACAGAAGTTTGAGATTGCTTCGTTGTTGGAGCTGATACAGAACTATAAGGTTAGTGTCATGCCCATTGTCCCGCCGATTGTGCTGTCGATAACTAAGTTCCCGGATCTCCATAAGTACGATCTGTCTTCGATAAAGATGCTCAAGTCCGGCGGGGCGCCGCTGGGGAAGGAGATTGAAGACACCGTGAAAGCCAAGTTTCCCAAAGCTCTATTTGGTCAGGTATGGATTTCCTTCCCATCTTGCCCTCTGACGTGCGTCCAACACTGTCTTTAATAAATCTAAAGAAATCTCAATTTATATGTCTCTTGTTTTTTTTTTAAGCCGTCTCTAGATATTCATCCTCTTTCCAAAAACAAGATATTTAATTTGGATATTAAAGGTCATTAATTATATTTTCATCCTTTTGTTAGTAATCGTATTAATTAGTTTAAATCAAAGCGTAAATTGGGACAGGCAGCTACCGTATATATTATGTTTTTAATAATAAAAAAATTCATCTCTCCGAGGATACATCAGGACCGTTGTTTTTATTTGGTGGGGTTTTCTTTATCCTATTCTTGGATCAAGCTCCGTAGGGTTCATCTCTAAGACTCTATCTCATCTGTTTTTTTTTTTTGTTTTAATATGTCCACGTAACGTAAGAGGGGAGAACGAGCATTTCTACCTCATCGTTATCAAAACTTGACCAACTTTTTCTTTGTCAATTGTGGTCGGTAGAAAAAAAGGAAAAGTCGAAATTAGGCTTGAGTGGAGAATACTTGATTACGCGTGCAGTAGATAGGAATCAACCGGATCACTATCTTCTGTAATAATATGCATCAGAAAATTTATGAGAAATTATTTAATTGAATATATAGTTAAATAATTTAATTTTTATTTAGTCCTATAAATTTTATTAGTGATTTTTCATAATTATTTATCTATTTTTAAAAAAAAAATTAAACAAATAATTATAAAAAATGATACTTATCCGAATCCAAAGCCTAAATTTACTGGAATCTGACGTGTTTGGCACTTTGGCTCTTTCTTTGCCATTTGCTTCTGATAAATACGAGGTTTTTGTTTTCGCTATTTCTTTACCTTTATTTATTTATTTTAAAAGTCTTAACGTCTTTCACTGATCAATACTTCTGGTGATGTAAATCTAATTAATCAGATATCGGAAAATTGAATTTAGAAAAAAGAAATTACGGTGTTAGAAAAGGTTAGAATTGTGAATTAATTGCCTATCGAGGATAACTAGTCAAATAATTGAGGCTACATTAAATCACCGGTGTCCGGTTGTCATAAAAATTAAAACCACCAGAAATGGATAGAGTTTGGTTACTGCATTATTCAATCCTAAACGCAACATCATTTGACCTGATAATTAAGCCTATGACTACTTTAATTGAAATAGGTTAATAAATAATAGAGACAATGTTTAAACTTAAGATTCTTTTTTTTTTTTTTGATAATATGTTAAATCATTATTTATTTTAAAAATTTAAGTAGATAAAAAAAAAATATTAATAATTTAAATATTTTGAAAATAATGTATTTCTCATTATTTTGTTTGGTGCTTGTATAAACAAGTGCAGGGATACGGAATGACAGAGGCAGGTCCAGTTTTGGCAATGTGCTTGGCATTCGCCAAAGAACCAATGGAGGTGAAATCAGGTGCATGTGGCACTGTTGTGAGGAATGCAGAAATGAAGATTGTGGACCCTGACACCGGTGCCTCTTTGCCCCGGAACCAATCAGGAGAGATATGCATCAGAGGAGACCAGATCATGAAAGGTACGACTCGACTCGACTGTCTATAGAGCGTTTGATCGATTCTCGATCACGTGTTTTAAGAACAGATTTTACTATTATTATGATAAGAAATTATTGTTTTCAAAAAATTACAACTAGCCTTGTTGATGATCAGGTTATGTTAATGATCCGGAAGCCACTGCAAGAACCATAGACAAAGAAGGTTGGTTACACACCGGCGATATTGGCTTCATTGACGACGACGACGAGCTCTTCATCGTTGATCGGTTGAAGGAGTTGATCAAATACAAAGGCTTTCAGGTAGCCCCTGCCGAGCTTGAGGCCTTGCTACTCACCCATCCCAACATCTCCGATGCCGCCGTCGTCCCGTAAGTTTCTAATTACTTTTTTTTTTTTTTTTTTTTTTTTTTAAAAAAAAAAAAGTGTTTTAACGACGTGAATGTAAAAACTAAATCGACACTGACATAAATAATGTTTTTGCCATTTTTAGCATGAAGGACGATCTAGCTGGAGAGGTCCCTGTTGCATTTGTGGTGAGATCAAACGGGTCTCAAATCACAGAGGATGAAATTAAGCAGTTCGTCTCTAAACAGGTGACTTTCCTTTCCTTTAAACCGATAAAGTTTATCTCTAATTTAGAAGATTATCTCTAACTTATCTGTTTTGAATCGGTGTATGTAGGTGGTGTTTTATAAAAGAATAAGCCGGGTATTTTTCATCGATGTGGTTCCCAAGTCACCGTCAGGGAAGATATTGCGCAAGGAATTGAGGGCAAAACTGGTAGCCGGCTTTTCAAATTAAATCCACGTTTATTGAATGAAAGGCTTGAAGAAATTAAGGAAAATGATGGGGGATATGAAAGCTATTGGACGTTGCAGCCACGACTTTCGTCAATTATTGTGCATTTGAAAAGAAAGCCTGTATAAAAAGGATTTGTGTTGCAATTGCCACAACACCTTTTATGTAATAGCAAATATTCTTTCTTTTTTCTTTACTGTGTTTGCTTTTGAGACAATTATGGAGCCAAATCCTACAATTAAACATGGCTTGTTCGAAATTAATTAAGCTTATATCAATTATAAGTTCTTTTAATTTATTCATGTTTCTTTTTCCTTTTGATGATAATGAATTACTACTAGATTTATATTTTATGCCTCTTAACTTCTAAAAAGTTCTATCAATTAAAATCAGAATAGGTGTTGTCTTTTTCTTGGCGTCTATTAACATTTTGTTGATAGTTTAAGAGAGCCATAAATTAGTTATAAACAGATAATTTAAGGGAGGCATAAATTACTAGAGCTATATACTGTGTATACTAATTTGTAAAAGAAATGTTTGAAATTATATTTCTATCCCACTTTATTGATGTGATACTGTCAATTAGTCCTTAGATTAGTCATTATTAAAAAAAAATAAAGGTAATAAATAAAATTTACCGACATCCAGGGACGGAGGCAGGGGGGCTGGCAGGGGCCATGGCCCCCCCTCAACTCTTAAGAAGGAATTTTTTTTGAGGGAATAAAAGAAAAAGAAAAAAGAATTATATGGTTTTTTGGTGTGAACCACGGCTATATCTTGGCTCTGACTGCTTCCTGATCATCATCACTTGATGACTTCACCCCCTCCACCATCTCAGCTGGCTTTTTTTTGGCCCTTGTTATTTCCTCATTTTGGTTCTGCTTGATCACCGCCATCTCTGGTCTCTCCCCTAGCTTTTCTTCACCTACCCTTGATCTTCTCTATCAAAGAAAGTTCTGTAAAGTAGTCTCACTTATAAACCTCTCACCCCTGTCGCTCTCTCTCTCTCTCTCTCCCTCTCAAGTGCGATCCTTGTATCTTCCGGTTGTTAGAACATGGAACTTTTTGAGTTCTTATAAGATAAATGTTAGGAAGTTAGCCAATGGACTTAAGGAAAGGGGAGTATTACGCGTGGAAAATCATAGCTTGGGAGCAGACAAATATGAAGATTGGCTCATAGCAAGATTTTTTTTTTTGGCCCTTTGGCTTTATATATATATATATATTCGTATTTTAACTCTTACTTAAAAAAAAATTATTTGGCCCCCTCCCATTAAAATGTCTGGCTCCGTCCCTGCCGACATCTATCTTTTAGAACATATGATTCACTTCAACCTAAAAATGCATGTAAAAATTAAAAAAAAAAAAGTACATGACCTCCTTTGCTATTAAGAGCATTCTCAGTAGCTTTCCAACCATTTTTCCTATACACTGGGAACAAAACCACCTTTATTTTTATTTTATTTTTTTCTAAGAAAAAGAACACTCGACTGCAACTTCCTTTCATTTTTTCTTATATCATTAAAATATTAATTTTTACTTTTACTTTTTATTTTTTTTATTCATTTCTTTTATTCTCTTTCTCGTTGTCTTCGTCTCCCCCAAGATGCAAACCCAGCCATCACAAATGAACACCAAACCCAACCGTCAAACACAAATGCAAACTCATCACTTGAATATCGTCGAACACCAACCACTCTATGGCGGTAATGTGCTCGACTGCAATCGGGGAGAGATATGGTCGAATCTTGAGGCAGGGCTCGTCGAGATCGGACCAACCGAGGACTCCCCCAAGATGTAAACCTAGTCGTCCCAGTGAACACCAAACCCAGCCGTCGAACACAGATGCAAACCCACCACCTGAATATCACCGAATACCAACCACTCTATGGCGGTGATGTGCTCAGCGGAAATCGGGAAGAGATCTGGTCGAATCTTGAGCCGGGAAAGGTTCGATACAGAGTTGAAGGTTTGCTTTGTTTGATTTGAAGTATAAAAAAAAGAGAGAAAAAGAAAAAAGGAAAAAGAAGATAATGTGGAGAGAGAGAGAGAGAGAGAGAGAGAGAGAGAGAACCAAAGGGGAGAGAACGTTGAAGATACAAAGGAGAGAGAATGAATTTTTTGAATAAACAAAACAAAGAGAAAGCTACAATACTTCTATGCATTGGAAAGTATTGTAGCACTCTCAGAAAAATAGAATTTTAGAAAAAATGCGGGATGATTTTTATAACTTTTTTAAATATTTTTTTAAAATTTATGAAACAAAGATTCCTATAAAAAAGTTGTTGTGAATGCCCTAAAAGGTTGGAAGGTTATCTATATATATATAAAAAAAAAAAAAAAAAAAAAAAAAAAAAAAAAAAAGAAAAAGAAAAAGTTGGAAGGCTTACTTCAATTCTACGGGTTAGTGCTAATGCTATCCCACATTCTTAGATTCAAAGTCGGAACAACAGGAAATGATATCTCTATATCATAAAGTCTTGTCAAAGTCTTGAAATCGGATGTGACATCGATCTACCATCTATGACGTAAAAATAACACCATCCATGTATATATGTATGAATATATATTTTATTTGTTATGTTTATCTTAAATGAACAATCTAGATCTTGATAGTAAATTATAAAAAGGTGGCCAAAGGATGCTAAGGAATGGTTGACTGGTTGTTGGTGGTTCGGCCATCAATAAGGACTTGCCGAACCATCCCGTAGCTAAATGGGTTGGTCTAATTACACAAGCAATTGGCATTTGTTGTTATGATTCGTACAATTCACTTGAAATGAATGGCATAAATAAAATAAATTCTATCCAACTCATAGTTGCTGAGGTTGGCTGAACCACCTTAAGCACTCCAAATTATTTATTTCTTTTTTTTTTTTTTAAAAAAAAAGGTATTTATTGTATCATGATTTACACGATTTATATAAAACGATGCCGAATTTCAATCATTTTTATCTTTAAGAATAGATTAGGATTCTCTACAATTTTAAATAAATTGTAGATTCTCAAATTGCATAATTTTGGCCATTTTTAGGCAACAAAACCATTAAAAAATGCCACATATTAAAAAAGTATCATATTACAGTTGAAAATTGAAAATATTTGCATCATGTTCTTACACTCTTTATGTTGTAAAAAAATTTTAAACCAAAAATTATATTTTAATTTTGTAAAGAATGAATGTCTATGCAAAAATGAACAAAAAGCGTTTTGAAAGAAAAATTCACTTTGACTGTCTCAATAACATGCTACATTTTTAATAAATAACATTTTTCTAAACGTTTCGATATCTATAATCTGACTTAAATTACATAATTTAAAAATCTACCAATTTTTTGAAATTGTAGGACATCGATCATGATCCTAATCAGGTGGGCATCAGCATCCCTATGGGACGTGCTAACCATGTGATGCCAAACGACGTTTGTAGCCCCATTGGGTTCGATGTGGAGGTAGGACGTTTCCAGTTTGGACGCAGCGTACTATGTTGACAAAGTCTTGGGCTAAGCTAAGCCACGTGTGATCCTCCCCATTGCATTTCAAAACTAAAAAAAAAAAAAACCTTTTTCTATCCTCTGCCCAATAAATTAATCCTCTTTCTAATTTCAAATTAAAATGTTAAAATGCTCCTCCAGCTCTTCCAGCCAACTTGAACCAAAATAACACTGAAGACTTTAGAATTTTAGTTCAACTAAAAGTTACTTGACCCAGCATCACCAATAATTTTATACACCAAACTTTTATTATATTTTACTGATACAATAGTGTCAATCAGTCCTTTTATATATATATATATATATATATTAACTATTGTTTTTTTTTTTTAACAAGAAAAAAAAAATCAAAGAACTGATAATTGGCTATACTACACATCAACAAAATGAGATAAACATGGGATACATGTGCAGTATATAACAATATTTCTCTATCTTCTAAAGCCAAATCTCAATTAATGCATGCGCGCCTTTAATAAAAGAGTAACAATAAAAATCACATTGTTATCTCATAATTATTCATAATGTTAATGTAACAGTTCGAACCAATTCTTAGATCAGTCCGTCTTGAAAAAAGAAAAGAAACAATGGAAGGGTTAATTGGAACTGCTAAGTATATTAGCACCGTGGACAGAGTAATACTACACTGTCATCTCATGCACCCCCATTCCACTCATCAACCCTTTTTTTTTAAAAAAAAAAATAAAAATAAAAACTTAACATAGGTTGATTGACACTACCACATCAGCCCAATAAAATAAGAGCAAAATGATGAGTTTAATATTTAATTTTACCCTCGCTCTTTACCAAAAGTCGCTTACACCAAAATCCAACATATGTATATATATATATATATATATATAAAATTGCTGAGAGTCACAATTAATCTTAATTAATTTGTCTACTAATCGAACAACTGTCATTCAAATCAGAACTCTTAATTTGTCTACTGAGGAACGTTAGATGGTGTACGTCTACAAAACAAAATATAAAATAGTAAAAAGTTTCAAATAAATGATGCACAACAAGAAGGCCGGAGTGTTACCATTGATCCAATCCTAAAAAAATAAAATAAAAAAACTCATCGCAATAAGGAATCAGAACTTGTATCAAAGAAAAGTAGGGAAGAATGGTTGGAAAGGCAATACTAATATTAATTATAACGATTCTCCTTGTGGTAGTGCAAGCGGATGATGATCATCATCACCTGTCTCCTTCCTATCCACCTGCAGCTCCCTACCCTCTCTTCTCTTCCGTCGATAAAATAAATCCAGAATGCGTTAAACGATGCGAAATACATTGTTTGGCAGTCCCTGAACGCCTTTCGCCACTCTGTGTTCAATTTTTAACGGTAATAAAATGTTGGCGGCACCCAAAACGCGATCTCTCGGCTGCCATCAAAGCCTGTGTTCTTCGTTGCTTGCCGCCGACAGCTGAATATCGACTTTCAGTCCCAGGTATATATAGAGTTTGATCGATGGTCGATCATGCAAGTGCAACTTTGTTTTATTATTTAGCATAAAAATTATTCTTTTTTTTTCATCTTTTGATCCATTATGGTAACAGCAACAGCCAACAAGTGCATGCATTTTATATATATATATAGAACTTTCGTATATTTATGTTTTTGCAATATACTCTTAAAAGTTTAAAAATTTAAAATATCGATACCCTATGTTTTTGTCTGTTTTAATTTCATCGATACCCTTAGAATTTAAGGTTAAACCAAACTATAAAAAGTATCCATTTAGGGTATTCATCTTTTAATTATTTTCAATTTCAACCATCTGTTACAATTTTCTGTTAAATCATTTCAAAATTTCTAAAATATCATTCATTTTTTTTTTTAAAATAATTTTTTTTTTCAAAGATTCAAGTATGAGTATTTTTACAAATTTCGTTAAATTCTGACCAATACTTACATCCTTTACAATTTTTTTTTTTACCCTAAAAAAGGGGAAGGGTATTGTGGAAATTTTGAAATAATTTAACAAAAAATTCTAATGGATAGTTAAAATTGAAAAAATTGAAAAATTGATATCTTAAATTGACATTTTTTTAAGTTTGGGTACTTAATTGCAAAAGTGATGAAAAATCAGGAATTATAAGTGAAATTTTCCCTAAATTTTGTTATTGTTTTTTTGTTTTTTTCTCTTTTTGATATAGCCAAAGATTTTACAAATAAAATTAACAAGGGAAAAAAATTTCTTTTGTGGGTAGAGTTTCAGTACTCCAAATTGGGTTAAAAGAATTTCCTCAAACCTAATTTATAAAATTGTCGTACATGTATATATCCTTTAAGCATGTAAGAACATGCTTTTTTTAATAGCATTAACTAACATATTTGAGAGAAATTCAATTAAAAAGAGATGAGTTTATCACAAACTAGTATAAAAACGTGTTCTTTTCACATGCTAAAAGACAATGTTATTTTCTCAATGCAAACACATTTTAGAGGAAAATTCTATCCCACTAACACGTCTTTTAAATTTTCAGTCTACCTTATGAGTTATTAATTGCTCATTATTTCCACAATTTAGGTGAAATATTTTGCTTTTACATCCACCAAATTAAATACTAGGGTTCATGTTTTTCATTTTGCAATATATATACTCTTTTTGTAACTCTTAATTAGAAAGTATGTATCCACCCTGAGCCCTTCTAGTTTAACTCTTTAATCTAGAATATAATACCGTACTCTTTAATCTAGAATATATATAATTACTTTAGAGCATTCACAGCAGCTTCTCTAAAGGGAGCCTATTCCCTAAGTTTTAGGGAAAATTTCAAGAAAGTTACAAAAACCCCTCCACATCAGCTTCCCTAAAATTTTCGTTTCCCTGGGAAGTGAATAGTGCTTCCCAATGCATTGGAAAACACTATTCACTTTTCATTCAATTGTTTATTCACAAAATATATAATATCTCTCATACTTTATCTTATTTTTCCTACTTTTAATTAAAATAAAAGCAAAAGAATAATATTTTAATGATATAGAGAAATATGAAGGAAAGCTACTGTGTGGTGTTTTTTGATAGAGAAGTAAAAAGTAGTTTTGTTCCTTATATTTAGAAAAAATAGTTGAGAAGCTACCGTGAATATTCTTATGTATATGATCATAAGAATCTCATTTGTGTTCTTCATGTGGCAGCTGGTGGGAAAAGTTTTGAAGCATTTGCTGCTACTTGCTACAACAAGTGCAAAGGCGAATATTAGTATAGTTTCCCATTAATACGAACCAATTAATGTGTAAATATAGTTACAACACTGCCTAGCTAGGAAAATGATAATTCCTCTAGAATGATCCCTAGCTGGATAATCGGCCTAGCAATCCCCATTTCCCTTTCCATATTATGCATGCTTGGTACTTGTATAATCTTTAATTTCTTCTTCTTCTTCTTCTTCTTCTTCTTTTCTAAGAACCCTATTTTTGTCTACTTTTGTGAGTGAGAACAAAATGGTTGCACTGGGATTTTTGTTGGGCTGTCCCTTCCCGAAGAAAATCGGAGATAATAATCCAAAAAGGTATTGTGTTGCTTGCTTGAATTTTATTGTCTACACGTACATGGGTGTTTATAAACAAGGGATCAAATTCCTTAATTTCAGCTATGTATTTGAAAAATCTTGTACTTGGAAGGAGATCCTTGTTTGTCACATAGCCATACAACCTGATAATGTGCTTCAGCTTTTGAATCAATGAAGGCTTGTAAAATAAAAATAAAAAAATCAAAGATTGATTGGGTAGCTAAAAGGACTACTTGGGCCTTGTCTGGCAATTACTTCCCCAGTTCCCCTCAAATATGAGGCAAACTTTTTTTTTTTTTTTTTTTTTAGTGATAGTAAAAAGTAATTGATGTGATATAAATTAGAAAGAATTTATATGATAAAAAAAAAATTATAATGAAGTGGATTTTTTAATTTAAATAATAATAAAAAACTATTGATGTGATGTAAAAAGTGAAAAAAGTTACAATGGTTTGAAGTTAATATTTTTTTTTTTGAAGTAATAAAAAAAAATGAGAGAGAAGGGGAGGAGAGTGAATTGCCAAACGGGACTTGGTTGTGCTAATGCCATGTAGGATTATAGGAATGCTATAGCATCTCCTTGTGTTCTTCTGGAATGGTATAGATGTCATTTAAAAGGATATAAATGTAATTTTTTAATTATATTTATGTCATTTCAAGAGAACACTGGGAGATGTTCTAGCATTTCTCTTTAATAAAAAGCAAACAAAAGCTGTGGTCAAAGAAAGACTCCCATTTTATGTTAGCCAAAGGTCTTTTCATTTTAGTAGAAAGTCAAACATCGCGGACAGCCTGATTGGCTTGAAACCTAGAATAACTGGTCTTGGGCATTTAACACGTGCAAGGGCCATGGTCAAACAAGACTCCCAGGGCTTGCATAGGATTTTAGGACCTTGAAATTTGAAAAAGACAAAGGCATGACCGACCTCTTTTACACTAAATTAAACGTCAATGGGTTGAAAATATATGTTCTTCCATTGATCCATGATTTAAGAATAAAGCATGGAAAGCACTGCAAATTAACAAAATGAAATTGGGATATTATAGAATTTGGACTTCTAGGACCCTTTGTAGGAATCGAAGTTCAAGTCGTTCGCTTAGAAAATTTTGTGATTTTCTGCTCGGAGTAATGCTATATACCGGACAAGTATACCAATTTAATGAATGTAAAAACAAAATATTTACATCAACTACATGCTATGGAAGAATCATGCCACATCAAAACGGGGTTTATCCTCATGCCAAGACCAATCAAGGATCCAAGAATTAATTTTTTTCTAGTAGTAGATGCACCAAATTGTTGGGTTCTTTCTTTTTTTCTTTTTCTTTTTAATTATAAAGTCATTCGTTTTTTTACTTCAAATGACTCTTAAGAGCTTTGAATTTGACCGGACAACACTTCTTAAGATTTTGTGGCGTTTGTGACAAGAACAACACAAATCACCTTTCTATTCCATAGTTTTAGAAGCAGAAGCAAATCTTAAACAGTCCGCATTGAATATTTGACCTATATATACATATGAATCTTTCAAGCAACAAATTCAACCATAGGAATTTAATGAACTCTAGATATCAAATTTGAAATTCAAAAGTTTCAAAGAATCATTGAGTGGAATCAAGAGAAGATATGGAAGAGAGAACCTCTAAATGTCAAGAGGGCCAAGAAATAGACTAATGAGATTAAGTGGTGTAGAAAACGGATACTGAAAGCTTCATTGAAAGACTTAACCATTAAGCCTTAGTTGTATTTCCACTTTATACCAAAACTTTCCTAAATAGCAAGCAAGATAACTCTCTCTTTTTCCTGACAAGCAAAACTCTGCATCTGTTTTCTTGCTCCCCTCCCTTTTACTAAACCATGGGGAGCCCCGAGTAGTTTACCGAGCAAATTTAGTTGTCGGAAACTGATCGGATCTGCCATAGAGTCGGCGAGAGACCTCCACAAGGCAGGCTAAAAGAGTAAGAGGACAACAAGCAAAGAGTTGATGCTTTCATTTCTTTGTCGAGACTGAAATAAAGTTTCTTTAAAAAGAAGGTAGGTATAATGCATGCAGGCCAAAAAGGGCTTCCTATCTTTCACACTTAACTAAATCTACTCCTAAAATGCTTATCCTAAGTTAATGGCCTAATTCTAATTGTAATTCAAATAACCTTCCTTGCCCAAGGTCAAGTTTTTATTCTGGTGATTCACTGAAAAGAATCTGTTGAACCGCATCAGCTTTGAACCAACAGACAAAATGGCAAGTTCCATTACCATTCAATAAATCACATAGGTTCCACTTTCCTAATGTGCAAATGGCTTAAAAAGGACGTACGCTTGGATGAGCTGTGGGGAGAGATGTACATTACTGAAATATGTACGATAATCATTTCTCATCTTCATTATCTAAAACAAGTCATTTGGCAGCTAGAGTCCTACTGAAAGTAACACAGAACATTAGCTAAGACTAAACAACTGAAACAATAGACTCCTAACTAAATACTAAAACAGGCCAATCCCTTTTCCATTGAACTTCCAAGTCTCCATCAACTCTCGCTACTTGAAAAAAACTCGATTAAGACGAGTTCTTAGCTTGACAGATCTCATTATAAATCTGGATTCAGGCATTGTGTGAGAGTAGAAATGTAGTTGAACTTCAAATGAGAGATCATCTCTATGGGATTGAGATAATCTTCCACCTACATAGGATCGTCCACTTCTCGTACTCATAGCTAATGACACGCGCAATGATAAATCCCAAGAAAGAACTTGCTCTGATACCACTTTTGATGCAGGATTGAAATTCTGATGCAGAACTGAAAATCCCGAAATTGGAAGCAGTATTTCTCTCGTTGGTATCACATTAACTCCCCTAGTAACGATTGGAATCACACCAATAAGAGGAATCACAGCTCAAGAAATGGAAATAGAATTCAACTCTTATTCTCTTCTCATTGCTGTCAGATTACGACCCTTTATAGAGCAGGGCGTTATTGGACTCCTGGTGAAATTCTACTGAATAATAAGGACTCATTCACAGTAGGATAATAATAATTGAAAACAGATAGGATAATAACAACTAAAGACTCTTTCACAGTAGGGTAATAACAACTGTTAAACAGATAAACAGATAATGAAAAACAGGAAATAACAAACAGCTGATTATAAGGGCGACAGCTGAAGGCTTGACATCACTTTCCTTCCCCCTCGGGGCTTCCTATTGATCAAAAGCACCATTGGCATCATGGCAGTAGAAAGAGTTAAGCTATAGCTAGGCTGCTACTGGGAATTCGCCAAGAGTGATTTGCTGCTTTTACCTCTCTAGGTTTCAAAATAGATGTAAGATGATACACTCCAGGGAACAAGCTTAAGCTGTCCATCACTAAATTATTCTATTGGTTTGATAAGGGCTAGAGCATTTGATAAGCAAGTAGCCAATATTGTAATTCTCGAGAATGATCCTTTCTATAAGCAACAAATACATGAGACTCTTACTTTCAAACTCCAAGGAATGTTGAAATTGACCCCACTTTCATTGTCTAATAATTGATAGCAATAAGCTTCACAAAAGGACCCTTGGAACCAACTGAATCCATTATAATGAATGATCGAAGTTCAATTCACAACTTTGAGAAAACAGATGAGATGGTATACCCATTTTGACACATTCAAGAAATCAGTCACTCATAGATAAGAGGTGTTGACAATGTGAGATTTACTGCATGGCTTTCAACCTCTTGATCCAGCTTCATTATTTTTCTGAGACTACTTACTCCTGTTTGGTTTGGGATATACTCCTTTCTAAATTCTATTCGAGTGATTGTGAAGAAGGCTGATTTGAAATCTTTTTTCACAATAAGCAAAAGCTACCGGCCAGATTCACCAAAAGACCAATGAAACCAAGTGAATCCATCTTCACACATACGAGAAATCATTCAGTGACAAATAAGATATCCTCCTTTATCCAAATCCCATTTAAGTAATGAAAGCTTGATTGAAATCAACTTTCACAGCCATTTTGTCCAATAAGAGATCCATTCCCAGTAGAATCGAAGGCTTAAAAATGGGTTTGCCAACAAAGGATCCATCTAAAAGAAAGAGTCATGACACTACATGTTCACACTCTCTTATTTCCTTGTTAAAGCACCTAAACAAATAATTGATATTAGTGCCACTACGATAAAGATCAAAAGGATTAACAAATTGTCAAGAAACACAAGAACTTTTGAGAATCTTTTGTTCAAGTGCGAATCTTTCTTACTACCTTTCCAACTCATATTGTAGCTTATCTTTCTTCTATCAACAGGGATGGTATATAGGAATTTAGGAGAGTTCTACGTTGACAAGTTTGATTTAATGGGTTTTTCTTGGTTTATGAATATTTTTGGTGTTTTTGTGTACGGACATACTATTGAAATGGCTATTTAGTAAAATATGGATTGAAGATGATGGATTGATGATAGAAAATACAAGATAAACTTGTATTGAAATGATAATAACATATATCCGAGATTGCTCAATCTCCATGAAATTTCAAGTAATAAGACAATTATTTTCTTTGCCCGTTGGGTTCTTATAGGTCCATTTGGTTGCTAACAAAATATTGCTAGCTGATCGTCTAGAGTTTTCTGTTATTGCCATGTCATCACTTGTTTATCCTTATCTGTTCTTATTTATCTTGAGAGGTGATTCCCGTACATCATATATACAACAAGGGTACAACACCCCTCTCACATGGGGTGGGCTCCACATACTGTGAGGCCCACCCCATGTGAGAGGGGTGTTGTACCCTTGTTGTACATGTGATGTACATTTATCATTTTCCATTTATATCTTACTTACAATTAGGCCGAACACCTTAACAAAATTACAAAGTAAAAAGTTCAACAAAATTAACTTATTTACAAACAAAAGCCCATTAGATAGAAGGCCCACTAACCTAAGGCCCGCTATATCATATCCCTTACATTTGATGCAAGTCATCATGTTGCCTTGGCGTTGGCCTATTAAAGGCATCCTTACAAAGGCACCATCTTTTTTCATAGGCTTTTAGGTCTGTAGGTCTGTTATTGGTGTTCTACTTGAAAATACAAAAATCAAGACCCCTATCTGGCTAACTTTTTGAGAAGTATATTCACTGTTTTTTTTTAGATACGTGAAAATGAATTACAAATTAAAGTCAAAGCTAAGTTTTAAGCTTAAAGAAAAAAAAAAAAAAAAAGTTACAACAAATTAGGGCCGGACAACCCAACAATAAACACCTAAGAATGCAATTACACGAAGGCAATGCATCAAATGAATGACGGGGGCCTATTGATTATTGACACGAATGCCAAGAATCCAAGCCACTAGTAAAGGTGGTTAAAAGTGTATATAGAGTCTAGATAACTCAAACACTAGTTGCGTAACAACTACAGGGAACACAGAGAAGATACCTAAAAAAAGCCCATAAAAAATTAAGGGAACAAAAAAAAAGAGGAGGAAGGAATAACACACTGGCAACTAGCGGAGCAGCGGTCTCCATGCCCAAGCGATGGTTGCCAGAAGCTCCACTGGAGTTTTGCGGCAGCTATGGAATGCGAAGGAAGCCTTTATGCGCGGCTCCTCGTTGTCCACTCGTCGGCATGTGTGGGACATACACCCGCGAGTAAGATCTACTTGCAGGCGCGTGTAGGACATGCTCTGGCGTGTGGTGGCCGAATAGAGCAGCGGTTGACGCAAGAGTGGAGCGAAGGGAGCAGATCATGGTGGTGTGGCGCGTGTGGTGGTAAAGCTTCTTGAAGAGAACATATTTGATTTTTAAAAAACCAAATCCAAGAACTTCAAGAAGGGGTCGGATCTAAGGCTTAGAACGGCATGTGAAAGTTGAAATCAGACCATCCACGGCGGAGGAGAGGCCAGTTAAGCTGTTGAACCTTGATAAATCGTCATGGGCGATGAATAAGGTCTCCAACGAGGCGGTTTGAGCCTCAGAAGAGGCGAGAAAGGGTGGGGGAAGGAGGAGGATGGGAGTAAGGGGGAAGGGGGAAGAGGAGGTAATGGATTTCATTACCTCATCCTCGACGACGGCCAGGGGAAGAGTGTTTTTTGTCTTCAGGAGAGGAGAGAGAATAGAGCGATTTTCAGTTTATTGTCAAAGTATATTCGCTTTTCAAATATTGAAAAACACTTCTAACACAATAGTTACCAAATGGGTTTTTTGATATGACACCGTTGCTAACAATTTTTTCAAAACAAACAATAAAATGCTTTTCAAAAAACAAAACACAAAACACTTTTTTTAAAAGATTTTCCACACCTTTACTGGCTTTACGTAAGAATATTTTGAAAACACATGCTCATTTTTTTGGGTGGAGGCTGGCCTCGACACGTGGTTGCCGTCACATCTGCGCCCCTCTACATGGTCGCCAAATATGTGTGGCAATCACCATGGTAGCTACCAATCTACCTGGCAGTCCTGCGGTGGCCGCCAATCTATATGGCAGCCTGTGGTGTCTACTAGATCTTTCTAGCGGCCATTATGATGGCTTATATATCTATATGGCAGCCTGCCAACCTCTACCCCTCACAGACGAGAGGTGGCAATTGCCACCCATGGAGGCCAGCCTTCAACAAGGCTAATTTCTTTTTTCTTTCTTTTTTTTTTGAAAAACACTTACCAATATACCAAAATGAATTTTATTTTGTAGACCCTACATAAAACACTTTTTAAAATGTATTTGATAAATGCTAAGGTGATAAAATACAATCATTTAATTTGAAAATAACAATCAAAATTTTCGTATAGGCTATAGGTTCTATATGATATTAATTTGTAATATATTTTGAATTAAAAGCATCAATATTATCCAAACAAATACATAGAATACTATTAGTGTATTTTAACTTGATTCAAATCATAATCAGGTTGAATCTGTTTGATTCCAAATTCAATTTTGTTATAGCCCCAAAACTTAACAATTGGATTCATAGAGTAGAGGTTGGCTTATGTGAAAAAATTACTAGAGATTTTTGTGTGCAAAAATAATTTTGTAATATTCGTAATTTCTTTTTGCATAAAAGATCTCTCGTAATTTTTTCAAACTCCATATTGTATGATAATTAGATCTTAATCAAGTTCTCCAGATTGTATGAGCTATTACTAATCCTTTTAATTTTTTCGTTTTTGAATTTTGCTAGTTTTCTTTATGATATAAACTTAGTTCTATATTCTTTTTATAGTTGAAATGCTATGAAATTGTCTAAACGTGCCAATTACCGTACACATGCGTTAGCAAAATGGACCGCTTCTCACATTGTGTTTGGAAGCATTCTCATATAATTTTTCATTCTCTTTTTTATTTGGATTAAGAGTGAAAAATATCCTCCCTTTAATCATTTTTCCTAGTTAATTAGAAAAAGAAAAAGAAAATCTTAATCAAGTCAAATTAAGATCGTGTTTAGATCTTTTATCCAGTATTTAGACTATCGAGATTCGAGACCATTAACTTTTGGACACGTATACAAAAGGGTCCCAAGCTGAACAACTTTTTACGAAACCGTCGTACAAAAAGGTCAATCATCGTGCGGCTACCTTCGGCCCATAAGTGCACGTGACGGCATATATGATCATATTGACGGAACTAGGTTTCCACACGTGCGTAATACGGTGAGTTTCTATTGGTTGTTCTTGTTGGACTAATGGTCGTCATTGTCAGGGAAACATTTCTCTTCTATTAATAGAGAGAAGCTCTACTGTACATCTCGCTCGTACTGAGCATTCACTTCATGCGACTGGTGCATTTGTGGCAGTCAGCTACATAACATGACTTTGGGCCCCAATAACTCACCAATAATTTAATTTACTTGATGAGATTGGTTGCCAACCGGACAGGAATATGATTTATTTTACTATTTAAATGGTTAATGATGCGTTTGGTTAGAATATTATTCAATATTCGAACTGAATTTTTATTCAAAAACCTGGATCCATGGTGAATAAAACCCGACTGCTTCTTGAATATTGTTTTGAATGCAGTTTGAATTTCGAGGTGATGAAATCATGAAATTGACGCGTGAATTTTGAGGTGTATTTTCTCTTTCAACCGGCAGAAATCAGAGCTGGCAAAAAATACTAAAAAATAAGAAAAATCAAGAAAAATATGAACATGGGGTGGCCTGCGAGCCACCCCCAGAGGTGGCCGGTGCCACCTCTGGTGGTGGCTCGCGTCCACCACAGGGGTCAGGGGGTGGCCGCGCGCCACCCCGCAACCCCTTGGGGGTGGCTTTTAAGCCACCCCTAAGCCTTAAGGGTGGCCGGAAGGCCACACCTGGGGCTGGGGGTGGCCGCGCAGCTACCCCCAAAAGCTTTAGGGGTGGCTTTCGGGCCACCCCAAAATGGATCCAAGGGTGGCCCGAAAGCTTTAGGGGTGGCTTTCGGGCCACCCCTGGGGCCGAGGGTGGCCGGGTGTGGCCGCGCGGCTACCCTCAGTGGCTTGGGGGTGGGGGGGTGGTGCTCGGCCACCCCCTCCCACCGGCAGCCACCCTAAAACACTATTTTCTCTCATTTATTTTTTATTTTTTATTTTTTTTGTTTTTTAAATAAAAATAAATTTTTTGTTTTTTTAGTTTTTAATTTTTAATTTTTTTGTTATTATTTTTTACCATTCAAATCATTATACACAACTTTTCATACAATCTAATCACTTTCTACCATTATAAAACACTTTTTTTCAATCTCAAAAATTCAACACCCAAACACATATTCGAAAAGAATCTAAATTATATTCAATATCCAAACACAATTTCATTGCCTTGAAATTCGCAATTAGATTCAGAATATTATTCATATTCGAAATATTCAATACCCAAACGGAAACAATTCCATCAATAAATATGGAAATTTTTATAAGGTTTATTTATCTAAATAGGTCTCAAAACAATCAATTTTTCTGTTCTGACAAGTATGCTTCATAAGACTCTTTCACTTAAATATGAAAATTCTTATAGGGTTTATTTATCCAAATAGATCTCCAAACAACCCGCTCCTTTCTTCAAAATAAAAAATAAAAAAACCACCCTTTTGTTCGGACAAGTATGCTCCATAAAACTCTTTTACGTTTATTGTCATTTGAATTCTTGCCAACCAAACCTTCATATTTGGATTGTGATTTTTTTTTTTATTATTATTATTATAATTAAGCTATATAAAATTGTTTTGGGCATGTAGATCTTACATCTTAAGCTGCTCGAAACAAATAGACCTTGCAAACCTCTTTCTTAAACTGTCTAAAATTTAGTGAAATTCGAACAGCCTAATAAGAGAAGATCTTTATCCCCTCTCGAAATATGAAAATAAAGAAGAACACTGATTAATAATAGTTATGATCCCAGCTAGGGTTCCTTCTAATTCCAATATCAAAATCTGATATTTTTCAGATCATCCTTAATTATTTCCATAAATGATAAGATAGAAAAGTGAGAAAATAGCACATTCTCATGAGGAGATAGCGTCAGGGTCACCCCCCATTAAAACTTTGTTTACTTTTTGTTGCATTGCTAAGAAGAGAAATGTCTACAATTTATCAATCATGTCGCATCAAAAGATGATTTGGGCTTTCTTGGTATGGTGTTTAATTTCTTACCCAATTTAGGAAAGCCATCACTTTTAGTAAACTAGTTTGATTGAAGATCCAAAAACTGACATATTTAAAAGTGATCTGTCTTGACACTAATTTATGTATGCATTACCAGTAAGGTGTATATCAATGCAACTTCGAAGAATCCAACAAGTCTTAATGCTAGAAAGGCTAGGAGTATATGGCTTGAGGTTCTGTTTGTTGTTTTTTTTTTTTTAAAAAAAAATATATTAATAAATAATTTATACGAAAACACACATTTTTTTTTTTAAAAAAAAAAAAAAAAAAAAAAACTACAATTTTCATCTTTATGCTGCATCATAATACTGTTCAAATAAAAACAAAAAAACCCCAACAACCCATTAATAAACAATGCCATTTTTTTTTTCAAAGGATGTTGCAGTGACTCGAAATTCTTAAATCGTGATTATTCATTGTAAATAAATGATTAAGATTAATGACGAAACAGGGTGTTCTTATAAGGGGGTCAAAGAATGAATGCGAAATGTATTAAGATTTAAGATTTAATTAACATATATATAAATATATATAAAGGGAATGCAAATATAGTTAATAACCGTATCCGCATTTCTTAAAATAACTATCTACATCTACATATGTGGATATTGGGTTTTGCTAACCGCATTCGTATATATGGATTGCGGTTAGGTGCGGACAGTGAATGCGAATGGTTATTATCCACCATATTTTCACCCCTAAAATAGGCTATGGGCCGGTGGGAGGTTTGAGTTTTTTTTATAGAGAGAGAAAATGACTCATAATCCTAATGGCACATTTATTTGGTTGCACACCCTTCCTCCTCTAAATAGAGGAATAACGGTTCCTATAAGAATGGGAGGAATAACTATCTTTAGAGGAACACAATGTATTTTCTAAAAAACCCATATTATTTATTTATTTTTTTGAACCCAATGTATATATATATATATATATATATATATTTTGAATATTCTATCTCTATGGGTGGCTGACCACGCTCACAGAATACTAGAGGTGGTGCGACGACCCCCGGTGCTCATTAGGGAGGGCCCGACCGCCCATAGAATATTCGGATTTTTTTTTTTTTTAAAAAAAAAAAAAAAATTGGTTCAATTCCAGTGATTATATCTTTGCTACCATCAAACCAATAACTTTCATTCAAATTTTGTATATATCCAGTAATACCCATTAACATTCTTAAGATATAATTATTCAGTGCACCAAACCAGCCCTAAGAAAATACACAAAAATTATTTAGGATTTCTAATCCTAAAACTAGTAGGTTCGGAACAATTTTATATTTTAGATTTTTGGTACCCAAGAAAACAACCTAGCATTGATTTCTGTTCTTGGGGAGAAACTTGTTCAAAATTGTGAGTAAGCCAAATATTGGTATTATAATTTGTAGGATTTTTTTATTCTTTTTTATAGATAAATTTATAGGATTGATGGATTGAGGGAAATGGAATTGAACTTTCTACGGGTCTTTAGGGTTGGGTTTGGCGGGACATTATCTAATATCTTCACTCGCCTACACGGCAGGCCGCCCACCCAATCACCGTTTCGTCGGTGCCCCTCACTCGCTAGTCGCTACCAACCAACTCACACTATTAATCATTTTTCTCATCCTTTGTCTCGCCCTTCACAATTCCTACAATCCCCAATCTATCCCTCATCCCTTTTGCGAGAGTTGTCAAACATAAAATAGTATCTCCTACGTACCGGAATACGGGGTCTCTGTCAAATAACATTTTTGCCCTTCGATCTATTTGTATTGAGTGGTTCCATTTAAGGGTATCCAAACAAGCCCCCAAGCCTTCTTCATCCGGTATCTCTCTTGTCCCATATCGTGGTGGTACTCTTCTTCTTCTTCTTCTTCTTCTTCCGCGGGTCCAATTTAGCACCCTTCAAACCGCCATTTTTAGCGGCAGTCCGGTGAGTCGGTCCATTCATATGATCTATTCTCAGTTGAATTTAAGTTTTTCTTGCATTATCACATATCTTTTGTGTATTTGTTTATTTGATGTACGTACTCCTCTTCCTTTCTACCCTTGTAGGGAAAAAAAAATTCTATAATTTAGCTTGAAATATAAACAAAAACAAGTTCGAGTAATCTACTTAACCAATTACTTGACCTAACTTAATTTGTGTTGTTTAAGATCGTTTTAATCTAATAATTAACCTTTCACTACCTAAGTTAAGGCTCAATGTAACATAACTTCAGCACCTATACTTGTTCAATGAGGTAATTAATCTTTGTCTTGCTCTTGCTTGAAAAATTATATCCGCTTTGGTCATCATTTATTTGTGAGGATATATAAAGAAGGTGCATGCACGTCAAGTATATGCGATGAACCATATTGGAGATACAGAGCAACTTTATTGAGTACATACATGTGAGTGTAGAAAGTACGAGTCTTTATGCAGTTTAACTCCTGCATGTGAGTGTATAAAGATTTGAGCCTCACATTGAAAATATGTTATAAGTATAAGTGATTAATATAAAATAGTTGGGCTAAACCTATAAGTTTAGGTTTTTAAGTTGAATGATGTCTGAACATACTATATATACTACCATCATTCACACTCGTTGCCATATTTTGTACATATATCATGTGAAATTCAAGAGTGTTATTATGGTTACTACAATTTTTATTACGAATTCCTTATAAACTAACTTAATAGTCCACGTAGCACTTATTATGCCAGCCACTAAAATTAGACTGCTATATAACAGTTTACGTGACACTTATTTTCATAAAATATAGACAATCATGTAATTTTGTACGGGATTATAATAAAAATTATAGTAACCAAGAAAAAAAAAGAAGCATAACATGAAGGTTTACATAACTTCATCTACTTTTTATTTATTCATTTTGTTTTTTATTTTAATAATAAAAATGTTAACAAATAACTAAAAGCATAAAATTCTTATAAAACACTTAAAACTACTTTCATCATCTTAATGTTAAATTACAACACAACAAGGAATAAAATAAAATGAAAAACACATTCTAAAACAATATTAACAAATCACCAAAAATAAATATTATGATTAGTTGAAAAACCCTAAAAAGGGCACCACCATCATGAAGGAGTGAAACATTATTGGGGGGCCATATGGTAAATTGGTAGTCTCCGAGTTAGCTACGGTCTCATGGTATTGTACTATTGTAGGATGGAAAAGGGTAGCAGCGGAAATCAACCAAAGTAAGGCACATAGAAGCTTACGTTCCCCTACTCTTATTCAACCTTCTCTCTCTCTCTCTCTCTCTCTCTCTCTCTAGAACTGTTTCTCTGTCCACACCATTAAACCACCTCCACCACCACCCTCCTCTCCATACAATGAGAAGAGAGACATAAAAACAAAAGGTGGTAGATGCATGAGCCACAAAAAATAATACATACGCTCTCTGTCTCTGTCTCTGTCTCTGTTTCTCTCTCTCTCTCATACACGCTCACCACCTTTCCTTCCTAAAAATCCTAATCCCTTTGCCTTTGCAACAATTTCTCACCAACCCTCTTTTATTATTTTCCGGTTCCACGCTCCCACAGCCGCTACCGTCTCCGCCTCTTCAGGTACAAACAATGCCTTCCTTTTCCTAGTGGCTTAGTTCTTGTCCTTGCCTTTTAAGGTAGTCCATGCTTGACTTGTCTGCTGGGTCTTTGGTCATAAGCATTCCGCGTTGACGACTTCGATGGCTGAGAACTATTCTTTTTCTCATATTTGGCTTTCTGGGTTTCTCGATTCTTGTGTTTTGGCTTGTGCAAGTCTGGCTTTTGGACTTTATATTTTGTCTACGGTAATTGAGTTTTTCTTTACCATTAACCCCTCCAAGAAAGGTGGTAGGTTGGTCGAGTTGACTTGGTTTCTAAGGAGAGAGATTAGGAATCCTACTAAGGATCTCTTTGGGTGTTTTTTCTTGGTATCGCTGAATTCTGATCCCATTTAGCATGATGAGTGTTTTGGGATTAGCGTGTACAAATTACAATGGGTTCCTTGTTAGAACTTTTTGGTTTTTTTGTTTGTTCGTTTCATTCTTCGTGGGCTTTAAGTTTTACCACCCTTTTACTAACTTGCAATTAATATACCAATTTCAGCAGCTCTGAGAGAAGATTGAACCAATGCGATGGGAGGCTTTTGGTGTTTGTATTGGTTAGTTTTTATTTTAATTGCATATGGGATTGTATCTGTACTCAAGATAATCTTAAATGCATACAAATCGAAGCCAAGCTGGGGTTTTTATGAAACATTGAGGGGAAATTATTGTTAGCTATTTCATCAATGTATTCCTATTATAGTGTTGAGTGCTGAGATATATCTTGGGTATTGGAACTAGATAACTGCCATAAATATCAATTTTCTACCCGTCCTTTATTGCTTTGAAGATGAATTTGGGTGGTATCAGTTGATATTGGAGTTAAACTCTAAGATGATTTGGTCACGGGATGATCTTTTATCCCACTGGTCATATATAGTAGTTTCTTAGTAAATGCCTAGCCTTTGCTCATAATGGTATGGAGTTTTGAAAATCTCGTACCAATTAAATGTAGAACAGTTGCCTGGTGATTTTTACACACACACACACACACAGAGATTTTCTTTTTATGTGTGGGGAAAAGTCCATCAGGTGCAGTAAGTGTAGCCGAGACCGACCTTTAACAATAATCTTATTCGCAAAGAAGAAATATTCCGTCTAGTAGTGATTTAAGTAGGTTCTCCTTGAGTTTGTTAAATCATGTATTCATTTTGATGTTTACAATGATAATTTATGGATAGAAGTAGGCATATTATTGATGAACTAATACTGCTTGTATAGCAGTATGTGTGGAAGAGAGATTTCCATTTCATGGGCGAGTGGACTTGAAAAATAAATGGAATCAAGGATTTTTATAACGACTAAGGCTGTCTGCTGGTGGAAGTTATCCTTCAGTTTGAGGCTTGCTTTCAAATGAAATACTAATAGAAGAAAAGACGTTTCTTGTGGCAAATGAATTCATGTTCTCTAATTTTTCATTTTTGGTTGCATTCCTTTTGATTGAATTCGGAGGAAGCTATTCTTTTTGCTCAAATCAAGTATATGAGAAACAGTAGTTGTATCTATTTGTATATGAGGAAATTGCTATAGACATCAGTGTCATAGAGTAAAATATTCCCATCATATTATGCTGCCCTCAACTAACGCTGTTCTCTATACTTTTATATGAGCATTCTGTATTTAGTTAATATTTTATTCATCTTTATCATATACAAGTGCTTGTTAGTTGTTATATTCTCTTTTAGAATAGATTCAAATTATGTATTTAATGTGTATTGTTTTGATTAGTGGTTGTCATTTTCATGTGTTTTCCACCTGAAACTTGGTTTCATGTGTACTTTTGTTATAATTGTTCTGTCTTCTCTGATCCCAAGGAGCTAGGTGATACATGGGAAAGGCCATCAAGTAGACCATTGTACATTAATTGGAAGATTTGAGTCAAACCATGGTGAGCTTACGAAGGCGCAAGCTCTTGGGACTATGCTCTGGTAAATACGCTAGATATAGAAATGATCAAGTGCTTGTATCGAATATCCCTATATAGGCTTTCACAAGTCAGAGTAATTAATATGAGCTTTTTTAATGAGTAGTTAGCGAAATTTTCTATTAGAGGTTAAACATAAATTCTATCAGTCTATCTTTGTGCTACTGCTTCTAAGTAAAATTACATTCTGCTGAACTAGAATCTAGTTTTATAACTAAAACTGATGGGCCCCTGCAGGGAGAAGTTCTTTCATAGCTCCACTTCCTAGGTTTTTCAATGGAACTGCTCCTGAATATCCTACCCAGAATACCAATCCTGTCAGAGTGCATCCAGTGCCTTCGGGTGATGTAGACCAGCCAGTGGGGGTAAGAATTATTAGTCCTTATTTATTTAGCTACAAGCACCATAATGATCATTGGAGTTGTTGTTGTCTGCCTTGATATGAGACTATCTTCTCAAATTTGTGCTATACCCGTAACATTTGTTTTCTGAAGTTTCTCTGTCTTAGATAGTATAAAAAGAAAAAAAAAGTATTGTTTTGTTTTTGGTTTTTTTTTTTTTTTTTTTTTTTAAAAAAAAAATTATGAATAAACAAATAAGTTACTCTTAATTAGAATCAAGCTTTTGGTGCATCTTTATATTCATGTCACATAGCCAATTCCTTCCAAACGCAATGGTAGATTTAATTGGCATATCCAAAGATATATTTTTAGTGATTGAAAAAGTTCAGGTGCATTAGATTCTATGCTTTATAGATATAAGGACAAATTACACTTTACCCCCCACAAACTACCACCCTAACCTCACTTGCACCTCCAAACTACAACTCATGGCAACTCGGACCTATTGGCTCCCAAAATGTTCCAAGTTGCACCCAATACCCTTAGTTTACAAAAAAAAAAAAAAAAAGACAAAAAAAGCCCACCCTACATAGGAGAGGGGCATAAGCCACACCCACTGCCCCTGCAGGGGTGGAAGTCCATTGTTTCCACCCCTGCAGGGGTAGTGGGGATGGCTCAAGCCCCTCCCCCCTCTGCGGGGGAGCCTTCTCTCTCTTTGTGTGCTCGTGCGCGTGTCGCAGTAGGGCGCCTTCATCCTAAACTCACCATCTCCAATCTCCCCTATTCCATGAGCCTTTGGTAGCGGCTATCTTTGGCCTAGTTGCGGGCCTGATCCAGCTGAATTGGAGCCCTACAACATCATCCCCATCCACAACCTGCTCCCAAACTACTCGTCCCTACGGTTCTTGAAGGTTTGCGCCATGATGATGGCGTTGCGAGTTGTATGGGAGACCTGTGGAAGCCCCACACACCCAATGGCGCTGCATGTGGACCTCCTAGACTGGCTGGCCCTCTTCTTCGACTTCCACCCTTGCAGGGGCAATGGGGTGGCTCCAGCCCCTCCTGCGAGGGTGGGTTATTTATTTATTTATTTTGGTAAACTGGGGGTATTTTAGGTAAAAAGGGGGCAACTCAAAACATTTTGGTAGTTTAGAGGTCCGAGTTGCAGTGAGTTATAGTTTGGAAGTGCATGTGAGATTAGGGTTGTAGTTTGGGGGAAAAGTGTAATTTACCCTTGATATAATCGTTAACCAGTAAGCTGGATGTTTGCTAGATATATGATTTCCATTGAATGCTTTAAACTTATCTTAAGTTATTTGATATTTCCCAGAATAAAGTAGGACCTGGATCATCAAATGAATCTGGTTCAAGCTCATCAAAAGAGCAGCCCATTCAACCAGTTGCAGGTTTGTTGTTCAGTGATTTATCTGCCCTATATATGCTTGAGTTAAATATGTCAAAGTGGGCTTAAATTTGTTCATTCATTGCCTGTGCAAAGAGCATTAATATTTCGTGCCTTTTTAGAGAATTTTTCTTTAGTAATCTATTAAATGGTCACAATTACTGGATACCTTACAGAGACACTTGTAAAAACATTTTCTGTTTCTTATTTTGGAACAAATTGATAAGGATATGTTGGGGAATAGAAATAACGAGGGAAGGTGATACAACAAGGAATGGTTTGATATGAAAGCCTCCTCTTCAAGTTATCGGATATCCTTGGTTTGGAAAAGCGGGTTATACAATCTTATGTTGTTTTTAATGATTGTGGTGTTTGAACAATACTTCTGTCAGTAAGCTCAGAGGATCTAGACCCTCAATATTTTTATGAGTTCTTCTGCAGGATATCAGCACATACTGCTCATCCAGAGACAAACGGTGTGATCAATCTTTTCCCAACTAGACGTTCTTTTCCATTTTTTCCCCCAGCAACTCCTAGATGAGTATCTCTTAACTGGGTATTCGTTCACAAACTCTTTGTGGCCTTTGCTTGCTCGCTCTTGTTGTCAAGGCACCACTATCCTTTAGATATGCTTCAAGAACGAACTCCCGAGTTTTGTATAATTGTTAAAGATCATGGAAAACCAACTAAATAACTTGATTTTAGGTGACATAATATCAAGAATGAGAATATCATACACTCATCATATGAAGCCTAAACTTTTGCAGTTTAATCGAAGTAACAGGCTTTTGCACGTAAAATATTGTAAATGTTACCAAACTTAAAAACTCTCTGAAACTAGTCCTTTCCTTGTAAATTATCATCCTCATCTTCTACTATTCTTATTGCAAATCACTAAGTTGAGCCTTCTAAGGTATTTGTCGACATTAATGGTGAAATTTTTTGTATACTTATCAGTAGTTCTAACAGATATCTTTTTAAACTTAGTGAGTCACATCAGATTAGTCATGAAAGTCATATCATCTGGTTAAAATCGGGTTGTTCTTCATATGAATTCTCAGGAGCATGCTATAGTTCTTTATCTGAATTGAGTCCTCTTTGTTTACATTACTACTCTACTTCTTTGCAAGATTAATTCATAAGGAATTATATGTCATATTAATGGAAATTCTACCTTCTGGAGGGTCTATATTTTGGAAATATTAGTTCATGGGCGACTGTTGATTTTGGAGAAGCAATGATGAAAATTCATGCAATTAAAGATCCAATGTTGCACATATTGCACGTGTGACTGAACCAAGTTTTTCAGACACCTTGTGCATCATAGCTTCCTGGCATATGAGATCTGGACCTGTTTACTTCTCTCTAGGGTCTTTAGGGTGGTTGCTTGAATGGTTTTATTTCCTTTAAATAATATGTGGAGTTATTATTATTATTATTATTTTTGGATAAGTAATAAATTTTATAAAAAAAGGCGTAAGGGCGCCCCTAAGTACACAAGTAGTACACAAGGGAGCAACCAAAACAGCCCAAAAAGAAAGAGACTCAACAAACCCGCAAGACCCTAAAAACCCAAAATACCTAAGACCTACGAGAGGCACTCAACACTAGTACACTACATGATGTGAACCTTGCTTTTCCGACGCTGGGAGATTGCATAATCGTCGCCATAATTAATGTAGCTTTTCAAATTCAACACCTCCCTCCTACCTTTAGTCTTTTGGTGCACAATCATTGATTCTCGATGAAACTCCTCTTCGCTTACACTGGCATCCAGGATAGCCAAAAGCGGGTTTTTTTGGAAGTATAAATGGATAATCTGAGTTTAGCCCGTTCTTATTGATCTTTTGGGTGCGAAAGTCCAATTTTTTACCTTTGGAATTCAACTCATGTTACGGCCTGATTTTTTCCTTTTGTAGGGCCACCAGTAAAACGCAGAAAACGACACAGGAGAAAGCATTTTCAAAACCAAGAACCATGTCTGATGAGAGGTGTCTATTTCAAGAACATGAAATGGCAGGCAGCAATAAAAGTTGATAAGAAACAAATTCACTTG
Organism: Alnus glutinosa; assembly: GCF_958979055.1. Classification (NCBI taxonomy): domain Eukaryota; kingdom Viridiplantae; phylum Streptophyta; class Magnoliopsida; order Fagales; family Betulaceae; genus Alnus; species Alnus glutinosa. The sequence goes on from NC_084888.1 coordinate 2,803,224, forward strand.
GGGACTGTTGGTTCACAAGAAGAGGCTGCTCGTTTGTATGACAGGTAGTGCTTTGAATCTCACCTTTGTTCCTACCAACAATTTTTATTTGCAAGAGCAGTATTGATTTTAAAGTAACCATGAGATTATGTAATACACAAATTCTTTTGCTGTGATTATCTATCCCTTAACCCCACCACAAGAAAAAAAAAAAAAATTGCTTCTCAGTTGGCACAAGTGGGAAAACCATGACCCCTGCTTGTGGGGTTAACTGCACAAATCAATATTTTTCCTTTTTACCTACATGTGGCCCTTGTTTATATTAGATGATTGACCACCTTGCTGTTATGAGCAGTGTCATCAATGCTTATGGGCCTTGTACTTCTCTTTGAAATTGTAGCACCTTCAGATCAAACCTTTTTAGTCTTTATAATGTTGCATTTTGTGCTGAAAACAGAATATCTTGATTCCTAGTTGTATCATCATAAGAATTTATTATAAGTTTTTCAAGGATTGTAGCTAGAAACACTAATGCTTGGTTGTTTGGAACCAAAAACCTCTATTAGGTTTTAGTTTGTTGGCAAATTCTTGTGTCAATACATGTGGTATGGATTGTTAAGTTGTAGGTTTTGGTTCAGAGTTGAGTTGGTGTCAAATGCAGTTCAAGAAAAGGCTGGAATTGAAGTTTTGAAGACTTTGATCGCAATTCGTTTGATCGAACCAGTTTGACAAGTTCTATACAAAAACTTGAAAGGTTCGATCGCAGTTTGTTTGATCGAAGTGGTACCACAGTTCACATACAAATTCCAGAGAGCTTCGAGCGCATGTTGGATCAAAGATGTGTATCAAGTTCCATACTAAACCCCGAGAGCTTCGATCATAAATTTGATCGTAGTTCGTTCGATTGAACACATGCAATCTTTTGAAACCCTAATGTTTGTTCAATCGAACTTGACCTTTGTTTGATTGAATTGGCCACATACTTATTTACTTCTTAGCCGACTTAGCCGACTTGGTCTTTAAAACCCAGTTTTCTCCCTACCTATATAAGTTTGTTGAGCCACGATTTTTCGTGAGGTGTGGAGGCCCTTATTCTTTATCCATGGAGAGTTACCAAACCTTCGAAGCCTAAATTGAAATACAAACCTCTCATTGTTCCTTATTAAACCACAAAAACCTTCAGCCATTGGAGTTTCGGGGTGCAGATGAAATTCTATAGAAGAAAGGCCATAGTACTGGATCTACTATGGTAGAAGACAAGCGGATTGTTTGTTGGGTACAAGTCAGTGTCTTTATGATACAAATATTGGGTAGAACCCACACTTAAAAACCGGCTTACAAGGTGAGGGTGCCAAATAGCTTATATACACATGGTTTAGATTAAACTTAACTCATGTGGGACACAAGGATCGTAATATACCACCACGCTTTTGAGCTGACATCCACGACGGCTAACTCTATTGACACTGACCCGATGGTAGTCCTTTCTCTTTTGGCGGCTCCACTTACCTATTAGTATTTTAATCCAGCTCATAGGTCATCTCCTACGTGACTCGAACCCGTAACGTGGTGTTTTTAGCTCTAATGCCAAATGATACAAACTTTGGGTAGAACTCACCCTTGAAAACCGACTTACAAGAAAATGGTACCCAAGAGCTTATATACACATGGTTAAGATTAAACTTAACCCATGTGGGACACAATGATCGTAACATACCACCACGCTTCAAAGGTTTTGTAAGTATAGATTGATTCTAAGATCTTGCATGGTCAATACCTCAATGTATTGGGTGATTACATGCAGTATTGTAGGAACACAACTCCTCAAGATGGAATTCATAATCTCATTAATAGGAATTAAATAAATAAGAAATATTCCATGGAGATAGATTTAATAGAAATTGATTATTCTGAAGTATCATGACTCATCATTGTAGTAAGAAGTTACAAAAATTAATATATTCAATAAAATTTGATTATAAGAGTATAATAATAATTAAGAGATTAAATCGGAGACTCATTTCTTCTATAGTGGAAAATTTCCTATGGTTGGTTGCCCCCGGAGTGGTTTTTCTTTTAATGAGTTCTTCAAAAGTTTCAACTTCGTTACCAAAATCCTGGTGTTGAATTTGTTTTATGATTTACGTGGTTTTGGTAATTATTTTTGTAGTTGGGAAAATTTTAATCTGTTGTGATTGTCTGCAAACACCTATTCAAACACTCCTCCCCCACCCCCCCCCCTCCCTCCCTGTAGGTGTTATTTAGGGTTATATTGCTGCATGCAAATTTCAAACTTGAAAGAAGTCTCCAATAATTTTAGAAATTCGGGATTTTTTTTTTCTTTTTGTTTTTCTATCTGAAGTTGAGTGACCCCCTCCCTCTCTCATTTAAGGGATCAGATCAAATAGAGGAATCACGTATGTCTGTTTTCCCCTCTTTTAATGACACACATGATGAAAATCTATGTTGAGAAAACAACCCATTAATTAAAAAAAAGGGGGGGGGGGGGGGGGGGGGGGGCTACTTTCCCTCTCATATATAGCATTGTACAAACAACCCTGGATTATGACTTAGAGATTCCAACACCAAAAGAAGTTGCTCAGTTCTCTCATTCACATTTTAAGATTATTCTCCCTGATTTAAAATTGACCAAATTCCTTAATTCTGGGAGCCACAATATTGCAGAAAAAAAAATAAAAAATTCTATTGACCTGAAATTTTTATATTAGAATAAGTAATGCGAGAAACTACATTTTTATCTCATAATGTTGATGTGGTAGTCCCAAGCAACCTTTGGATTAGTCATTGTTAAAAAAAAAAAAATTCCAAAGATTTGGTTGGAACTGCCACACAACTGTGACATCAACATTGTAGGATAAAAATGTAGTAGCTAGCATTTTTCTATTAGAATACACCAATTGGATACAGAAAATTTTCTATCAATATGAAATTGTAATATTAGAAGACACCAATTTGATAGAACAGAGCCAAGTACATAGGAAACTGCAAACTAGTATAAATAAGCTCACAAATTCTTAAAGCAGACGGACATTAAATGATGGTTGATCCATAGATTTATGTAAATTAAGTTGATTTATAGTGGGAAGTCTAATTTAATGTCAGATAGCCAAAGTCTACTCTAGTAGTTGGCCAGTGGACTATAATTATGTAACCTTTGATTCAGGTTGCTTCTGCTAAATTCTAAATCAGCCATCTGGACAATAAGACTTCACGTTTAACACCAATTCATTCATTTGGAACCTTAGAAAATAAGATGTTGGGTATCAACAATTCGTGTGGAGCTGAAAATAATTGACTCGGCAAGTTTGCAGCTAAAAGGTTATGGGATCTAAAACAATTGATCCTCCAAGGGGAGGGAGGGTGTAATACAAAGATTTAATGGTATGAGGAGGATTAGGGTTGGGTAGTAGGAGCGAATGAGTGTTATTCTGGAACTTGGATGTTTTCAGGCTAGAAAGGATTTTAGCTGTAGATTATGTCATAGTTTGCAGAAATGAAAGTACCTTGAAATGCATGAAAGCATGTAAGCTAATACAAGAACAAGAACAAGAGCATTGGTATAATGGGATATCCAAGCCACTTTAAACTGTACTGTATAGTCACCACATGCACGTTTTTGGTGCTTTCATGAATGAGGTGGCAATTGAAGACATATTCTGGGCAGGTAACTATTTCTGAAAGAGCATGGCTTCGTGGTGCTAAGATTTTTGGAAAAAAGATTCTATTGAAATGTAGAAATGAACAGAAAGATTTGGAAGATGGGTTCTATATAAGAGAACAGGCACGCGCACTCAGAAAAACTTTCCAATTCACCAAGAATGACACTTGCCTATTTACCCCTATAATTTTAACTAGAAATGGGGATAAAACTGCTATTTGTCCGAATCTAGGCACAAAAGATGGGAATTGTTTACTCATGGTAGTTCTGCTATTCCTTTGGACTTCCTGGGTTTCTCATGTTTGGGCTTTTGTTCTGTAATCTGCTCGTACAAACAATAATGGCGGTCTGTCATTTCCCTTTGTGCTAAATCATCAGGCTAAAGAAAGGAAATCAATTCGTTACTGATGATTTTTGGGTAAGCTTTATCTGCCAAAATAGATTAATTACAGGTATGTTTAAACTCATTAGTTTCTTTCTTTATTTCCAGGGCTGCTTTCATGTGTGGGAGGGAACCCAACTTTGAGCTTTCGGAGGAGGAGAAGCAAGAACTTAGGAAATTCAAGTGGGAAGAATTCTTGGCAATAACTCGTCATGCAATAACTAGTAAAAGTAATCTTTCCGGCTAGACTGTTTCATAATTATCTTCAGGGTTCATCTATCCAATATTTGACTGGTTTCCTTTTTTTAAAATTCAGAACACAAGAGAAGGCTCGGGCCAGGCTTGCAGCGGAGTTCTGAGTCTTCCTTGCAGAACAGTGAATGGGATGGCAAGCATGAAGTCAATGGTCTTTCGGCTTCAGAAGATGTGGAGCCAGACACATCACCATCTTGAAAATAATGAAGCAAGAAGGCTGGATTTTCCAGTTCTAAAGGTAAAAGTTATAGCTGATAGGCCTCCAATTTTTGGTGTATAAAGGCCCCTATTAGGGTAGTCGTCGTAGATTTCTTTGTCTCTCGGTAAGCAAATCCTTAATTATTTTTACCCAATAAAGAGTTCATATTAGCTGTAATATAGTTATTAACACCATCATCCTTAATCTTATGTACTCAAGCAGAGCGCTATAATTCTTTTTCCCCATAGTGGAAAGCTTAACTATAATTCCTCATTACATGCCGTTCATTTATAGACAGACTCCAACCTAGTTTGATAGAAAACTCTGTCCTTTTATTTAGAGCTGCCTGAGAAATTTTGTTCCAAAGAGGATAAGTTTCTTCCTGCAGTAAATTTGTTTATGATTGGATATCAAAGATTGTGACTGAAGGATAATTGGTGACGAATCCAAGCGTCCTTATGAAGGCAAAGGCTTGGGTAAAAATCTTAAATCGATTTGTTTAACTGCCAAATTTGAAAGCAAATCAAGATTCTGGGGTTATTCTTTTTCTCTAAAAGAATTGCGTTCATCTTAATGTTTTAAATTTGAATGGTTTCTCTTTTTTGGTTCCTTATTTGTTTGAGGGCTATTAAAGCAATTTGATTTACAATGACATGCACAGCACCTTCATCATTTGTTTAACACTCAAATAGTCGGGTCCAATATTACGATACTAAGTGTTTCACATTGCTAAAGTCTAATTTTAATGATGATTATAATGTGTATATAAGTTTTTGAACACCTATTTTCTTGCAAGCCGGTTCAAGGGTGATTTTTACCCGAGATTTGATACCAAATATTTGCTACATTTGGTAACAAATCGAAACATCCCGTCATAGGTTCGAGTCTGGAGTGACATATGTGGGGAGTAGTCTGCCGTGGACGTCGAATTTGAAAATGTGGTAGTATGTTACGAATCATAAAATCGAAATACAGATTCAATGAATAGTCTTCGATGACCAATGTTGTCAATTTGATCGTTTGGAAACTGCCAAAAACCCAACAGATGCATAGATAAACATCTTTTAATTTTGGTTTAAATTAATGAAGTCAAATAACTCTCTTTTTACTTAAATTTAAATGATGGATAGTAGCGCTATATAGAGAAAATAGAACATAAAATAAAATTTTTAAAGCACCAAAGAAATAATAGAATTTCTAAATTTTTTTACTGCTACATTATTTATCGTACACAAACTATTAACGATGGATGTAATTAAGTTGAGTCGAATCGAGTAGTAAATGTTCAAGCTTGATTTAAACACTAGTTGATTTCAAGCTTATTACCGAGTTAAATAATTTGGTCAAACTCGATTCATTTATTTTTTGAACAAACTCTAGTTTGTTTAGGACTTGCTTAATTAATTTATTCATTCATTATATAAAGTAAAAATCATGATTGTGTTTTTTTTTTTTTGTTGGTAAAATCATGCTAATCATAAGTTACTTAATTATTTGGGGAAACCATATTTACCCCCCTCAATCTACTACCCTTGTTGCAATGTCTTCTCGATCTTTAAATTTTGTTAATGTACCTTATTGATTTACTATTTGAGTTGCAATGTCTCCCTTGATACCCTTGAAATGACAAAAATAATCTATATTAAAAAAAGAAGAAGAAAAAGACGCATAGCATGACCTGGTGACCCTTGGCCTCGTTATGATGAGTTAGTAATATGTATATTATAGAGGGTATTGTTGTCATTTTCACTTGTAGAAGGAGGACATTGTAATCTCAACGGTAGATTAATAAAGTATATTAATCAAATCTAAAGATTGTGGGAACATTGCAAATTGAATGGTAGATTGAGAGAGTAAGTGTAATTTTTCCTAACTTTTTTAAGATTTTATTATTTGAATTAATTAGATATATTAACTCGAATCTTAAATAATCTTATCTTGAATATGTGATTCTATATGTATGTTTTATAGTGTGTGTCTATATATATATATATATATATATATACCAAAACTTACAATCATAACCATTTAAAATACTAGGAAGAGATTTTTTTTTTAAAAAATAAAATAAAATTTAAGATGTTCTTGTTACAAAGTTAGAAATAATACAATAAAAAAAAATAATAAAAATAAAGATATACGAGCTTATACAAATTAAGTCAAATTTATACAAGTTCGGCTAATTTAATAAACAAGTCTAAATTTATAGTATTATTATAATAATGAATCAAACTCTTATAAAATTATAGTATTTAAGCTCGATTAGCATAATAAAGAATCAAATTTGAATCGAGATTATATGAATCGAGTTGGACCGGTTAACGAATTGGATCCTACCGTTGACACTAATACGTGAAAAATGAATAAAAGTATAAAACCATGCTTCAGCTTCCTTGCAGGTTGGTTTTAAAAGCCACAATATTTCGGAAACCCTGAATAAAACCCGGCCCGGAAGAGCTGGACCATTACCAGCACCGTTATGTCCACCGCTTCCGTTTGCAAGATCATTGCTAGCATTCGCTGAAGCATTAACTGACCAAAACAAAGCGAACTTTCATTTTCTCTTTTGTTGAAAAGAACAATGGCTTCGGAGGAGTCAAAGCCCCTAGAAGGAGAGGCTTCATCGTCGTCTTTGTCCTCCGATAGCTGGAAGGAGCGCATCTTCATCCCTACTCTCCTGGCAGGTCTCATTTCCTCTATTTCGCATCTGTTTGGTTGCCGAGAAAACATCTGAAACAAGAAGAAAGTTCTTAAATTTTAGGTTTTGTGTTACTTTTTTGTTGAAAACTTGAGAGACCCATTATTCCTAAACCATTTTTTTTTGTATTGGGTGCGTGCACTTGGATATAGGTAGGCTCAGAATAATGAGAAAATTTATATGGTATTGAATTTATGAAATTGGGATTTTATTTTTTTATTTTTTGGTGGATTTGGCAGGGATTGTTGGCGGAGGAGCTGGGTTGATGTCGAGGCATCGGAAAGTTCACGGTCTCAAAAACATATCTGCTACTTATGCTACTAATCTCGCCATTGTCACCGGTTGCTATTGCGGTAAGTTATTTTTATTTTCATTTTTTGTGTCCGGTCTCAAGCTTTATAGAACTTTCAGTGACGTGATTATGTTGGATTATCGGTCTCTTTATGTGTTTACTTAGTTTTATTTATTCATGTAAGGATCTTTTGAAACCCCTGAAATTTGAACTGCTACAATTGTCTTCCGCGTAAAGTTCAGTGTCATACATTACATGCCAACTATCATCTTACAGTTTGGTGTTGGTTGGCTCAACTGGTAAAGTCTTTTGTCATAGAACAAGGGAATTGAGATCAAATCCCGCATTCACCAGGGGTGAGGAGTTCAAGGGAAGGGAGAGGGCCACCTCCTATGTGCAGCCATAGGCCCAATAGGTCTCCAATGGACAATAAAAAAACCATTGTCTTAGAATTCGATGAGTTGTGACAAGCTTTGTTGGACCCCCTCCGAAAGAGGATTGTTTGATGTTAGATCTTTCTACAACGTCTTTGTCCCTCATGATGATTCCCTCTTCCCTTGGAAGTATTTGGCAGATTAAGGTTTCTTTGAGAGTGCCTTTCTTTGCTTGGTCAACCTCCCTAGGGAAGATCTTTACTTTGGATAACATAGGGAAGCGACTTGTCACTGTGGTCGATTGGTGCTTTGTGAGAGGAGCGGAGAGTCTGTGGATCATCTTCTTTTCCATTATGAGGTTGTTGTGCCTTATGGAGTGCCACCTTCAGTTGTGTTGGGTCGTCTTGGGTTATGCCTAAACGAGTAGTAGACTTTTTTGCTTGTTGGAGGGGGTTGTATGGTAGTTCTTAGAGTGTAGTTGTGTGGAAGACGGTGCTTTTATGCCTTTTGTGGTGTCTTTGAAGGGAAATAAATTATACAAATTTTGAGGAGCGCGAGAGGACGGTGGTGGAACTTAAGTCTTTCTTCTTCAATACTCTTTACCTTTGGACAACTATGTTTGTCTATCTAATTTGCTTAGTATTCATAATATTTTTTTTTTAATAATGTTCCTATTTCTAGCTCGGTATTTCTCTTGTGTGCTTCCTGTGGACTTGAGTTGTTCTTTTTCGCTTTTTAATAATACTTCGATTATATATATATAGCAAAAGCCAAAAATTCATACCCCTGGTTATGGTTATATATCCCATTTATTTCAGTGGCTCCACTCAGGATCATGACTTTGCATCTTGAAATGGTATGAAATAATTACGCAAGCATGAGCTGTTTCTGTATTGGTACCTTTAACATTGTGTCCCTTGATGAGTTGGTATTGCCAAAAGCATTGCAACTTGGTTTTCTTGCAAACATAATGCTCATTTTGCCAATTTGGAAGCAGTCGCTATTATTTGCTTGAAAATGTATGTTTTGCTAGTTTTACCCAACTATTGGTCAATGCCTGGAAGTTTGCATTTAGAGCTTCCGGTTCTTTCTTGTTTTGTGAATCATCTTTAGGATCTTGGTTTTCTGTTGAAGCCGAATGAGAATTCTAGAATATCTTTACTCAACTAATAGGGCTGTAGTTAGTAAATCTGGATGTAGAGCTTTCCATCTGTTAGAGTATATTGTAGACTTTTGCAGACTATTCTGGTCTTAGATACCAAGACAATGTAGAACAAAAGGATTACCTAATTTCAGAAACCAAACCATCTCCCCCGTCCCCCCACCAAAAAAATAAAATAAAGACTTAGCTGATGAGCCGGTTGGTTTGAGAAGGGGTGAGAATATAGGCATTTCTTTTCAAACCAATCTACTCATCAGGTAAGTCTTTTGTTTAAAAGACTATAGGCTTGCCGCATCTCTAGACTCATGTATATTGTAGAGTTCAATGAGCGTTTAAAGTTTTCTAGTGGTCACACTATCTAAGAACTACCTATGTCTCTCCATTTTCAATCTCTAAGAATTATTTATCTTATTGACATTGTATTCTCTTCATTGGGTTGTGTTATTGCCTTGCGAATATCTAAGTAAGAAGAATTGAAGGAATAATCTAGGTAGAACTTTAGAGTGGAGGAATGGCCTGAAAGCAGGTGTTCCATGTGATCCAGGAGCAACATACTTCAAAATACGTATACTCTAGCTTTATTACTGCAGCTGGGTTACTAATTGGATTTGATATGAGTGCCTTTTTTCCTCAACTTTTTATGGTAGGCTTATTGCCCTTTGCACTTTTAATGATATTTCGATTACTTATAGGAAAAAAAAAAAATTATGGGCATACCGAGGAGCAACATTTTCAAATATGGTATACTCGAACATTACTACTTCAGCTAATTACTCAGAGGATTTGATTTCGGTGTTTTTTATATTGTTTTATGGGTGTACTAACAAGAGAAGGGTAAAATTCACCTTGGGGTTGAGATATACTGTTATTAAGGTTTTAGAGTTTTATTGTGTATTTGATTTGACAGGAGCACGTGAGTTTGTGAGAGCAACTCGGAAAACTGGACCTGATGATCTATTGAACTCTGCAATTGCGGGCTTCGGTACTGGTGCTCTGCTTGGGCGTATTCAAGGTTAAAATTCCATGAATCTCTCTCTCTCTCTCTCTCTCTCTCTCTCTCTCCCTCCCAACTCTTGGTGTGTGGGTGGGTGTGTATATATGTTTATATATATTGTTCTTTGTCAAACTGCTGTGGGAACAATCATCTGCTTGTTGTAAACAGGATCAAACATTGAACAATTCTTGTTGCTTTTGTCTAATGTGTGTTACATAACAAATTTGCCTTGCAATATCTAAGTTGTTAGCCTGGAATTCTATTTCATATTTTTCTGTATTTTAAAACTAGTAGAGATGAATGAACTGAATTTGAGCTTTAAGTAGTCGTCTACATGGGACAGGAAAATCCAATAATTCTGTGGAAACTTAAATTGAGCTAGAACATCGTCATTGGAATTGAAACTTTGTCCAGATGGTTGTCTTGTAAAGCATTGTCAAATGGTTAATGTGTGTTTATGGAGAGGATGCTAGGGGCGTGGGATAGAGGGCTGGGGGGAGGGGACATTGTAGTGAATGGTGATGTGCAGGTACATCGACCATGGTGCACTCAAGCACTAAGGAGGCTATTGATTTTAGGGGAAAAATATTTTTTGGCCCCCAAACTCGACTCCTTTTTTCATTTATGCCTCCAAATGACCAAGTATGACACTTAAGACACGTCAAAGCACCATTGTTTGTCAAAAAAGCTCCTCTGTCAGGATCGGGCGTTAAAATGAATGGAAAAGTGGTCACTGTTACCCTTTACTGCTTTTTTCCCACTCAAGTAAGTTGGTTTTTTCTTTGGCATGTTAGGTGGTCATTTAGGTGCTTACCGTTACTCGATCATCTTTGCTATTGCTGGGACAGCAGCGGATTTTGCAACGCTTAGACTAAGCCCTCTCGTGAGAAGTTACTGTGAATCTATATTTGGGAATAACGGGAGTTCACAGAAGGGTGATTGGTTGAAATTGCCAGAGTGGTCCCCTATCCGAGTGCTTGATGAGGAAGCTGTTGCTGCAAAACAAGCCCGGGAACAACAGCTCTATGCACAAAGGGTGGAACTCGGCAAATTGAGCAAAGAAGAATCTTGAGAACATCTTGTTTTTTGTGCTTGTTTCTCCAGCTCATTGGAAATGGCGTCAGTAGACAGTTTTGACGAAGTTGGTTTGTTTATCTCAGCAATTTCCCATTCAATTGATGATCTTGCAGCAAGTCCTATCTAAATTTGTCCTAGTAATGTTCTTGGAATGCAAAGGAGATCATCAGATGTGTATACTAAAACAATTCAGAAAATTTCCTGGCAAATAAATGGTCGAAATAATTTTTTCTCATTCCTGGAATATGCCATTTTGAAGGCAATTAATTCTGATAGTGAAATTGTGCTTTTGCAGCTTTGAATATAATGTTAGAAATTATATTTTTATTTCACAATTATCTTAATTTTTATTTTACATTTAATATTGATGTAGCAGTCACAACTAATTTTGGTTGCCTAGGTCATTCCAGCAACAACTATCCCTTGCCCCTGGGGTGGGGGGTAGCTCCCCCGGCCTTCTTCCTCCTTTAGCGAGGCAGGGGTAGCTGTGTCACCCTTGCCTTGTGGGATGAGGTTCGGTAGCTAAGCTGCCCCTCCCTTTATTTTTTAGATTTTAATTTTTTAAATTTAATCTTTTTAGTATTTATTTTTTAATAAATAAATAATTACTATTTCAATATGATGCGATAAAAATGTTGACGTGGCTTAACGAATGTCACATTATTGGACCGAAACAAAGGACCCATTTGAAATCCGTGAAAAAGCTTAGCAGTCAATTACAATTTTAAAAAATAAAAATAAATAAATAATCAAGAAATGATTGCAAATGACGCATTTACTCATGGATTAATTTTAGATTTACCCCCTTCTTTTTTTTGCCATGTGTCAAGTTGAGGTGGCACTTTTATACACAGCTATTTTATTGGGCTCTTATACCTATAAAAATCCTAACAGATATACAGAGAGAGGTATTTGATAATAAAGGACACTTTAAAGAGTAATTTGATCAATTTTAAACTTTATAAAAAGTAATTTGATAAAAGATTAAACCCAATCTCTATCGTATTTTTCTCATAAAATTTTGAGGGGAAACTCCATTTACTCATCTCAATCTACCATCCAACTTGCAACACCCCCATAACCTTTTAATACGGCTAATGTATATTACTCATATAACATTTGGGTTGCAATGTGTTCAGCAACTTAGAACAAAAAAAATACCATGGTTAAAAATTCTGAAAAAAGACAATAGAAAAAAGGCATTACCTCGGTCTACTCTTTATATTTATATTCCTTTTTTTATACATGGCATTTTTGTTATTTTAGGGGCAGAAAGAGATCTTTGTAACCCCAATGGTAAAAATTGGTATGGAACATTAACCAAATCAAAGATTGGGAACATTGTAAATTGTTTGATAGACCGAAGGGTAAGTGCAGTTTTCCCAAATTTTAATGTCTGTTTCTCTTACCTTTGTGTGTCAGATTTAAAAATCTGGTGGACTAAGTCGTTCATAGATTTTTTTTTTATTTGTTTAATAGGTAAGTTGTTCATAGATTTAGTTCCCATCTTCCATTTTTCCTGAACACCAAAGGATGACCGTTAAGCAGCTGAATGGAGGCGCGCACGTCCACACACTCTTGTTTTGCAGACAGATATGCATAGCTTGCGTGCCAACAAACAAGCTCGAGCTTGTGTCTCCAGCAACAAGAGATCTCGAATTAACATCGCTTCTCCAGCACAAAGCCCAGCTTAATAATGCATTAGTATTTGCTACAGCCTATATTAGAATTGTTGATCCTAAAAGCCTCGTGTAATGCTTTTAGCATCTAACATAATGGATGTTCTTGGTCCCCAAAAGAAGAGCCCAGAGAAAGGAAAATGAAATGGTAGTTACTAGTTAGATGTCAATCTCCATCTTGTAAATCCCAAAGCTTCTTTCAGTCTTGTGAAGTTGCAAATTAGTAAATATAGTCATTTAAAAGGGTTGGTGATTTGGACCTGGATCCCCCTACAATTGGGGATCCCGGAAATTCTCCATTTCTCCCCGCACCTTCAATTGGGCAAGGAGCAAAAGCAGAGAGCCCACTACATGAGCAATTTAGCTTGCTCCTCCTCCCCTTTGGACAGTCAATTGTAGGGAATCTCAATCCTGGTGATTTGGGGAATTGGTGTATCTTATAATGCTAGAAACAACTAACCATCTGTAGTTTCTAATGTATCGGGGTCATACATAACTGGCCACTTTTGAATCATTCATGGATCCGAGTCTTTACATGAAACCAGAATTGACCAGGCTTGAGTCCATGCATTTTAAGAAGTACAAGGGTTTACATGAAACCAGAAATCTGAATTGACCAGGTCTTCATGACCTACCCAGCCCCGGAACCCCACGAAAGAATAAAAAGAACAAACATTTAATGGAATATGTTCTGGGAAGCCAAAAGATGAGCAGTTGAACCCTTTTTGTTTCGTTTAATCACTCCAAAAATGATGCCTTTTACTTTAAAATTAGATTACGGGCAAGACATGCAAAACTGTTTCAAATCAACAGGGCAATCATTAAAAAACATGTTGGAAGGGTGTAGACAAATTGATATGACTAGAAAACTTCATCTACAAAAACTTCATGTCAATAAACAATATCTTAAACAACAGCAAAATAATTCAGATTTGTGCTTGTCATCTACATGTATTTAACAGGCTCCTACCTAAAGCTCAACATTGCTGCTTGAAAACATTTCACAACAATAGCAGCGAAGTTAAAAATCAGCATTTTTGTCACTTACCAGATAAACTTCAAGATAATCAATAGGATCACGGAAGCAACCTTTGATGTCTCCTCGTTTTATGAAAGCAGTGAGACAAGAGAGACAAACTCAAGTGTTATCCGACCCTTAGACCTCGTGTTGATGACAAAGTGTTCAGGATATTTCCTAAGCAACATGAGCAAGCCATACCAAGGTTTCCCCTTGGATTCGACACCAGGCCAATCCTCAGATGTGAGATATCTCCTTACTCGACTATGATGCCAGACATTAGCATATTTATCCACCAGCTGACCAAGAATAGAACGATAAAGTTAAGGGTATATTCTGAACAAAACCAGAAATATAGGTCAGTATAAGGGGAAAAAAAAGCTATTCATATTAGTTCCTGTTCTAAAGAAGGGTAGCTTAATAGAAATAATATACAGAACAACACTAAAGATTATTATCAAAAAGTCAATATCTTTAAATTTTTTCTCATAAGAATCAAAACTTGCTAGAAACCATGTTATAACAACATCCTTGGGACACTCAAAATGGAATGTTAAAATCCAATCTTATTGTAGCAAGAGATAGTGCTCGAGAAACTGGGTATATGCTAAATGCCAAAAGTAGTAGCCACAACCCTACAATTCAAACCACCTTATAAAATCATCTGATTGTCAGAGGCCCAAATTTCAAATTTTCTCTTAATTCAATGATAGAATTTTAAGTTAGTACCCAAATATTAAAGATTTGGCGGCCAAACCTATAATATTTTTTTTTATAAGTAAAATATATTTCAAAAAGAGCGGGGGGGGGGGGGGGGGGGGGGGGGGGGGGGGCACAAGATAAGACGGCAAGTAAATCTGTATTTCAGGCAAGTTAATCAAATAGTAAAATCTGAATTATGCACGAATTACTTCTTGATGTTGAGAGTTGCATGCATGAAAAAGACAGGCAAATAAGTTGGCAAGGCATTGTATCTTGCAATGGCAAGTACGCATGGTCAGTAATCCAAAGATGTACCGGGTGGGTTTCAACACAAATTTGTTTGCCCTGTGTCCTTTTGTTGTATCTTGCAATGGCAAAAAATATAATTACATTATACTGCTTAAAATTTTTGACAACCAAACAATTCGTAACCATTCTCCAGCATAATTTGTGAACATGGCTTCCACAAATTTAACAGAATGCTATCTTCCTGCCAAAGCCTTTGCAGTATGGAAGAGAAAGCATGACATCTAATAGGGAGGTGCTCACTTGCTGTAGCGGGGAGTGCTTCTTGAGGGTTCGGGTTTGAGGGATTTTGGTATTTGAGGGTTTGTTGGGTTTCTTACTTTTTGTGAGCTGCTTTGGCTGTTCTTGTGTATACTTCATGTGTATTTAGGGGCGCCTTACGATTTTTTAATAAAACTTTATTACTTATCAAAAAATCTAATAGGGAGGTGCAGGGTAAGGTGTTCAATTTAACAGAATGCCATCTTTCAGGTTTTGTCAACATAAAACCAGAAAATTATTGTGCTGCAACCACCAAAGTAGGGGGTCTCCCACCACATCATCCATGGCCAAATTTTATTAGGCACCTGGTGGAACCTGATAATGAGAAGCATGTAAATATATAACTTGACTCTATTTAGTTATCAAGCATTCAGTGGATAGAAAAGGTCAAGACCCTTAGAACCAACATCCAAGCAGTAAAAGTCTAAGCCATTTCATGCAAAAAATGCTGAAGGGTAAGACCGTATCCAAGCCACCTCTCCCAGGACCTCACTTATGTGGTATCAGCACTGACAATGGCCCTATACAAGCAGTAAAATAATCAATAGAGAACAGTTGGTCAAAACTAACCACAGCATGAAGTCTCTCCATAGCCATCCATTCTCCAGGACCACAAATATCTGAGAGTGCAGTAGCTACAGATGATACAACATCCTTTTCTTCCAACTGAATAAGTTGGTTATTGTCAGCTTCTCGATCAACCCTTGCTCTTCCCTCTGCTTTCTTCTCTGCAGGAATTGGAGGCAATGCCATGCCAATTAAAGAGTATTATGTAGTTGCTATAGTTGTATCAAAATGTATGAAGGCATTTGGAATTAAGGAGGAAGGGAGAGAGAGAGAGAGAGAGAGTATCAAACCAACTATTTAGTAGTTCAATTTGACAAGGAAGATATCAATAAAGAAACAAAATTTCAGGATTGTTGCTCTAATCATAAAAGAAATAGAATCAGTGTAATCAATAACCCATTACTTTTGTCAGTACTTCTCAGAATGTATAATAAAAACTCAATTATCTAATACTTCTATATATTTTTAGCCAAAAATCACCAACTATAAGTCCTAGCAAAAACGATCAAGCATGAGGACCAGGAAAGGTTAATACCAAAAAAATCAGGCTTGAGTTATGATAGATTGGACACCAAGAACTGATCCATCTCGTCCAGATCTAGTTAAAAATGAGAAATAATGATTCTTAAAGACTTAATGAAGGGTAACAATGTAATCCACCAATGAACAGAACATATAAAAACCTTTAGTATGGTAAGCCCCAAACATGAGTTGCTGGATGATGTCTTTTTGATTTCATATTCTATATGCTAATAACAAAGTACCTTTTTATATGTGTTCAAAATCTCTGCTTACTGATATTCATAAAAGTAAAAAAAAAAAAAAAAAAAAAAAAAAAAAAAAAAAAAAATCTCTGCTTACTGATTCTAACATGTGTTCGGTATCATTATTACGTCCATGAATAAGCAAAACTTTTTGTCACCAATAGGGTGACATAGTGGGTCCAAGACCCTGCAGATATGTGACTGTAAATTACCAATCAAAAGACGAAATCCTACAAAACAAACTGATGCATTCTCTATGAAAATGCAACATACAATTTCATTCAACACCTTTCAAAATAGATGCATCAGGGAAAACCATTATAGTGCTAAACTCCAAACGCAGCAGTCAGGAAATTAAAACTGAGAATGGGGTGAGAGTAGCAAGCATGTATTAAATACCCATATATAGGTACTAGCAACAGTGGGTGCAAAGTGCTCATCAATACCGACAGTCACCTCAGGTGGATCCATACAGACAAGGCTAAATGTGGATTGACATTGTCATTCATAAGTAAACTTGTAACAACTATCAATAATCTGAAAATAACTTGGCATATCAAGAAACATATTATGAATACCTATACCAACCCAATGACAAATGAATACTCTCTCTCTCGCTCTCGCTCCCCCCCCCCCCCTCTCTCTCTCTCTCTCTCTCTCTCAAAGAGAAAAGAAACTGTATTCTTTAAGTTGATCTCGTGTATTACTTTACCAAATAATAAACAAAAACAAGAAAATCTATGATTAAGGCAGAAAGGAATGTTCAGTATCCTGTTTTACTGATATTTTTTTGAAGTTAGCATTCAACAAAACCAAATTGCAGAAAGTCTGGCTGAAGAGGGCCCAATGTTCAGTAGTCAGAATCTAATGCCATGATAACACGCAAGACCAGTACCCCAATTACAGATTAAAAACACGAAATTGTCTTCAAAAAAGATCATGACACATCAAATCCAGAAAAAAAAATATTATAGCACAGTTAGAATCCAACACATAATAAGAAAATTATAGCTCAATTGATCAATCAAGAGATATTATATAAAATACGTACAGATTTCAGATAGAATAGGGGTTCAAAAGTCAAACTAAGTGATTGATCAAGGGAGAAAAATGCAGTTCAGTTGGCAGAAAAAGCAAGAGAAAACTGGGAAATTTACTAACAAGCAAGTATAAACAGCCAGATGCCAACAGTTCTAATTATAAAGATTCTAGGATCCTATCAACTATACTATCATGTTCATACTGAACCACTAATTCTTCATGTGAATTTAATCAAAATATAATTAACGGCCTCGGGCTCAGAATCGGACAAACGCTGTTTATACGAACTTGTTTAATAAAAACTTAAGGAACTCATCTTGTTTGCAAGAGAAAAACAAAATATTATTATACAAGTCTGACAAACAGAGCCTGGAAAATTCATTTGAAGGACATGTTCTTGCTGAGGACCTCAAGGGAAAATCAGAAAATTGTAGAAGATATATGTGGATGGCAGGAGATATTCAGGCCACCACCAGGCTGAGATGTGCAAATCAATAGTGGATTTCTTGAAGTTGCAACCCGAGAGAATCGAGTAGGTCTACACTTGGTACTCAAAATCCTTCCCCTGAAGCTACAAACCCAGCCACAAGGCTCACAACACCACTGCCTGAGGTGCCCATTAATATCTCTGTGCCTATGATTCTAGAGAGAGAGAGAGAGATGGCAGATAGAAAAAACAAAAAAGATGCAAAACAATCACTCCCAAATGCTGAAGAAGGATAAGTAAATTTCTTTTTCATTACTTGAAAGATGTTGAAAATATTTGTAAGAAGTATGTTAAATAAATCGCTCATTGCAGCTGTCAAGAGTCTTCACCAGTCAAGTTTTGATTTATTTTTTACTCAATGATTCTGAGGTCATCAAGCAAGAAATCTACCACAGGAATAAGGTCACATAATTGTTAAGGGTCACAAGTATAAGCTTTGGCTTGTCTTCCTTGCTTAGTTCCACACACTGCCCAAAGCCATTTGGATCACGTAACTGGCATCACAGCATAAATGGAGAGCATCCAAGATTTCTTTATTCTAGACCACATCACATAACAGTTTGACTATCAGTAATAATGAATAAAGGTACTCTGAGGCATTCCTCCACTTTGCATCTACCATTTTTATCTCCATCCTCATACCAGTAAAATACATAGTATTGTACAGCCGAACCCACATATTGTTCTCACAATTTCTTCACTTTGTGCTGGAAACAAAACTTTTCTGATTCATTTGAAGTTTACAATTATTTGCAATTAGCACCATACCATTACACGTTTGTCATTTTTGACTCGAGTGTTTTAAGCTTGCCATGATGGTTTCCTGAATGGAGGTAGGTTCTAATCTATGTATGCTTGTTTATATAAGCGAATGGTAAAAATCACAAGTGCACATGCTCAAACTGGCATGCTGTAAAGCAGTTGAATTTTGAACCTGATATTGAAGATATTGATCTAATTTGGTTTTTGATACATTTCTGCATTATTTACATATCTCTGACTTTGTACATGAACACAACCCAGGGACTCTAAAATCAACAACTGTAGCCATTTCCAACCAAAACCCTACAATCTACGTGGAGACTAAACAACAGAACAGTACCAACCTCACCACTCATATTTCACAGCAAAATCCTACAAGTACGACACCACTAACAATATCAACAATGCTACAATAAGACGGGGTAAGCCTTGGCCTTAAGCTAAGGGCTTTAAGCCTAATTCTTGATGACCCCAATCGTTTAAACACCTACACAAAACAATCATAACAATATCATTGGTTCATAAACCATCAAAAGCACATCCTTCCAACAAGCACAGAGTAAACACCATCTAAACATAAACAGAGAAGCATATGCAATTAACGGAATGCTGAAAAACTAACCCAATGCTCCGGCCTTACCGCCCGAACCACCGGCGCCACTATACCCGTACCCTTCGAACCCTTCTCTCCTCAGCTTCTTCGCACCACCACTTCCATCGTCGTCGTCGTACTCGTCGTCCTCATAGAAATCCCTCCCCCTCCCCTTCTTCACCGCCTGCGGCGGCCCCGCCAGATGAAAATTCGGGTAGTGTGCGGCGGGGGCGGGCGGAGTCACGTAGTGGCGGGGAGCGAGAGCGCCGCCGAGAATGCTGCGAACCGGGAGGAGGAAGTAGAACTCCTTGTCGCCGATCTGGAGGAGGTCCTGGGAATCGAGCTTGACGGGGGGATTGCCGGGGAGGTGGAGGACGCCCTCGACGAAGCAGCCGTTCTTGCCAAGGACCTCGAGGGCGAAGCGGCGGCGAGCGAAGTCGTAGAAGATGCGGGCGTGGTGGCGCGAGATGTTCATGCCGCCGCCGAGGCTGGACAGGTCCACGTCAACCGTCGACTTCTTGGAATTGCGGCCCAGAATGATCGAGTAGGTCTGCATGTAGTACTCGAAGTCCTCCCCTTGCAGCTTCGCGAACCCGGCCTCCACGTCGCCGCCCGTCGCCCCCATCGCCGTTCCTCCGACAAACTGGGATCGATTGAAAATGTGGGAGGGACTCCCGATTGGGGATTTTCTTGAGCTGTGCTTGATTCCTCGTCGCAATAATTTAATATTTTCTCCAATAGTAAACCAAAAACAAATAAAAATGGTGCTTTTTTTTTTTTTTTTTTTTTCTATGTGAATTTATATTTGGACGTAAAAACCAATTTTCCATTGACATACATTCGACGGGACAGATCGTAGAAATTTCTCCGAGTCATATTGAAATTTGTTTATTTTCAAAACTAAAACTATAAAATGCTTTCAAATTTTCAATAAAAGTATTATAAAACCGCTTTTATCAAGTTAATTTAAATTGAAATTAAAAGAGTAATATAAAAAGGACAAAGTTTCTTGTGATATAAATGTAAAAAATATTGTTTTTATGTTTTAAAAAATAATTATATTTTGAACTATTTGCTGGTGTATTTGTATTGAAAACAATAAAAAATAAAAAATAAATAAATATGACCTTATTGTGTCATGAAAATCTTCACCTAAAAGATAAATTTAAGGAAAATGTTAGATTTACAACACCAACACAACTACTACACAACAACCCCTCACATGAGGGTGGGCCCCATACACTGGAGCCCACCCTCATGTGAGGGGTTGTTGTGCACTTGTTGTGATGGTGTAGTGCAGGAATCAAATCCCTAAATTTAAAAAAAAAAAAGAAAATGTCAATATAAATAAACAAAACAAGCAAATAAACACAACACATACCGCTTGAAGAAGGGGAAATGCTAAACCCACAACTCCATCACAACTCCACTCACAATGGTGTGGGGCCTACACACATGAACCCCACACCATTGTGGATGGAGTTGTGAAGGGGTTGTACCCCAATCATCTCCTTTGAAAAAGTGCTGAATAGTATATCTAACTGTACAAATAATGTAGATTTAAAAAAAAAAAAAAAGGGTACAAAATGATGTATGATGTTATACCTATCAAAAAAAAAAATGATATATGATGTTATGTGATAAATATATTAACATGTCATTAAAAAAAATTAAAAAATTTAGTATTATTTACACATTAGAAAAAGTTGAAAAACAAAAGTGAAATGGAGATCCTCCCCTACCCTTCATTGAACTTTCTTCTTTCACTAAGGACAAAAATAAATAAATAAATAAAAAGAAGAGTAAAGAGACATACTTAATTGTGCATTTCTGATTTATAAAAAAAAATTAATAAAAAAATTGTGCATTTCTTCTTTGGCATATGACTTTCGGCAGCATTTGATGCGTTTATTCGCATTTATGTTTTGATGTTGATCAATATTTTTAATTATCACAATCTTAATTTGCTTTTGTACTTCAAAATTGGTCACATTTCTAAATGCCATATTCGGATAATGATGATAATTGTTAAGGAATATTCCTCCCCTACCCAAGATGGGGCCAGATTTGCCCTCCAAGTGGAATTTCGAACCCCGGAAAGGATTAGTCCCCAGACATGAACCTTGGTCGTAGGAAGCCTTCAATATTTATGAGACCAGTCAAATCAAGTTAGAGAAGGTATCAAACGTCCCCATTGGGCCTTGTGCTTGACGGTGGTAAAATGGACATATAGCATGCAATGATATAAAAGGGAGTACAAAAAATTATTTGAGACAGAATCTATGATCATTCTCTCTCTCTCTCTCTCCTCTTCATGTAGACACTTAACTGACTTGATCGTCGGAGGAGGCTCCGACGGCCAACCCCCCGCGGGCCTTTCTTGTTTTGCAGGCCAAGACCCAGACGAAGGGATGTCCCTGATGTCGCCACGTCACCGGACTGAAAATTGCATCAACAATAATAATGGAAAGTTGAGTTTGCATTTTGGTCTAGATTTTCATATTGAGCTGATTATAGCAGATGAACCACAAAGTTGTGCAGAATTCAGCAACCATGGATCTCCATGATGAAACCCTTTTTTAAGCCCCCTTTGGAGGAAGTTGCTTTTGATCAAGTATTCAAGTATAATCAAAGCTATACAATGGTCTAAACTAAGCAAGAAAAAAAAATTAAAAAAAAATCTCTATCAGTCTCAATTTGAAATTGAAGGAACTGGAAAAATAAAACAATTTTGAGAGTTTTATTGTTTCCTTTTGGAGGGGAATCATACACGGCCTACCCTACTGGACAGTCAATTAAGAGGTTGTGTAGCCACTGCATAAACACATCTTTTTGAGATATATTTCTTAAACTACCCCACTTTCTTCCATCTATGAGGTTACTTCCAGATCTAGAGCCAAAAAGGTGACAATAATGTACCTAAATGGCTACTGTTTAGTTCACCAAAGCAATAGCATATTTGTTTCCCTAAACAGGAGCCATAAATATTGCCAACAGAAGATTACACAAGTATACCTTAAGAATTGGGCAAAAAAGGTGAGGGTTGAAGTCTGGAAGCTGAATCTCGAGCCCTGTCACCAACCATTTTCAATCTCACCAGGAGGAAGTACTTTATCTTCTAAATCAGGCATGTCTCTAAGCCAAAATGATGTCTGGAAGCCGACTTCTGTACTTTGCACCATGACAGCTTGCTTCAGCATCCATAGCCATATGGCACCAGTTCTTGCAGCTCCAAGACTAGAAAAGGTTACCATAGACAGACTTACCATCACTGGTCCAGCTTCACCATGCATTGCGAAAGGAAAAAAATATCATTGACAATTAAGTTTACAAGACTTTAAAGAGGCAACCAATTCCACACAAAGCCACCTCAGCTTGGGCCTGGAGCTCTTCCAAGAAATTGCTTATGAAGTTTTATGCAAATCACTTTAAAAACCATACATCATTCCAACTATCCAACATTTACAAAAACCATACACCACAATCAGACAACTACAGACTCAAAATCTTGTAACATTTACTAAAAGAACTAGCTCAAAATAAAAGAGTCCATACAGACAATCTAGCAGGTTCAATCGCTTAGTCAAAGAGGATGATACCCATATCCTGCAGCAAAACAAATTCGTAAGTTAGCAAAATAAATGAACATGTCTAAATTATAAGAAAATTACAACAAGAAAAGAAAAGGGAGAATAACAAGGACATAACAATGTAATTTGACAATAGCACGAGAAAAAAAAGAATCAATCTAGGTTCATATAAGCAAAACATTACATAATCAATAGTGCCACCACCAGAAGGTACTAATGCCAACTTCTCCCTCCCAATTGCAATCAACTTTGTGATTCCTTAAGAGCCCTGCAAGAATTTAATACTTTTGACTCTTACAAACATAAAAATCGATAAGAATAAAACATTCCATCAAGCCTAACAATTGTTTTGCATACATAAGTAACTACATTATCTTGAGTTCCAATTATATAACCATGTTTAGTATCAATTACCGAAGACAATGGAGCTTCACTTGTGTTCACTTCATCTTCTTGTGTTGCTCACAGGTCTTCAATTAAAAAATGTACCAAATGTGTTACAATACGCATGAAAAAGTTAGAATGTGGACATATTTTCAGTAAGTATAATTAAACAGGAGTAAAGGAGAGAAAAATAAGCAACCTGATTTTTTCTTCTCTTCTGTTTGGTATTGTTGTCACTCGGTTGTTTCTTTTTTGCTTGCAATATCTTCACCACATTTTCTATTGTAGGCACCTCTCTTTTAGATGGTGGCTTTCTTTTATTTCGAACCATGAGAGGACTAAGCACCTTATTATTTTTCACCGCCACGTCATCGATGGCTTCATTACATATAGAAGATGCATTTGGAAGGTGATGGGAAGGTGGACTGGGTTCAAACCTTAAGCCACATAATTTCAGCTTTAACATATTTATATGATGCATGACTTCCAAGTAAAGGTCCTCCCTTCTTGATGCGATTAATGCTAACTCATGAAAACTTTTCATCAAGGAGTCATATCTTTGTACATCAGGGTAGTCACTCAAATCATCATATTTTCTTCGATTCAAGTCTTTCCTCCATCGGTCAAGAATACATTTTCTTGGCAATGATCTAACATTCCTTATGTAGCGCCCCAGATTTTAAAACATATTAATATTTTGAGTAAAGATGGAAAATAATTATTTTGACACTTTATTATTTAGTATAATAAATACTATGTCTATTAAACTTCGTAATAAAATGTTTTCATTTATGAAACGAACTAGACTCAAAACGGGTTTAAAATGTTACTCTAATGATTTATTAAATTGATAAAGACCTAGTGTAAAATAATTACCTACTAAATAATTTAATCTACACCGAATGCTTTATTTTTCATAAACTAATCAAATCTATTCACATCCCCATCTTTGAAATACAACTCATTCATACACTACGGTAGTAATGATTCCATCCACTCATCACCCTCACATTTTTAAAATCCAACTTATTCTCCACTTTGATTTTAATATGCCTCCCTCATCATTTTGCCTCTTATTCTAAATATTTTATTACCCTCTTTTCTTCAACAACTTCCTTATTCTCGACTTCTTTCCATTCTCCCACCAACCTCTCCAGCTCCTACACTCATTACAGCCATTTACTCTCCAGCTCATGCACTCATTATAGCCATTCACAATTCCTGCCTAAGCCTTTTCGGGCCTTTATAACTGACTGCCTCTCTTCAGAAAAGACTGGCACCTCTTGAGTACTAAGCTCTTCCTTCTTCCTTATTTTCTCCTTTCTCCTTCTTTTCTATTCTGCTTCTTCTCTATTCCTTTTTGTTACTCAAAACCAAGAAGACCTGATTTGGGCCATGTTTCCAGTAGGCCAGAAGAACCTACAGATTTATCCAACCCAATCTAATCTGACCTGCAAGCCCAACCCAACAGCAATCCACAAACCGATTTCAGCCCAGACCCGCAAGCCCATCAACCCAGACCCAGCAGCCCAAAACCCATAAGCCCCACAAACTAGTTCTAAACCAGCAACCCACGGGCCAAACCTAGAACACTCAAGCCCATTCAGCAAGCCCGAGATCCATAAGCCCGAGACCCATCAACCCGGAACCCCGACCCGCCGGCAACCCGCCGCCGGCAGTTTCTCCGGCGACTTCTCCGTCGACTTTTCCGGCCACTCTCCGGCGACTTTTCCGGCGACTTTCCGGTCACTTTTCCGACGACTTTCCGGCCACTTTCCGGCTATTTTCCCCGGCGACCAAACTCACCGTTTCGCTGGATTTTCGAGTGGAAATCCTTAATGTGAGTTTCTAAGTTTTTAATTAGCCTAAAAGTATATATTTTCATAAAATCAAGTAACTAGTATATTAGAATATAACTTTAATAATTATAGAATTGAATATTCTTATTATAACTTATTTATGTATATTATATTTTGAAAAATATATATATACTCTAAAGTATTGATTATGTTTGATTATTGATAATTAATGAGTGATGTTGTTTAAACTAAGGGCTTGATTAATTATAAAACTCTAGAATTAAAGAACGATTTCATGAGTTTAATCATGTAATGCATTGCTTTAGAAATTGAGTATTATGGAAATTGAGCATGCTGTATTATTATGATTTCTCAAATATATTGGTTGAAATAATTGTTAATATGTTTTGTTAATTGGTTTGGTAATTGGATTGATGTTCCCTAAAAGTGATTAGGTTTTGTTAGAAAAATACATAGGTTTCTTGTTGGTTGATTTCTCTATACTATAGAGAACGATATTAAGAATTTTAGATTGTACTATAGTGATTACTTGAGACCTAGATTAGATGTTATTCCAAAGTATTGATTTGCTAATTGATTAAGTAAATATTAAGTTTTAACCATGTTGAGTGTTCATAAATGTAAGTGATTTTCCAATTAATAGATGATCGCTTCTATGTATGTGTCTATGTATAAAAATAGAATTCATGTTGAGGCATGAGTTTCTAGAAAGTAATGATATTGACCTTGTATGCACATGTATATGTGTTTGATGCAGATGATGAATTGAGACAGCACAAAAGGGACTGTAAGTATTTTTATACTTACTGAGGGTAGCACTGGATTTCAGTAATGTTGTGTTTATGTTTTATTTTAATTGGATGCGTGTGACTGATTATTGCATACTGTTAATAATCAACCTATTAATATTGGGCGCGACGTCTCCCAAAGGTTCATGATAGAGTTGAACCGGAAACCATAATAATCATATTGATTGGGACGGCTTTCAAAGTACTAGAGGAGGGAGGTCTCCAATAGTGCGAAAATCAGTTAATTAAAATGTAATGTAGAGGGGACGGCCTCGAGAAACACGATTAAACGGGGGGACGTGCCCTTACAAGAGAGGAGTGTAATCACTATATAAACTGTTAAACTTTGCATGAAAAACTATCACCTCATCATTATGTCATATCTGTACCTTAAAATAACGCATAAATCATGATGTTGTTGAATGACAGTTAGCTCACTTATGGAACTATGGGATTGTGGTTATAACCACCTTCTCATAGATGACTGTGCAGGCACAGACACTGACGAGTATCAGGATTATCAGGAGCCTTATGATGATTCTGGTTTCATAGATGAGACTGTCTAAAGTCTCATTCTTATGATAGACTTGCTGAACAGTTTATCTCCCATGTCGTTATTAGGTTTTATTTTATGTACTTTCTAGACATCTTATGCTTTATTTTATGGTTTGTAATATGACTACTATTACATAGAACGTGTGCCGTGGTGGCCCTTATGTTATTGCTTTTATGTGTATTTATTTGTAAGACCTTTTATTATTATTTTAATGTAAGTTGAGGTATTTAATTTAAAGGCTCTAATGTGTTATTTAATCCAAGCCTGTTGGATAAATTATATTTTCCGCTGCCAATTTATACTCTGATGATGTAGTAATGTCACGTGGAAATCGAAATTTTCACTTACGCCTTTTTGTAAAAGGCGGGGCGTTACACCTTATGTCCAATACAGTAAGAGCATGCCTACACAAGATTCCTCTAAATTCAAATAACCCACAAGTGCATTTCACTTCACATTTATCTTCATTGAAGTAAACACAAAATCTTATTTCTTTTATGTAGTCATCAATTTTAACCTCATCAGACACTTGATAGGTAGAAATTGCACCTTCACTTTTAAGAAGAGAGCAATTACGATACATGAACCACATAAACTCCTTCCGGACTTCTTTGAACTTTGCATTAGTGTAAACATCTTGAAATTTCTTCTCCATAGGGTGATCGGATACACATGGAATGGTGCAATTAAAAGATTTGAAATCAGCTGCTCTCTCATTCAAAACCTTTTTCCTCAAAGCATTATCAAATTGGTCAACAAATTCTTTTAACGTGCTCCCTGAGTGCACATAACTATCAAAAAATGCATTCATACTTTCACTTTTTTGTGTAATACTCATTCCTGCCCAAAATGTATCTTTCACATATGTTGGTACCCAATGAGTCCGCTCACTATATAACTCACACAACCATGCATTATCCCGAAGATTATAACTCTCGAGTAGACTTTGCCAATTCTCATCGAATTCAACACATGTTTGAGAATCATACACACAAGTTTGTATGGCACTCTTCAAGCCACAAGTGTATTGAGCATGTGATCCAAGCTTTTCCAAGAGTTTTCTCATAATGTGCCATAAACAAAATCTATGTAGGGCTCCAGGAAAAACTCTTGCAATTGCACTTTTTATAGCCATATCTTGATCTGTTATAATTGCTTTTGGAGCTCGGCCATTCATACATTTCAACCATGTTTCAAACAACCAAACAAATGTGTCTGTATCGTCACCTGATAGTAATCCAGCCCCCAAAAGTATTGACTGACCATGATGATTCACTCCCACAAAAGAAGCAAATGACATTCCATATATATTAGTCAAGTACGTTGTGTCAACTGTAATGACATCTCCAAAATACTCATATGCTGCCCTACTTCGTGCATCAGCCCAAAACACATTTCGTAACCTAGATTCATCATCCAAATCCATCACAGCGTAGAAGCCATCATTCATTTCTCGCATTCTAGTAAAATAGTCACGAAGTACTCCAGCACCTCCTTTGCCGAGTCGAAGATTTCTTGCCTTGTTAATAAAATTCAAGCCATCTTTCTCTATAAATGGAAGATTCTCATACCCCTCAACTTCAACGAGAGAGTTGAAGTTCTTCCTCGTACCTACTTCAGCTATATCATTTAGTTCATATTTTCTTTTCTCAATAGGAGCTAACTTCCTATTGCATCGAAAAGATCTTGCTTTGCTCAGGCTTAAGGCATGATTATGGTCAACCTCAACAGTAGTCAAAAACCACGCTCCATCAACTAACCGCGCATTAATCTTGGCCTTACACCCTGTTTCCTTTGTTGGATTTGGCTTACCGATATTACTTGTGTTGATTTTTGTCTTGCCATAACGAGCACATGCAAGGGTGAGGTATTTTACACTCCCACCTAGTTTCTTTTTAATTCCTTTATATATCACCCCAAAACCCACTTGCTGAGCATACTGCTTATAATATAAGAAAAGTTCTTGTTCGGAACTAAACCTCATTCCGTACGTGGGTTCTTTAACATTTTGATTGTACTGCACATCATTGTCCTCCTTATCATCCAACTGTAAATTACATTGAGTTTCATTTTCATCTATATCAAAAAGAAGAAAACAAAGTTTAGAGGAACTCATAACAAATGCTACAACCATGAATAATAACATTAACTAAACGACATTCAACAAATATTGAGTAAAATCTACTAATGAGAAAGAAACTCAATGATATTAAAGGAAGAGTGTAAAGCATAACTAACCAATTTGAGGGACAACTTTGAGGACCAAAGCATCGTCATTTGGAATCTGTGTAAGCACAAAATCATTAGGTTCATAACTTGCAACTTGGCCACAATTTACACGTAATATATTTTAACTTTTGAAGCAGCATGTATATACTTTGCATTTGCAGTAACGCATAATTTACACTATTTACATTTAGAATTGGAATGCAAAATGAGAACTTCAAGGAAATCCTTTAAGACTCATACCTGCATCCGCTGATCAGGCATTACATCTTTAGATCCAATCAAATGTGTTGATGAGACACCAGACAGATTTTGTCTCACTTTTACAGCTCCAACACCACTAGCAGATGCATTCCATAAGTCCATTCCAATATTCAAATTAGTTTCAGGCATAGAGACAGGCTTCTCAAGTACTGAAGCTTCAGCAATGGCCCCAACAGTGTTACTCTGTGCATTAACTCCTAAGGAGGTTATAGTGAGTACAAAACTATCACACCCAAAGTAAAACAAGCAAGAGCCATTTAGGTTGAAGATGAAAAATATACCATCTGCAAGCATATCGTGAAAAAATCCCTTCTTACTTCCAGCAAAATCCTACAGAGTTGGGAACGTTTTCATTAGACCAAAAAAAAAAAAATACATTATATCAACAGGTCAATGAAACTCCAACACTATAAATCTTTCAATAATTAGGACATAGGCATACATAAACCAGCCAACATGGTCAAGTGAGAAAGCAGACCTATTGATATTGATATAATGTACCTTTTGGTCATTATTCTCATCTCTTGCATCTGATGCACCCTCGATACCACTTTCAGCACTATTAACCAGAGGGGAAGATAAAACAGGGAGAAGCAAATTTCTGATCAAAATGTCGTGGGGATTTAAAAAAAAAAAAATTAACAAAAGAAAAAAAAACATTAATTTAAACCCAGTGCAAAGGAGAAATGATGCAAAAATAAGTCAAAAGAAGATCCAAAACTACACTAAGGTTGCTGAACCTTTGTGACGCACCATCATTTCCTGCACTTGAAGCTGCTTGTGCACTTTCTTCAGCCTTGCCTAAACTTCCAGAAGTTGATTTGAATTTTTTAGCAGACACTCGATCCTTTCCATAAGGGCCCTTCTCTTCCAACTGTGCATTGATCTGTATTGGGTTTGGAGTCTAGAGAATATATAGTAAACAAACTTAGATAACAAATTCATAAACTCTTAAGTATTTAACAGCAGCAGGGGTGTGCTTGTTAGACGTGTGAGCACATGCGTTTGTATAGTAAAATAAATGGTGTAAGGAAAATGAAAGTGACTAGGAATCTAGGATTACCGTAGTAATAATTGGATGAGCATAAACTCCCCATGGAGGATATAAACCAGGGTAGAGAATTGGCAACCCATACGGTGAGATCAACGGGTGCTGAAAAATTGCCAATAAGAATGAAAATAAGAACCTTTTATCTTATAGAGAATGTATCCCTCCACATGATCCAAAAAAGAGATATATTCACCTGGCTTCCCCATAGGTAGGGGTGGGGAGTTGGAGAAGCAACCGTTGAGACAAAAAATGGAGGTGGCATAGCTCCAGGACCATAATAAGCCTAAACAGGAAGCTCATCTATAAGCTACTAACATTGATTATCTGTATAACTAATCTATATAAAGTCAAAAATCAATTAAAAAATTCAAGGTAAAAAAACAATTGAAAAAAAAAAAACTAAACATATTCTCATCACGAACCTGCATAGAGCTTGACCAATCAGGATAAGGCGGTGTTGGTATTTCCTGTAAATAGAAATGAGAATGCTTTACAACCAAAAAAAAAAAAAAGAAATGTAAAAAAATAAAATAAGGGTTAAGAGGAAGACGAGGATACTTGAGCTGAAGAAGCTGGTTTGGAAGGCTTAGAAGGTTTGCTCTCTTCCCCTGTCCCCATCGAGTTGTTTCAAAAAATCCCCTTCAAGTTCTACATTTTATGACTAGATCGCTTCTATCCACAATAATATTTATGAAGCGCCTGAAAATCCCATATTGAATAACTAACAAACAAGTTGGAACAGGCCAATATTCTTTCAAATAGCCAACCACCACAAGCGTACAAATCTAAGTGCAACTCAACTCAATCTAATCCCAAAAGTATACGAGACTCTTGGCAACAGAACACGTAAGTACTAAGAACAAAATTATTTCGAAGTTAATCAAAGGAGCGGATGATGAAGAAGTGGTCCGGCGAATTAAAAAGTCATACAGGAGACAAATAAAAGTCTGCATGACATTGTTATCATCTGACCGTCCATTACTAGTTTCACGCGGAGATGCGAGACCCAATTGATGACGAAAGGGAGAAATGCTATACTTTCAATTTTTTTTGCGTCTTTTTGAATAAAGTTCGAGGTGTATTCTTAGAGGCACAGGGCCACCTCCATGTTGAAGTTTGCAACAGTTTCCTCATTATTTATTGTAAATCAAGTATTAATAGCTGGTTTTGTAAATAATTGGTTTTCTCTTGAACTATAGTGTTTAGTCACCATTGCTAAGTTCACCTCAGGACAAGCAA
This sequence comes from Alnus glutinosa, assembly GCF_958979055.1. Taxonomy (NCBI): domain Eukaryota; kingdom Viridiplantae; phylum Streptophyta; class Magnoliopsida; order Fagales; family Betulaceae; genus Alnus; species Alnus glutinosa. The sequence goes on from NC_084888.1 coordinate 2,834,412, forward strand.
GACCGCGAGCAAGGTCCAACCTTAAGGTCAGGTACACTCCCCAACAACAGACAAGCACCTCAGAACACTGGCTCGTTTAAGTTGGATGGGATGGTTGGCGCTTGGCGGCGACAGCCAAAGTGAATTATTGACACCTCAAGGCTCGCCTCTTGACTAATCGGACCAAACCAGCAACAAGGGGTTTAGGACTTGTAGACCGGCAGCATTGCTCAGTTGCATATCTTGTTTTACTCTACTTTTTTTCTTCTTCTTTTTGAGGGGTAAGGGGTTCAGGACTTGTAGACTTTCTTACGACACCGAAAGAGGACCAAATAACCATCGAAAGAAGAATCCAAGCTCTGGTTTGAAAAAACTTTGCCCACAGTCCAATCATCAACACAACCCAACTCAACCCACTTCAACCACACAAGAATTACACCATGAAACAGTATATCTCATCAGAAATAGAAACACATCAGATTTTGAAGAGAAAACTCATCAGGCGTCCTCGACGGCAGCGTACCTGGCGGTGTGCTGTGGTTGTGGCTCGAGAGTGAGAGAGCTGGGGCTTGAAATTTGGGCGGAACTAGCGGCAGCGTCGCAATTCAGCTTACAGGTCGCCTGAGAATGGTGGTTGTGGTGGAGGAGGGGTCGCATAGGGAGAAAAATTAGAGCTGAGCGGGGAAGGGAAATATGGGGGGGAATTTTGTGGGGAGTATTGTTTTCCCGCGAATGAATTTTGGGAAGTAGCCTTTTTCCCGCGAACGAATTTTGTTTTTTATTTTTTTTAAGCGGTTGATGTGGCATGGCTAGTAGGCCTGCCACGTCAAATTCGTCAATAAAGGTCGTGTGAAAAGTAACATTTTTTTTTTTTTTTTTTTTAGAGTAATGATATCTTCCTTCGGCAAACAAATTGATTGACCATGATATCACCAACCATATTTGCCGGATATTGTTTATGTTACTTGATGAGTGACATGCTACAAGAAGTTCATCGAATCAAACAGAGATTTTCATCAATTTTATTATTTGAATAGCTAATAATTTAAGCAATAAATATGAAAGAATTAATATGAGACCCATTTATGTAAAACAGATGGGCAAGCGATCCAAAATTAATTTGGATAGGTGGGTCCATACCGACTCTCTCACATTTGCTAATAATCTGAACAACAAAATTGTTGAAAATCCGAATCTCATGGAAATGCTATCCAAGCCTAAGTAATTGACTCTCTCACATTTGCTAATAATCTGAACAACAAAATTGTTGAAAATCCGAATCCCATAAAAATGCTATCCAAGCCTAAGTAATATCTCCTGATTGGCCTATTAGCTTCTACCTTCAAGCAACTTGGCTCTTCAACCTTTGGATGGGCAATGATACACAAGAAAGTCTCAATGATGGTATATCCTTGGAAGTCAAAAATTATAGAAACTCGTATAACATTTTTTCTTCATTCACTAGGTACCAAAAAAAAAAAAGGAAGGAAAAAAAGTAAAGAAAAATACTCCTTGTATCTACCTTTGTGCATTTTTCATTTGGCATATGAGTTTTCGCAGCACTTGAGGAGTTTATTCTCACTTATGTTTTGATGTTGATCGATATTTGTAATTATCTCAATCTTAATTTGCCTCTTTACTTCAAAATTTGGAAAAATGATTCCCTTACAACTCTTACACAACCCTTTCTCACATTGTGTGGGACCCATATGCATGGGTCCCACACAATGTGAGAGGAGTTGGATGAGAGCTGTGTGGGAGGAGTTGTGCACTAATCACTTCTCTTAAAATTTGTCACATTTCTAAATGATATTCGGAGGTGGGCGTTGGGTGGAGATCTTGCCCCTCTTAAAAAATAAAAAATAAAAACCTTTAAAATTATGAATGCATGACGTGTTTTATCACTTTTAACCTACACCTTCAAATTTTTCTTTCTATCTTTCTCATTGTGATTCATCAAAGTGCAAGTTCTGTTAGTTGTTACAGTGTTACTCGATCAGTCTCTTCCATCGGACAAGGAAGAGCACAGGTGCAGCGAGTCGTTGACGTTCACTGCACGAGTGGAATACTACTTAGTCAAGTAGAAGGGCCAACCTAAGAGCGAGACAAGTTGGGAATGGGCTGAAACTTATGATTCGATGGCCAAGTCATTGAGTACTGGACGTCCGGCAGAGCGACTCTCAATGAGGACGCTGAGACTTCTCGAAAAAAAATAAAAAAAAAATTGGCTTTATCCGCCTTTACTAAAGATCTCTTCCAAGAAATTAAAAGAGGAAGGCCTTGGGGTAAAAAGTATTGAAACTTGGAATCTGGCAGCCGTGACTCATGAGACTCTGGACTGAGGTACGTAGTGCTACACTGTAAGTAAGCTTATTTTCATATAAATCTTCCCTCCTTTAACACATGGGAAGTAAACTATGTGTTAGTGTCAAAGGATATGGCGATGGCGGTGTTACTTGTTAGGGTAGACTAGCAGTAAGTTTGTTTGTGTTAAAAAAACAAATTACTTGTAACTGTGTAAGTTTCTAACCTGTAGGCTTGTAGCTGTAACAAGTAACAACATCCCCTTCTCTTTTACGGATCCAACCCCTAAGGTATAGCTAGGCTGCCCCATAAGCACTCGTAACGTTATTTCAATATTTTTTTTGCACTGAAGCCTATTTTCGATATGCTTGATATGCAAAATGTTATTGTATCGGCCTACAAAACACAAAGCCACCTCAGCTTGGGCCCGGAGCTCTTCCAAGAAATTGCTTATGAAGTTTACTGCAAATCACTGTAAAAACCATACACCATTCCAAATGTTATTCGCTTACAAAAACCATACACCACAATCAGCCAACTACAGACTCAAAATCCTTGTAACGTAATAAAAAAGCAAAAAGGCACAACCCAAGTACACAAAGAATATACAAGATAGAAGCCTAGCAAGTAGCGGATAACATCTCCTAAAAGCACTAGCTGAAAATAAGAGAACCTCCATACAAACAAACCAACAGGCTCAATCGCTTAGTAGTCAAAGAGGCTGAAACCAATATCCTGCAGCAAAACAAATTCGTAAGTTGGCACAATAATCAAACATGTCTAAATTATAAAAAACTAAAAAAAAAAAGAAAAAGAAAAGAAAAGAAAAGGGAGAATGGCAAGGACATAACACTGTAGATTGACAATAGCACGAGAGAGAAGAATCAATCTAGGTTCTTATAAGCAAAACATTACATAATCACTAGCGCCACCACCAGCAGGTATTGATGCCAACTTTTCCCTCCCAACTGCAATCAACTCGGTGATTTCTTGAGAACCCTGCAAGAATTTAATACTTTTGACTCTTACAAATATATAAATCCATAAGAATAAAACATTCCATCAAGCCCACTAATTGTTTTGTATACCCGAGTAACTACATTATCTTGAGTTCCAATTACATAAACAAGCTGAGTATCGCTTACCAAAGGCAATGGAGCTTCACTTGTGTTCACTTCACCTTCTTGCGTTGCTTGGAAAGTCTTCAATAAAAAAATGTACCAAGTGTATTATAATATGCCTAAAAAAGTCTGAATGTACATGTGTTTTTAATAAGCATAATCAAACACATGTAAAGGAAAGAAAAATAAGTAACCTGAGTTTTTCTTCTCTTGTGCTTGGCATTGTTGTCACTCGGTTGTTTTCTTTTTGCTTGTAACCCCTTCACCACTTTTTCTACTGGAGGCATCACCTTTCTTTTTAAAGGTGACCTTTTCTTCGAACCACGAGAGAACTAAGCACCTTATTACTTTTCACTATCACACCATCAATGGCTTCATTACACATAGAAGATGCACTTGGAAGGTGATGGGAAGGTGGACTAGGTTCACACCTTAAGCCATAGTATTTCACCTTTAACATATCTACATGATGCATGACATCCATGTAATGGTCCTCGCTTGTTGCTGTGATCGATGCAACTTCACAAAAAATTTTCATCATGTGGTCATATCTTTGTACATCAGGGTTGCCCCTCAAATCATCATATTTTGTTCGCTTCAAGTCTTTCCTCCATCGGTCAAGAATATATTTTGCTGGCAACGATCTAACTTTTTTTAGGTTTAATACAATAAGGGCATGACTACACAAGATTCCTCTACATTCAAACAACCCACAAGTGCATTTTACTTCACATTCATCTTCATTGAAGTAAACACAAAATCTTAATTCTTTTATGTAGTCATCCACTTTAACCTCATTAGACACTTGATAGGTAGACATTCCATCTTCACTTTTAAGAAGAGAGTAATCACAATACATCAAGCACCTAAACTCTCCCTGAACTTCTTTGAACTTTGCATTGGTGTAAACATTTTGCAATTTCTTCTCAATGGGGTAATGGGATATACATGGAATGGAGCAACTAAAAGAATTGAAATTAGTTGCTCTCTCATTCAAAACCTTTCTCCTCAAAGCATGATCAATTTGGTCAATAAATTCCTTCAACATGCTCCCCGAGTGCACATAACTATCAAAAAATGGATTCATACTTTCACTCCGTTGTGTAGTACTCATTCCGGCCCAAAATATATCTTTCACATACGTTGGTACCCAATGAGTCCGCTCACTATATAACCCACACAACTATGCATTATCCTAAAGATTATAATTCTCAAGTAGACTTTGCCAACTCTCATCGAACTCAGCACACGTTTGAGAATCATACAGACAAGTTTCTATGGCATTCTTCAAGCCACAAGTGTATTGAGCATGTGATCCAAGCTTTTTTGGAAATTTTCTCACAATGTGCCATAGACAAAATCTATGTCGGACTCTAGGAAAAATTCTTGCAATTGCACTTTTCATAGCCCTATCTTGATCTGTTACAATTACACTTGGATCTCGGCCGCTCATGTATTTCAACCATGTTTCAAACAACCAAACAAATGTGTTTGTATCCTCACCTGATAGTAATCCCGCCCCCAAAGATATTAACTGACCATGATGATTCACTCCCACGAAAGAAGCAAATGGCATTCTGCATCTATTAGTCATGTGGGTCATCTCAAATGTAGCGACATCTCCAAAATACTCATACACTGCCTTATTTATTGCATCAGCCTAAAACACATTTCTTAACCTAGATTCATCATCCAAATCCATCACAGCATAGAAGCCATCATTCATTTCTTGCATTCTAGTGAAATAGTCATGAAGTACTCCATCACCTCCTTTGTCGAGTCGAAGATATCTTGCCTTGTCAATAAAATTCTGACTTGCATTTTTTGGTGCGTGTGGAAAGAAAGGAATCGAAGGTGTTTTGAAAACTTGGAGGGTTCCTTGGAGGAGGTGTTAGAGTCTTTTTTGCTTACTTTGTATAATTGGTCGATGGCCTTTTTGTACCCTCTTTCAGTCAGCTATGCTGATTTTATTGTTCGTTTTTCTCTTTCTAGTTAGGTGTTTCCTTTTGTATACGTCCAGTGTACTGAGGGGCGCCTTACGCTTTCAATAAGACTATTATTACTTATCAAAAAAATAAAATTCTGACAATTTTTCTCTATAAATGGAAGATTCTCATAACCCTCAGCTTCAACAACGAGAAAGTTAAAGTTCTTCATCATACCTACTCCAGCTCTATTATTTAGTTCGAACTTTCTTTTCACAATAGGTGCTAACTTCCTATTGCATCGAAAAGATTTGGTTTTGCTCGGGTTTAAAGCATGATTATGGTCAACCTCAACAGTAGTCAAAAACCACGCTCCATCAACTAACTGTGCATTGATCTTAGCCTTACACCCTGTTTTTTTGTTGGATTTGACTTACCAATATTACTTGCCTTGGTTTTTGTCTTGCCATAATGAGCACATGCAAGGGTGAGGTATTTTACACTCCCACATGGTTTATTTTTACTTCCTTTATGTATCACCCCAAAACCCACTTGTTGAGCATACTGCTTATAATATAAGGAAAGTTCTTGTTTGGAACTAAACCTCATTCCGTTCTTGGGTTCTTTAACATTTTGATCGTATTGTACGTTATTGTCCTCCTTATCATACAACTCTAAATCACATATAGTTCATTTCTATCTATATCAAATAGAAGAAAACAAAGTTAAGAGGAACCAGTCACAAGTGTTACAACTATGAATAATGACATTCACTAAACGACATTCAACAAATAGAGTAAAATCTAGTAATAAGAAAGAAACTCAATGATATTAAAGTTAGAGTGTAAAGCCCAACTAACCAATTTGGGGACAACTTTGAGGACCGAAGCATCGTCATTTGGAATCTATGAAAGCAAAGAATCATTAGGTTCATAACTTGCAACCTGGCCACTATTTACATGTAATATATTTTATCTGTTGAAGCAGCATATAGATACCTTGCATCTGGAGTAACATAATTTACACTATTTACATTGAGAATTGGGATGGGAAACGACAAATACTTGAGGGGAAACCTTTTAAGACTCCTACCTGCATCTGCTACTCAGGCGTTGGATGGAAACCTTCAGATCCAATCACAAGTGCTGATGAGGTACCAGATGGATTTTGTGTCACTTTTGCAGCTCCAGCACCACCAGCGGATGCATTACAGAAGTCTATTCCAATATTCAAATTACTTGCAGGCATAGAGACAAGCTTCTCAGGTACTGAAGCTTCAACAATGGCCCCAACAGTGTTACTTTGTGCATTGGCTCCTAAAGAAGTTATAGTGAGTAGAAAATTATCACAGCCAAAGTAACTTATGCAGGAACCGTTTAGGTTGAAGATGAAATATATACCATCTGCAAGCCTCTGGTGCAAAGTTCCCTTCATATTTTCAGCAAAATCCTACAGAGTTGGGCATGTTTTCATAAGACAAAAAAATACATCATTTTTTTTTGTTTGGTAAGTTTTAATTTTTTTTATTTTTTTTGTAAGTACAAAAAAAAATGCATCATATCAATGGGCCAATGAAACGCCAACACTATAAATATTTCAATAATTAGGACATAGGCAGGGGCAGAAGCACGTATACCCTAGTCCCCCCAAAATTTTAAAATCTGTCACGGGTGCATTATTCTACGGCTAGTTTCTTCTACGGCTAGTTGGGAAGTGAAGTTGTTGGTGCGAAGGCTTGTGAAGGGAGCTTGATGGCAGCACACGTGGAGTCTATTAGTTGGTGGAGTGGATTACGCTAATGGCAGATGTGACGTCCCACATCGCCTAGGAATGAGGATGTGCTTATATGTATAAATGCACCCTATATGACACAACGCGTTTTAAAGCCGTGATGGCAATGAACCTATCAGAACTCCGCAGTTAAGCGAGCCGATGCGAGAGCAATTCCAGGATGGGTGACCTCCTGGGAAGTCTGGTATGGGGAGCCAAAAGCGGACAGTATTGTGTCATTGGGGGTGGATCGTTACAAATGGTATCAGAGCCATTGCCCAGCCTGAGATGGTGGGAGCGTGCACAAGCCCAAGAGGGTTGTCGGCGGGCACTCGCTGGGATGCCAAGAATGGGGTGATCCCATGAGGGTCGTCAGCGAGGACGCTGGGTCCCAAGGGGGGGTGATTGTGACGTCCCACATCGCCTGAGAATGAGGATGTGCTTATATGTATAAATGCACCCTATATGACACAACGCGTTTTAAAGCCGTGATGGCAATGAACCTATCAGAACTCCGCAGTTAAGCGAGCCGCTGCGAGAGCAATCTCAGGATGGGTGACCTCCTGGGAAGTCTGGTATGGGGAGCCAAAAGAGGTCAGTATTGTGTCATTGGGGGTGGATCGTTACAGCAGCTGTAATCCGGTTGAGTTTAGTTACGCACGTGTTAAGAATTGTTAGTTAGTTTAACTGTATTCTAGTAGTTGTTGTAAGTAATTGAAAGAAGCTTTATAAGCTGTAGTTAGCGTTTGTAATTGATATCTTGGATCATTGTTGTTCATTGAACAAAGGAGATTTGCACTCTCGAACGTGCCTGGAGAGTAGCCTTCTCGAATTTGGCTGATTCTATAAAATTTCAGAAGTTCATTCTTTTCTTCCTCAATTCTTCTTCTTTTTTACATTTTATACACTGATTTTTCATAACAGTTGAAGACAACTGTTACAAGTGGTATCAGAGCCCACTGATCTTATCACGCTTATGAGAACAAGATCTACGGGTATGGCAGACGAAGGACTGGTTTCAAAGGAGATGAAAGCTCTTGGGAGCCGAATGGATCAGATGCAGTCACAATTGTTGATGGTTCAGACAGTTGGTCAAACGGAGCTGCTGCAGCAGGTGCAGAAATTGATCGATGCGAACAATATGAAGCTCCAGGAGATGTGGGGAGCTACACAACGACAATCTCAGAAGGATAAAGGTGTTTGCCCAGATGTTATGGGGCAGAGTTTCTATGAAGGGGAGCCTTCAGGTCAAGAAGGGCATCATTCCGGTGATGGGTTCCAGACTAGGTCTATGAAGTTCGATTTTCCTCGCTTTGATGGGGAGGATCCGGAGACTTGGAGTTCTAGAGCGGGGCAATTTTTTGATTATTATTGCACACCTGATAAACAGAGATTGTCTATATCCTCATTCCACATGGAAGGTAAGGCTTTATCTTGGTTTCAAGAATTAAAGTCTAGTGGTAGTTTATCTTCTTGGGATGAATTTTTACGGGCCATGAAGATTCGGTTTGGTAAGGGGTCTTACGATGACCCCATGGAAAATCTCACCAACCTTAAGCAAGTTGGGTCCTTAGAAGATTATAAAACTCAATTTGACACCTTAGCCACTAAGGTGCATGCTTTGCCTGATTTTCATAAATTGAGTATGTTTCTTTGAGGGTTAAGGGATGAAATTCGGTTGCCTGTTAGAATGTTTAATCCCAAAACCTTAATCGATGCTTATTCGTTAGCTCGGATTCAAGAGGAAAATGTTAAGGCTAATCGAAGAGTCAGTAGGCCTGCTTGGCATAATTCCTCTTATAATCAGTCGTATTCAGGGGGAAATATTGATTTTATTGGGGGATACCCTAAAGGCAGTGGGTATAATGGCCCTAGAATGAATTTGTCTGTTCCACCAAGACAATCACATGGTCAGTCATGGGCTGCTAATCAGGGTAGCAAGGAGGGGGGTACTCAAGGGAAGCCTCAGCCCTTAGTCCCTATTCAGAAAATTTCCCAAGCCTAGATGGAAGATAGGCGTAAAAGAGGGTTGTGTTATACATGTGATTCTAAATGGGTTCGGGGGCATGTCTGTAGTGTTCCTAAGTTGTTCTTGATTGAAGCTATACAGGAAGAAGTTAATACAAATATTGGTGAGTTACCTCAAGAGGAGGAAGATCCGGGTGAATTTTTTTTGGAGGAATTTCCAGAAATTTCCCTCAATGCTATCATTGGGACACCTAGTCCCAAAACAATGAGATTGGTAGGCATTGTAAAGTTTCATAACTTGACCATCCTTATTGACTCGGGGAGCACTCATAACTTCTTAGATGTGAAATTTGCTGCTAGTTTGGGTTTTAAACCGTTGCAAGGGGAAGAAATTTCAGTAAGAGTAGCTAATGGTCAGAAGGTGCTTAGTCCAGGGAGTTGTAAGGCTGTGTGTATTAAGTTGCAAGGGTTCTCTTTTCAAACCGATTTGTTCATCCTCTCGTTAGCAGGGTGTGATATGGTTTTAGGGATTCAATGGTTGCAAACATTGGGCCCTATATTATGGGATTTTGTTGCATTAAAGACGCAGTTTTCCTTTCAAGGACAGCAGTATGTATTACAGGGTATTCAGCAAGGACCTCAAGTGAATATGATAGAGGCAGATACTTTTAAATTTCCTAGAGCCGAAAGTAAAGGGGTATTGCTTCAGCTGATGGCCACTGAACCTCTCTTGCATTCTAAACCTCCTGCAGTGCATGGACCTGTGCAGGATCTTTTACAGCAATTTGAGGACATTTTCAGAGAACCAAAAGGGCTGCCTCCTCTTTGGTCGCATGATCATGCTATACCTTTACAGGATGGTGTCACTCCAGTTTCTGTGCGCCCTTACAGATACCCCTTTTATCAAAAGGAGGAAATTGAGAAGATCGTCAAGGACTTGCTCAAATCTGGTGTCATTAGGCCCAGCCACAGTCCCTTTTCTTCTCCAGTTCTGTTGGTCAGGAAAACGGATGGTACGTGGAGGATGTGCATGGATTACCGAGCACTTAATAAGGTAACCATTAAGGATAAATTTCCTATTCCTATAGTAGATGAGCTGTTGGACGAATTGTGGGGGGCTAAAATATTTTCGAAATTGGACTTAAGGTCCGGATACCATCAAATTCGAGTGGTTGAGAAGGATATCCCCAAGACGGCTTTTAGAACTCATGAGGGACATTATGAGTTCTTAGTTATGCCTTTTGGCTTAACTAACGCCCCCTCGACTTTTCAAAGTTTAATGAACCATATTTTCAATCCATACCTTCGAAAGTTTATACTAGTATTTTTTGACGATATTCTAGTATATAGTAAGGATTTGAAATCTCATCTGGAACATTTGCAAGTTACTCTAGGGTTGTTGAGACATAATCAGCTCTATGCAAAGTTGTCAAAATGCAGAATCGGGGTGGTTGAGGTGGATTATTTGGGGCATATAGTATCGGCTGAGGGAGTATGTGCCGATCCGGGTAAAATCAAGGCTATGGTGGACTGGCCTCTGCCCTCTAACATTAAATCTCTGAGGGGATTTCTTGGCCTTACGGGGTATTATAGAAAGTTCATTAGAGGGTATGGTTCAATTGCAGCCCCCTTGACTGCAATGCTTAAGAAGAATTCGTATTCTTGGAGTGATTCAGCAAGGGCAGCTTTCAATGCTTTGAAGACTGCAGTAACTCAGGCACCTGTCTTGGCCTTGCCAAACTTTTCTAAACAATTCACTATTGAGTGTGATGCAAGTGGACTTGGTGTTGGGGCTGTATTGATGCAGGATAAACGTCTGATTGCCTATCTCAGTAAAGCTTTGAAAGGGAAGGCTCTTCACATGTCTACATATGAGAATGAGCTCTTTGCTTTAGTCACAGCCATTCAGAAGTGGCGTCCTTATTTGTTAGGGCATTCATTTGTGGTAAAGACAGATCAGCAAAGTTTGAAGTTCTTGTTAGAACAAAAGATTGGCACCACTTTTCAGCAAAAGTGGCTCACTAAGCTGCTCGGCTATGATTTTGTTGTTGAATACAAAAAAGGGGTCGAAAACCGAGTGGCTGATGCCTTATCACGGAGGGAGTCTTGGGAGCAGGATGTCTCCTTATTTCTGCTGTCCAGTCTTAGTGTTACGTGGGTGCAAGAGTTAAAGAATTGTTATAGTTCTGATGCTGACTTAAAACCATTGTGGGAAAAATGGTCTCTTCATGAGTTAGTGGTAGTCAACTCGACTACGTGGATTTTAAATTTATAAGTTTACCACTCGCAATAGTACGAATCGGTTGTACTATAGTAAGGGTGATCGAACCACAGAGAAATATTGGTTGTTTTGCATAATAGGATATGAGAAGAGCGTATCTAACTTAATTTATCAACAAAAGTAAAAACAAAAGTTGTAGAATTGAAGCTACAACGACAAGGTGAAAGAAATGCAAACGGAAATGAAATTAAATTAAAAGAAAACTTAGGGTGTTGATCATATCCAATCCTCAACCTATGCAATGCTTAAAGTCTATATGAATCTTCCTAACATGCTTGATATGAGCGCGTAATGGGCGTCAACCATTACGACGACCTCGACATGAAAATACTTTCGTTAAGACGTAATCATAAAGCACCTAGATTTACGTTAATCAACTCCACATAAAGATTAAACTATAATTGAAAACATTTTACTCTACCAAAGGTGTGGAGTGATTAATGTGCCCTAGCTTACTACTCTATAACACATCCTAATAAGTATACACAATACACGAAAACCCTAATTAGGCCACAATGATAAGATATCTAGTTTCACACCAAATCATTCCATATAAAATTAAACTACAATTAAAAGACAATTAGACTACCAAAGGGATGAAATGATTGGTGTTCCCTAGCATACCCTATAAGGTAACTCTAATGAGAAATCATACATCTGTCAAATAGCACCATTGAAAAAGACATCGTTCTTGTTTCCAAGAATGTTGGTTTTACTCAAGACTTCAAGGAAAACTCATAGACAAGTTAAACTCTTTTTCATGAATAAATTTGATTGGAATCTTGATACCAAAACCTTTTAGCATGGGTTTTGATATTCCCTAGCCCTCAACAATCATCAAACATCTAAAGAAAATCCTAAGAACATCAAGAACACTACATGATTTTGGATAGGACTTTTGATCAAACCCTAAGGACTAAATTAGCTAGACATGAATTGAATCTAAGTTAAGCATGAATTTAAAGGAAAGCAGTAAAGAAACAAGAAAGAAACGAATTAAAAACAACTATATTAAACTTAAAGAAAATCGGATTACAAGAAAGAAAGAAAATGAAGAACAAGCTAAACTAGAACTTGAAATTAAAGAAAGGGGACAAGCTCTCTGGAACTAAGCCCAGAAATCGTGCACTAAAGGAAACTAAAAACGCAAGGAATTGAAGTGATACATCTGAGCAAATCCGAAATCTCAAAAGATGCATGTTTTAACCTACAACCCTAATCTCATATATATAGAGAATTGGATTTACAAGAGATCATCAAGAGTGAATCCTACCCGCACAAACAGAGTTGGTCGGCGTCCATTTCTGTCCACAAAATCCAACTTTTAATTTGGATCGCACAAAGAATGAAAAGATCTGAAAATATCTGAACTTTCTGGAAGACACGAATTCGCTCGATCGAAATTATGTCGATCGATCGAGAAGTCGATCGATCGAATTTATTGCTGTACAAATAATCGATCGATCGAAATGCCTTGGACAATTTTCCATTTTCTCAGGATCAGTTTCGAGCTCTGGAAATGACCAAAATACCCTTGATGTATTTTCAGGTCTAATTCAAGTATTTTGAATTAGATTTCAACTAAGACCTGAAAATAAGAGAAAACACTAAAACATAACAAAACGTTATATATACAATACGAACTAGGTATAACAAATGCAAATTAAGGGGTCTTGAATTGAATAATTCAAGACTTATCAGTTAGACACAAGGAAATACTCTGTTATGGGTGGACTTATTCTCTACAAGAACATAATAGTTTTGGGCCAATCTCCTGAATTGAAAACTCAAGTCTTAATGTTTTTCCATAGTGATCCTCTTGCTGGTCACTCGGGTTATGAAAGAACTCTTCAACGGGCTAAAAAAGACTTCTACTGGAAGGGTATGAGGAAAGACTTAAAAGCTTTCATTCGGTTATGCCCTACTTGCCAACAGAATAAACATGACAATATGTCTCCTGCGGGTCTCCTTCAGCCGTTACCTATTCCTACAAGGGTGTGGTCTGATATTGCTATGGATTTTGTGGAAGGGCTGCCCCTATCTCAGGGTAAGTCTGTTATCATGGTGGTGGTTGACCGGTTGTCTAAGTATGCTCACTTCACAGCCTTGGCTCATCCCTACACGGCAGCTTCTGTGGCTAAACTCTTTATGTCTCAGATTTTTAAGCTCCACGGTATGCCCACATCTATAGTTTCTGATAGAGACCCGGTGTTTACTAGTTCTTTTTGGAGGGAATTTTTTCGTCTGCAGGGTACTTCACTCAAAATGAGTACAAGTTACCACCCGCAGACTGATGGCCAGCCGGAAATAGTTAACAAGTGTTTGGAAACTTATTTGAGATGTTTTTCACAAGATAGACCAACTCAGTGGTCTTCATGGCTGCCTTGGGCGGAATATTGGTACAATACCAGTTGGCATGCTTCAATTAAACTTACTCCCTATGAAGCAGTTTATGGGGTTCCTCCACCAAGGTTGCTTTCTTATGTTCCGGGGACGACTCAAGTTGATGCAGTTGAGGAAGTCCTTCGCACTAGACAGCAGATTTTAACTCTGCTTCAGCATAATCTGCAACATGCACAACAGAGAATGAAGAGGTATTCTGACTTGAAACGCACTGAGCGTTCCTTTGAAGTGGGTCAGATGGTCTACCTGCGGTTACAGCCTTATAAGCAGTCTTCAGTTGCTGCTCGTCGGAACCTCAAGTTATCGCCTCGTTTTTACGGGCCTTTCTCCATTATTCGGAAGATCGGGGCTGTAGCTTATGAGTTAGATTTGCCTCCTACCTCTCGGATTCATCCTGTTTTCCATGTTTCCCAGCTTAAGCTCAAGCTGGGATCTTCTTCTTCAGTGTTGCCTAAACTACCTCCGATTGATTCTCATGGGGTTTTTTCGCCTGAGCCCGTGGAGGTATTGAGTCGTCGAGCTCGGCCTCGGAACAATAGGCCCTTTATTGAGCTTTTGGTCCGGTGGGATGGTCAATCCAAGGATGATGCTACATGGGAATCCTATTATCGTTTGAAGGATACTTTTCCACACCTTGTGGGCAAGGTGTTTTAAAGAAGGGAGTAGTGTCACGCGTGCATTATTCTACGGCTAGTTGGGAAGTGAAGTTGTTGGTGCGAAGGCTTGTGAAGGGAGCTTAATGGCAGCACACGTGGAGTCTATTAGTTGGTGGAGTGGATTACGCTAATGGCAGCTGTAATCCGGTTGAGTTTAGTTACGCACGTGTTAAGAATTGTTAGTTAGTTTAACCGTATTCTAGTAGTTGTTGTAAGTAATTGAAAGAAGCTTTATAAGCTGTAGTTAGCGTTTGTAATTGATATCTTGGATCATTGTTGTTCATTGAACAAAGGAGATTTGCACTCTCAAACGTGCCTGGAGAGTAGCCTCTCGAATTTGGCTGATTCTATAAAATTTCAGAAGTTCATTCTTTTCTTCCTTAATTCTTCTTCTTTTTTACATTTTATACACTGATTTTTCATAACAGTTGAAGACAACTGTTACAAAATTGCCTCCAAATTTTTAAAATTTTCCTTAAATTTTAGGGGTAATTACCTTTTCCCCCCATGAACTACCAAAAAATGCGCGATGCCCCCATGAACTACCAACTCGACCAAAATAGAGCATTCAACTACCAAAGATAACCATTTTCCCCCCTTCCGTCAGTCACACGCCGTTTTACCCTCATTTTCTTCCTCTTTTCCCCCTATGAACTACCATCATCTTCCTCTTTTTCCCCCATGAATTACCATCATCTTCCAACATGCCCCCATATAAAACGGCACATGACCCGTTGACCGTTTGTTTTAACCCCTTTGACTGGCGGAAGGGGGGAAAATGGTTGTCTTTGGTAGTTGAATGCTCTATTTTGGTCGAGTTGGTAGTTCATGGGGGCATTGCGCATTTTTTGGTAGTTCATGGGGGAAAAAGGTAATTACGCCTTAATTTTATGATTTTTTTATGAAATGTGCCTTCAAAACTAAATTTTTACCCCCATACTTTTATATTTTAAAATTTTGTCCCCCTACCTTTAAATGTCTGGTTCCGCCCCTGGAAATAGGCATACATAAATATTTGATATAACTTACCTGTTGGTCATTATTCTTTTCGCTTGTATCTAATGTACCCTCGGTACCACTTTCAACACTATTAACCAGGAGGGAAGATAAAAAAGGGGGAAGCAAATTTCTGGTCAGAATGTCGCAGTGATTAAAAACAAAAAACTTGATTTTAACCCAATGAGAAATTGATGCAAAAAAAAAAAAAAAAAAAAAAAGTCAAAAGAAGATCCAAAACTACACCAAGGTTGCAGAACCTTTGTGAAGTGTCATCATTTCCTGAACCTAAAGCTGCTTTCGCACTCTATTCAGCCTTACATGAACTTCCAGAAGTCCCCTTGGATTTTTTAGCAGACGCTCGGTCCCTTCCACAAGGACCCTTTCCTTCCAACTCTGCATTGATCTGTATTGGGTTTGGAGTCTACAGATAGAAGATATAGTGAACAAACTTAGCTGACAAATTCATAAACTTCTCAGTATTTAACAACAGAAAGGGTGTGCTTGTGTCACACGTGTGGGCACATGCGTTTGTATTGTGAAAAAAAAAATAGTGTAAGGAAAATATAAGTGACTAGGATTACCGTGATCATATTAGGATGAGCATAAACTCCCCATGGAGGATATAAACCAGGGTATGGAACTGGCGTCCCATACGGTGGGATCAACGGATGCTGAAAAATTGCCAACAAGAAAGAAAATAAGAACCTTATATCCTGTAGAGAATGAATGCCCTGACGACCTACTGTAAGAATAAGGCTTGATAATCTGTTTGGTTGCTTGAACCAGAACAGAGAGTTTGTATGTATATATATAGCCAAGTTGGCTTCTAGCATTTGTACAAAGGTCTTTACAAGAGCTGAGAGATGTTACTACAAGAAGTTAAGGATCAAGGGGATCAACATGATCCGTAAAAAGAGAAAACTAAAGCAGGAAACATGGAAGGAAAAGGGGGGCTGCTATGCAGGAAACATGGAAGGAAAAGGGGGCTGCTGTATGCAGGAAACATGGACACATGTTTCCTTGCTGTCACATGTGGGGCTGCTATGCAGGAAACATGGAAGGAAAAGGGGGCTGCTGTATGCAGGAAACATGGACACATGTTTCCTTGCTGTCACATGTGCTTTGTTGACTTAAGGGTCTGAATTCACTTTAACACCCCCCTGCAAACTGAGAGGGGGTGGAGCAACTCTCAGTTTGTCACGGAGAAGGCAGAACCGAACGGCAGTATGCCCTTTGGTGAAGAGATCGGCAATTTGATCCAAAGTGGAGATATATTGAATTTGAATATCTCGATTTGTAACCTTTTCCCGGATGAAGTGGAAGTCTACTTCTATGTGTTTAGTTCGAGCATGGAAGACAGGATTGGAGGCAAGTGCAATAGCCCCGGCATTGTCACACCACAAAGTGGGAGGAGAAGGGAGTGAGATGCGCAACTCACGAAGAAGCATGCGAAGCCAGAACAAATCTGCAACGACAAGAGACATAGAGCGGTATTCGGCCTCGGTGCTTGACCGAGAGACAACATGCTGTTTCTTGGCAGACCAAGAAACCAGATTTGAGCCGAGGAAGATGCAAAACCCCGTAGTGGAGCGTCTGTCGTCAGGGTTACCAGCCCAATCTGAGTCACAAAAGGCATTGAGAGAGACTTTGCCTTTGCTGTAATACAAGCCACTATCAACTGACCCTTTAAGATACCGTAACACTCTCTTGGCTGCAGTCCAATGAGTTGTGGTCGGATTGTGCATGTGTTGACACAACTGGTTTACTGAGTATGCAAGATCAGGTCTAGTGAGTGTAAGATACTGCAAAGCACCAACTACATGCCGGAATGTCGTGGGATCCGAAAGAGCCTCACCATCGAACTTGGACATTTTAGAACCTGCAATGCATGGAGCACGATAGGGCTTGGAATCGGCCATGTTAACTCGTTGGAGGAGATCAATTGCATACTTGGACTGGCGTAGGTGAAGACCCTCTGAGTTTCGGACTGCTTGTATGCCAAGGAAGTAACTGAGGTCACCTAAATCTTTTATGGCAAAGTCAGATTGCAGTTTGTCAATAAGCAGAGTAATAGTGGCAGGATGGTTTCCTGTGATGATGATGTCATCTACATAGATCAACAGGAAAATATGAATTGAACCAGCATGATAAATGAATAAGGAATAATCCACATGAGATTCAATAAATCCATGCTCTAACAAGGCAGTAGATAACCTCTTGAACCAGGCTCTTGGTGCCTGTTTTAGTCCATAAATGGACTTATGCAACTTGCATACATGATTGGGAAAAGAAGGATCCACAAATCCTTGAGGTTGTTCCATGTACACCTCCTCTTCTAACACTCCATGAAGAAAAGCATTAGATACATCAAGTTGCCTCAATTGCCAATCAAATTGCACAGCCAAAGCAAGGAGTAACCGGATTGTAGCTGGCTTGATTACCGGGCTAAAGGTTTCATGGTAGTCAATTCCACTCTTTTGTTCAAAACCTTTGGCTACTAATCGTGCCTTAAATCTGTCCACACTGCCATCAGATTTTTGCTTCACCTTGAAGACCCATTTGTTTCTTACAACATTGTGGTGCAAGGGACGTGAGCACAAGGTCCAGGTTTGATTGGAAAGCAGGGCATTGTACTCGTGTGTCATAGCTTCAATCCACTCGGGTTTGGTGGAAGCTTGTTTAAAAGTGGAAGGTTCAAGGGGTGACAGTGCTGAGAGAAAGGTTGAAAGAGGGTATCGTGAAACTTGGTACATTTTGAAGTCAGGGAACAGTTTAGGTTTGAGAGTGCCGGTTTGGGATCTAGTAACCACATGGTTTGGTTGAGTGGGAACAGCAGCAGGGGAAGAGGAATTTGGTTGAGGAGATGAGAGTACAGTACTGTCAGAATCAGTTATAGAGTCTGCAGGGAAATGAGAGACTGTGCAAGGTAGTTGCTGTGATGGGCAAGAGGAGTGTGAATCAATTTGATGGTCTGCTGATTGAGATTGTTGAGTTGATGGGGTTTGAGAGTTTATTTGTGAGTTGAGACAAGATTCTGAATTTTGAGGAGTGGATGAGATAGTGAGCAAAGGGATAAGAGAAGTACCTGGAGAGGCCGTGAGCTTGCAGGGACTTTGTGAGAGAGTTGTATCCTTGGCAGGAAACCTGGATTCATCAAAAACCACATGGCGAGAGATGTATACTTTCTGAGATTGAGGATCAAAGCAACGATAACCACGTTGGTTAGCACAATAACCTATGAAGATGCATGGTTTGCTACGAAATGAGAGTTTGTGAGTTGTATACGGTCTCAAGAGAGGAAAACAAAGACATCCAAAGGATTTGAGAGCAGAATACTTGGGAGGTGTACCAAAGAGTTTGGAGAATGGAGATGCATTTTTCAACACTGGAGTTGGCAACCTGTTTATTAAGTAGACACTTGTTAAGAATGAATCAACCCAATGTTTTGATGGTAAACCTGATTGGGCTAGGAGAGTGAGGCCAAGTTCCACAATGTGTCTATGCTTCCTTTCGGCTATTCCATTTTGCTGTGAAGTGTGGGGGCAAGTCAATCTGTGGAAGATGCCATTTTGACTGAGATAAAGTTTGAATTGGTTGGATGTGTATTCACCTCCGTTATCACTTTGAAACTGTTTAATGGGAGTGTTAAACTGCTTTTCCACAAGAGCTTTGAATTTAAGGAAGCATTGATAAACATCACTTTTATTAAACATGGGATACAACCAAGTAAATCGGCTGTAATCATCAACGAAGATGACATAGAACTTGCAGCCAGTGAGAGATGGAATGGGAGAAGTCCAAACATCTGAGTGTACAAGTTCTAGGGGTACAAAAGTCTGCCTAGATGACTCACAAAAGGGTAGTTGCTTGGACTTGCCAAGCTGACACGACTCACAAATCCTAAGTTTGTCAACCGAACCAGCCAAGGGAAGGTGTTGGTGACTCAAAAGATGCTGGAAGACAGCAATGGAGGGATGTCCAAGTCTCTGGTGCCATACCATATCAGTGGTCTTGACTCCTAGGAGAGCTGCAAATCCCTTCAGTTTATTTTGAGAGATGCGGTGTAGAGGAATGGGGTACAACCCGTTCTCACTGGGTCCCTGGAGCAGAACGGTTCCCGTCAGTGTGTCCTTGACAGTAAAAGAGGAGCCAGTGAGTTCAAACATGCAATGATTGTCAATGCAGAATTTGTTGATAGATAACAAGTTAGCCGAAGCAGAGGGACAGAGAAGAATGTCTTTGAGTAGAAATTTAGATGAGAAATTTGCAAGATTAGAGTTAACTAGAGTTGAGCCAGTGGCTGTGATATTCAAACCTGTACCATTCCCCACTCCCACGGTTTCATTTCCTTCAAAAAGAACAGGATTGTTGATGGTATTTGGATCGGCAGTGATGTGAGTGTTGGCTCCTGAGTCTGCAAGCCAATCTTGAGTTCCAAGTTCAGCATTGGTCTGAACCATCATTGCTGCAAGTTGCGTTGGAGGATGCCTGCCTTGGTAGGCATAATCCATTCTGTGGTAACAATCCAATGCACTATGATTTGGTTTTCCACAAATTTGACAGAAAGTGCGGGTACCTTGCTGAGTGGTGAACTGAGAACCTCCTGGTCTAGGTCCAAAGTTGCCTTGATGTGAGTTGGTGTTGTTGCTGACATGTGGTGAAAACTTGGGTGAAGGATGGCTTCTGGGAGTGAATTTAGGCTTCCTGTTGGAGGGAACAAATGGTGTTCGGACAAATGGTGTTCGAGTGCTGTTGGGGTGAGCCGTGTGAAAACTGGTATTTGGTGATTTGTTGGTGTAGAGAGCAAATGATCCTGTTTCTGGGGTGATGGAGTGTTGTTGTTGGTTTTCTAGCAAAATTTCATGACTTA